>NC_141346.1:28232709-28582709 GCF_057382095.1 Aulonocara sp. 'chitande type north' Nkhata Bay | reverse complement strand
ATTAGACTTATTACTTCTAATACTATAACTACTATGTACTGCTTCTCCCAGAAATGTAATTCTTGCCAGTTCAACTATGTTATTTTGCAGTCACTTCCTTAATGTGGTAGTGTACACTAACCAGATTCCTCCAACAGTTTTGTGTTTTTTACAGAATCCAAATCAACTTGTGATGAAATAGATGGTGCTTGTTTTAACAGCCTTAAGGGTTCAGAGAATGTTATGACGGATGCATTATGTATGTATGCTTAATTTGGTCTTGTTTTTTTTTCATGGTTCATTTCTGTAGGAAAATTTTCTCATTGTTCTCTCCACTTCCAAGCTGACCAGAGCGTCAGCATTTCCCCCCTTGGCTCAGAGATTATTATAACCATAAGAGATTACAATGAGATTTTTCTTTGATATGTTAACACACAACTTATACTTCACAAGTGAAACACAAATCATTTCATGAACGTAAATCTGTATTAAAATCAAATTTTCTTACCTCTCACCTAAACACAAACCATGAAAACGTGATTCCTCTTATCTGTCATGCCTACAATATTTCAAATGACTTAAATATAAACAACTAATGTGTGAGTTACCTGATTTGCTTTTTTGTTTTAATTAAAAAAGAGGTTTTATTTTGTTTCTAGTAGAGAATATAAGGTAGGAGGTTTGCTTTCTAAAGACTAACATATCAGCATGAATTTCCAAGTGATATAGTTCAACAAACACATAGTGTAACAGATATTTCTGTTTAGTCATATAGGGTGTTTAGTCATGGTTAAATACAATAGTGCATCACTGCATTAATTGTGATTATTCAGTGAAGAAGAAAATTGATATCAAAAGCATACAGAATTTCCCAGAAAAAACTAAGATAATTAATTAGCAGAAGAATCTTTCTTGGCTCATATATTTAGTTCTCCAACATGCGTACTGGTTTTTTAATTCCCCAACTCTCTGTGGATGGTACTCATGGCCATTGATCAGTGGGCTTTGATCAGTGGTTGTTGATCAATGGTCATAAGACTTTGCATAATTAAGATTAAGGAACTGACCTCCTAGCCCATTGTTCCTTCAGTGGGCTGGTTTCAGTCATTATGCAAATGTACTGTTTATAAGATTGTAGAAACCTGCAGTCAGCTGAGACTGAAGAAGTCACTTGGATTAGTGACGAAGCGTTTCTCCCACAAAAAGCGACGTCCAGATGAACAGAATCAACTTTTGGAGGTCCCCAAGGTTACTTACTGATCTACTTTTTGGTCTCACCTCTGAGACATGGAAAACAGACCACCGGACCTGCACAGAGAAATAGACACGAGAAATCCAAGAGGAATGTGACATAGTGCGGGAGAATGCAAGGAAGTCAACAGACAGAAGTGAAAAAACATTATGATGGGAAAGTGAGAAGCTCTGTGTTATATCCTGGCGATCGTGTCCTCATCCGAAATCTGACCCCTAGAGGATGAACGGCAAAGATTCATAATCACTGGGAACAGGATATCCATGTTGCCATTCGTCAAGTTGCTGAAGGCCTTCCATTTTTTTTTTTTTTTTTTTGCCTGTCCTGTTTGGTTCTTTTGCCATCAGAATTATTGTCTAAATGTGAGCCTTGCCGTAATGGTCTATTTGATTCACCTTATATTGTTTATTTTATTTATTTTTTATTTTCACTTGCTAGATATGGGACAGACTTGAATGAGGAAAAGAAAAGGGAGAAGGGGGGTTGCAGTGATGTGCCCGTGAGCTCCGCCGGCAGCCAGCTGTGCCAGAGTGACCGACCCCCAGGCCGAGAGGCTGAGGGCACACCACCCCCGAAGTAGCCAAGCGAGCCCCAGGCTCCAGGCCCCGATAAGCAGCCACCAAGGAGGCCCATCCCTGGACACAGAGGGCGTCTGAGGGCGTCTGCCACTGGCAAGGGAAGTGGTGGGGGAGATAGGCCTCCATACCTTGGAGGACCTGGGATGTCCCCTGAGAGGTGGCGTCTGATACCCGACCTGACATATGGACACAGACAAACAGGCACACACAGATACAAACATCCATTCCCACCCTCATGCTCTCATATGCAATTACTCAACACTCACCCAACGTAGAGACAGACATAGAGAGAGACTGTACACACAATCACACTCCCCAAGCGTACTCTAAGCCCCGGGTCTAGGTACCCTTGCCCCTGGAGGGGGAAACTGCACCCAGACCCAGGTGGTTTTACCCTTTTCCCTGGGGTGGGTAGAAGCAGACCGCCCCAACTCCACAGCAGCAGGGAGGCCCCACATTCCAGACCCCAGTCGGACGGCCAACTTCTCCTCCTAGCCAACCTGGGTGTCTATTGTCTTGTGTAGTTTGGGAGATGATTGGATGATGGGGTGGGTGCAGTTTTCTCTGGGGTGGAGTCAGGTGGGCTGCCCCGGACTCTGTGGGGCTGGGCGGTGCTGCTGCTGCGGGCCCCGGTCCGGATGGGCCTGGGCCCCCTGGGCCCTGGTGGGTTCCAGAGTGTGGGGGTGCCTACTGGGGTCAGCGGGGGAGCTGGGGTCAGCGGGGGTCAGCGGGGGAGCTGGCCCCAGGGAGGGGCCGCTTGCCCCTCTCTTTCTTCCCTCCCCATCTTCAGCTGCCTCCCTATTCCCGCTCTACCACACCCACCCACACACGCAGGGCTTGGGGTGCAGGTGAGGCAGTCCCCCTCTGTCCCCTTCTGGCCGCCTGTGCCTCAATTTTATTCTGCCACCTAGACATCCACATTACTCACACTTTCACATAACACATACATATAGGGCCTTGGGGGTGGGCACGTTTTACAGCATCCAGAGGATTGTCGGTGTACTCCAACCCACCTCTGGCGCTGGTGCCCTACCCTCAATTTTAAATGCATTTAGACACTAAGGGTTTTCGGGAGGAGCCGTGCTGTTCTCTGAGAGGAAGCAAGTACCATGCTCTCCTGAGTTTTAAATGCACTTTAAAACAGCACATAGCAACACTACATATGAGCAGGCGTAGGGAGGTTTGAGGTCTTCACTCACCCTGGTTCTGTTAGCCGAAAGGAAGTATAAACAAAAAAATTTGTAACAAAATATTTTCTATATTTTTCTATAGTTTGAAAACAAGAGTTAAGATACACCTTTACTATGCTTTAAAGTGAAAATAATTGATCAAAAACCACGTTAATTGCAAAAAAATGACTATATGTTTAATCATTATTTTTTGAAACATCAGAATCAGAATCAGAATCAGAATCAGAATGGGGTTTATTGCCAAATGTTGAGCAGGTTTACAACATTAGGAAATTGCTGCGGTGCTTCAGTGCAAACATGGTGTCATAAATAACACTTAAATAGACATGGAAAAAATAAAAGTAGGGATAAGAATTAAAAGTGCTACGTGGAAAGATATGTGCATGAGATATACATGAGATATATACATGAGAGTAAGAATTAAGAGTGCTACGTTGAAAGATATATACATGAGTGCAGGTGGTGATCAGTGCCAAACATGGAATGATACAGTGAACACAGCGTAGGGTCATGTGTTAGTGGCGGGGACAGTCATATGGTTATTGTTCATGTGTCCAACAGCAGAGGGGAAGAAACTGTTCTTATGGCGAGAGGTTCTGGTGCGGATGGACCGGAGCCTCCTGCCTGAGGGGAGCAGGTCAAACAGACTGTGTCCAGGGTGAGAAGGGTCAGCTGAGATCCGAGCTGCACGCCGCAATGTCCTATTTTGGAAGCTCATGGCTCAGATTGGCTTTGTTAAAGTCCCCAAGAGCAATGAGAGAGTCCGGGAATGTCCGCTCCGTGTGGAGAATCTGCTCCGCGAGTGCGCACTGAGCTGCCTGCGCATCTGCGTCTGGCGGGATGTAAACAGCGGCCAGGATGAATGAAGCAAACTCCCGCGGAGAATAAAACGGTTTGCAGTGGATAAAAAGATATTCCAGAGAGGAAGAGCAGTGCTGAGCAATCACTGTCACATCTGTGCACCAGCCACTATTGATGTAGAAGCAGAGACCTCCACCTTTGGACTTACCGGAGAGAGCGGTCTGCCGGTCCGCGCGCAGCAGATGGAAGCCCTCCAGTTTGAGCGCGCAGTCTGGGATGTTCTCACTGAGCCACGACTCCGTAAAACATAAGACACAGGAGGAGGCATATGTTTCATATGTTTTCTGTGCTGTGCTTTTTACATGAAACTTCTTTCATCAAAGATAAAATTTTTATGTGCTGAGAAAATAAGAAACATGTGAAATGGATACAACTTATGTTGGATATTTATTTATAAATATAATATACTAATTTGATTTATAACCACCTATCTACAGCTTCTTCTTTTTCTGCCTTCAGTTATTCTTCCTTTGTAATTTGTGCTCAGGACACAGACTACAAGAAAGCAAATGCTAATAGCGGCATTGATTTGCTACCTAAAAATCAGATTTTTACTTTATTTTTAATTACTTTGTGCAATTGCTTACTAGTCTAAGCACAACATGCTTCAGTGATTTCTTTGTACCTTTGTTTATATTGATCCTATCAACGCAAAACTAGCTGCTATTCTCAGTGGATGTTGTTTTTGCAAAATACAGAGTTTCCCAGTCTTTTCAAAAGTAGTACATGTAACACTATACTAAAGAGAAAATGTAACCAGACAAAGCTTGTCATTATTACACAATTACTCCCTCCAAAACCATAGATTACAGTCCAAAGCACACTAGATGCAAACTTCAACAGCAGCATCCCCAGTATGTACAAAATGGTGTAAAATGCTCTCCGCTTTGATTGGTCAGTCTTATCCGTCCCCCTTTCTCCTGGGCCTGGACGAGTCAAAACACAGAGAACAGAAAGACTACAGAAGGAGATGGGGATTATGGACAATATATTTAAGCAGAGGTGAACAATGATGAAAATGTTTTCTTTCATCACTGAACCTGCCCCAGCAACACAAAGCACCCAGACACAGCCAATAGTGGTATTCCTCATTCTGATCCCTCTTTCATTTTTCAGGTCCAAGTAGACGATGGGATAAACAACAGCTAGGTAGCGCTCCAAACATGCCAGGATGTGAAAGAAAGTCTGTCCATACCAGCGAAAATAATTAATAAATGTTCCTACTAGTAATATTATTAAATCTTGCTTGTAGATTCCAAAACAGCAGATGAGACACCCAATAATACCAATCAGCTCCATGGCTGCCATGTGGTAGATGAAGCTGTCTGAGGGACTCACTGTTGTTGCTGAGGAGGTGGAGCGCTTTTTCCACCATTGTTGGAGGCGATAGCAGAGAATGACAATGTAGAGAGGGAGGAGGAGTACAATTTTGGTGATACTATATGAGATGAAAATATAAGAGCTTGGTCTGGAGAGGAGACACAGTGTGCTTAAAGGGATAGAGGTGCTGAAAGAGGAATCATTCACTGGCATGTCTGAAAAAGAAAAAGACAGACATGAAATGCCTTTGCTACATGAGTTACATATCCATCTATTCAAGAAGAGTGGTTCTTCATCTATTAACCAAACTGTATTTTTTCCATAAATATATTCAATTTATTAAATTTGCTTATGATACACTGATGCACTTTACAAGGAGTGAATGATAAATAATGATATTAAAACGTAGTCAGTGTGTTTCAACGTAAATTCATAATTTGTGAACTCAAGTGGACTTTTGTTTAGCCTGACAGTCAAATAGACGATGATATAGATGAAATAAAATAAAATAGATGATGGTATATGAGGGACAATAACAGCTTAAATATGTAATAGAGGTTTTAAAGTATACTCACCTGGTCAGTTGTTTGATCGCCTTGTACTGTGAGAGACTGCTGTAAGCTAATCCAAATATGAGGAATCTCATGGGAAACATTAATGCGGGTGTTTGCGTAACAGATGGAGGACTACCAAGGAGTTTTGCATGTTTCCAAACAAATTCTCCCACTTAATCTTTTTACACAGTTAATGTCTGTAGGGAAATTTTCACTTTCTCTGATGACCAAAGCATAGAACATTTCTCAAATACTAAATCTGAGTGGATATTTCCATTAACAGACGAAAAAAAAAAAGTTTCCATCAAGTGCCTTCATCTCACACTCAAAGACACCGCAGCAGTCAGAGATTCACATAAGATGCCTTTGAGCCCATACATCTGCCTGAGAAACAAAGGAAAAAAGAATCTCCTCATGAGCATTTTTGTGATTTCCTTCCTCTTTGGAATTAAAAGAGACCACCCAGACACATGAGATATCATTGGAAAGCCCAGTATGCCTGTTTAGTACATCAGGACTTAGTAACTTAGTAACTCAAATATGTTAAAAAGATATAGACCAAAAACCAAGGTCTATCACAGAGGACATAGCTGAATAGGCTAGTTTGCAGGGGGTGTTAACAATGCCAGCATGTCTATTGTGAAAACTGTAGAATAGGTTGCTCCCCATGTATGGCTCGCACAGTATGCTTTAAAATTTATCTGAATTTATATTCTTTGGCTGTCCACCAAGAATAACAGCTTTCATTCCTGTATTGCACATGCATGAAACGTAAGACGATTTGACCTGCCTCATTTCCATCTGCTGTTTATTTACTTTCAAGCTTTTTGAAACGCCAAAATGTTGAGGAAAAGCACAAAGTTTTTCAAATGGATTGCCAATGAGGTGGAGATGTTGCTGTGACTAACACAAGGGTACAAAGTTGCAAAAGCAAGCAAGAATATAGACTGGGAGACATACCAAAACAAATACGCTGAAATTAACATTCCGTCTTGAAGAAAAGCTATCTGGAGCATGTACAAACTGATATTAATCTTTAATAGGGCTTTGAAAAATGGGAAAAACCAAAACAACTGCTGTACAATTCCATCCGCCATCTTAGCTGAATTGGTCACATGGTCACATGACTGCATCATATGACTAAAATGTGTCATCATTTTCGAAAGCCTCTGTTTTCGCAGTCCACACTGCAACGTGAAAGCAGCATTTTCAAATTTATCCACTTTGGAGAGCATTTTCAAAAAGCTCCATTTTTCTTGAACAAAAATGCCATCTCAGTGTGGACGGAAGCCTGAAATAGAACAGTTTGTTGTACTGTCTGTATCAAACCGATATTATGAAAGCTATATAGCATGCCAAATAATTACAGGCAAAATAAATAATACCTACCAGAAGGAAATAACTGAACAGCATAATTTGCAATAATTTAAATTAAGAATGCAAATATCAACACAAAAACAGATCTTACACATCAAAACATTTATACCTTTCCACTCTCAGTGTCAAAATAAAATATATAACAAATGAGGGACCAATAGTTTAAGTTGACCCTCACCTTGTAATCTAATTGTAACATTGTAGCTTTAGCTTGAATGATTAAATAGCGTTTACCCTCACTGACTTTATTTTTTGTTGCTGTTTTGTTTGAACAAGATGTTAATTTTCCTGTTCTGTGTAGAAAAAGCAAACGTTACACCAGACTGCTGGCAAAATGTACCCTTAGAAAAAAACATTTCATAATCAGACAATAATTTCCCTCTGAATTATTGAGCACATCCCCAAATCACAGTCCTGGCAAACCTCAATACCAGAACAACCAGCAGGACCACAGTAGTGTAGAATGCCCTCTGCTTTGACTGGTCAACCCTGTCCCTGTTCCCCTGGGTCAGGACAGATCAAAATACAGAGTACACAAAGACTGCAGAAAGATATAGTTATTATTGATATTATATGGAGGCAGAAGTACACAATGAAAAAGATGTCTTCTTTCATTGACAAACCTGCCCCAAACATAGAAAGCAGCCAAGCACAGTCACTAGATATATTTCTCATTCTGATTCCTCTTTCATTTCTCAGTCACGTGATGGGATGACCAACAGCCAAGTAACGCTTCACATAGGTCAAGATGTGAAGTCTCTCCAAACCAGTTGGACAAATACATAAGGCCCCCACTAACAGTATATTTAAATCTTGGTTGTAGTTAGCGAAACAGATGAGGATACATCCAAAACTATAAATTAGTTCCATAGTGACTATGTGGTATGTGAAACTGTCTGACTGACTTGCTGTTAATGCTGAGAAGACAGAGTGCCCTCTCCACCACTGTTGCAGAACATATTAGAGGATAAGTGTGCATAGGAGGAGGAGGATAATGGTGATGCTGAAGGAGATGAAAATAAGGGACCTTGGTCTGTAGATGAGACACTGTATTTTCAAAGGGAGAGAATAGCTGATCAAGGAAAGAAAGTCATTGAAGGTGGATGAGATTACTGACATCTGGAAGAAAATATAAAATAACAATCACATATACAACATAAAATCATATCAAATGTCAAACTGAGAAAATGTACTACTGTAAAAACAAAATAAGCTGATTTTGAATTTGATGGCAGGAACACATGGCCTTGTCCTAATTTTCCAATATAGATTTTTGACCTTGATCAATTAATTCAAAATTTCACAGTTTCTTTAATGATATTATGTACATCACACAAGATACTTAAAGACTTTGCAATTTCACATTGAGAAACAGTATTCTTCAACAAATTGTATATGCAGTTTTTTCCAGATTGGTGAAAATATGCCTGTCTAAGATGGTCTCGTTATATTATTTTCACTACCATTTAACTTTTAATATTTTTCATGAGAATACAAATTGTCTCACTTTAAACTTTTCTTTTTTTCTTTCTTTTTTTTTTGCCTGACCCATTTGGTTCTTTAGCCGTCAGAATTGTTGTCTGAAGACCAACAAGGATACCCAATGGATTTATTTTGCCAAATGGATCATCGTGGCATTGCCGTATTGGTCCATTTGATCAACCTTTGTTTTTATTATTTATTTTATTTTCAGTTGTTACAGATGGGACAGACATGAGTGAGGGATAGGAAAGGGAGAAAGAAAGAGGAAGGAAAAGAAAAACAGAAGGGGAGAGGGACAGTGAGAAAGGGGGGGAGGAAAAAAATCTCCTGGATCACCTGTTGAGAGAAGAAGAATAGAAAACAAGCGAAAAAAAAACCCCCAAAGCAACATACTAAACACAACACCATCGCATTAATCTAGCTAAGTGTAAACAGCAGTAAATACTAAATATTCAATGTTGTTGTGCAGCACGCAGGACAGACAGCGCACAATGTGCTTTGAAGTAGCAGCCAAGAAAGGTGTAATTTAAGTCTACGAGCAGTGAACACACATGTGCATACCTGTGTGGATCAGTGTGCTTGTATTCAAATGGTTTCCCCATGTAATGGTCTGCAAGAGGATGTAGCGAGCCATAGCCCCGTCCCCCAGGGCGTGAAGCAGGTATGGAGGAGCTCCAGGCTCCAGACATCCAGAGGCCCCAGAGTGCGAGACCCCAAGGAGGACCACCGGAGGGGCATCCGTGCCACCCTCATGGGAAGGGCTGAGGATCCCCAGACGAGGCGTCACCCAGTAGCCACCGAGCAGAAGCTAGAGGGGGCTGCACCGGCGTGCCGCCGGCTCTGCCGGCAGCCAGCTGTGCCAGAGTGAACCGAGCCGCAGGCCCAGAGGCCGGAGGCCCGAAGGCCCCCCCCGCATCCCGGAAGAGGCCTGACCGAGCAACAGGCGCCAGGCCCTGCCAAGTAGCCACCAGGAGTGAGCTGGTACATACCTGAGCGCCCAGCCCCGGACACCAAGAACCACCAATGCACCGACCCCTGAGGGCATCAGTCACCGGCAGGGAGTGTGGTGAGGGGAGATAGGCCTTGGAGGGCCTGCGAGTTCCCAGAGAGGTGGAGTGTAAGACCCAACCTGACATATAAACACAGACAAACAGGCACACACAGACACAAACATGCATTCCCACCCTCATGCACACATATGAAAACACTCAGCACTCACCCAACGTAAGGATTGACATAAATGGACATGTACACACAATCACACTCCCCAAACATACTCTATACCCCGGGTCCAGGTACCCTCTCCCCCAGAGGGGGAAACAGAACCCAGACCCAAGAGATGTTACCCTTCCCCCCGGGGTGGAGGCAAGCAGACCGTCCCAGGCTCCGCAGCAGCAGGGAGGCCAATCGGACAGCCAACATCTCCTCCCAGCCCCCCCGCCCCGATGGCTAGTAGAGAACGGGGGTGTGTGAAGACCCCATACCTCCCTCCTCCCGCTCATGTGTAGTGTTGCTGCGTGTTGTTCTAAAGTGCATTTAAAACAAGGGAGAGCATGGTGCTGCTGCCAGAGAGCAGCAGGTGTTAGCACGGCCCCTCCCGAGAACCCTCAATGTCTACATGGATTTAAAATTGAGAGGTGGGCACCAGCGCCAGAGGTAGGTTTAAGTACACAGACCGTCCACTGGACGCCGTTAACGTGCCCACCCTCAAGGCCCTATATATATGTGTGTGTTATGAGAGTGTAAGTAATGTGGATGTCTAAGTTGTGAGATAAAATTGAGGCACAGGTGGCCAGAAGGGGATAGAGGGGGGGGAATGTCTCCCCTGCACTGTGGTGACACACCCGCACCCCAAGGCCCTACCTGTGTGGGTGGATGTGGTGGAGCGGGAAGAGGGAGGTAGCCGGGGATGGTGAGGAAAAGAAGGGAGGGGAGGATGCCCCTCCCTAGGGCCAGCTCCCCCGCTGACCCCAGTAGGCACCCCCGTCTTCTGGTACCCACCAAGGCAAGGGAGCCAAGGCCCATCCAGACCGGGCCCTACGGAAGCAGCACTGCCAAGCCCCAACTTTAAACTTTTCTTATGGTTTCTGGCTCTTTTGTGAATAAAATATGTTTGTTTTTTGGTTTTTGGTTTTTTTACAGTGTACTCAGCATCCAAAGTCTTTTTGAAATTGCGGTTTCATGACCCGTGGGGTTGTGTTTCTTCAAAATCTTTAAAATGTAAAGTTGTAATATATTCATATTCCAGGTATTCCTCAAAAAATATGTTTGTAACATGAGGCCATTTGCTTTTTTATTTATTTTTTCATTAATTAAAAAAAAAAAATGCAGTTTTTGTATCACTACCCCACTCTTCCACAAGTGGAGTCAAAAATGACCCCAAGCAGTTCCTGTGGAATCTTCTATTGAACTTTCATTCTGAAGCAACTCTGACTGTCCCACTTACACTTCTAAAGGATCAGGAATGAATTTTTACACAGTAACATACATGATTTAAAGTCAGGGCTGCACATAAGTGGTCTGCAGGTGTGCATTCAATGTCAAAATAAAAGGAAATTCCCAGAAATTCCAAGAATACGCGCTTCTTTTGCGGTGGAGGAACACCAAAGTAACTGCTTACCGAGCTTGCTTCTTCGACATCTTTAAGAGTTCTGAACAAATATCTGTCCTCCTCCAGAACATCTAATGTACACAAACAAGCGTTCCAACTTCTTATCTTTATTTTGACAGCAAATGCGCACCTGCTCGACCATTTATTTGCAGCCCTATTTATAGTTTCCTGTGCATTTCAAACATTGCCCTTTCTGAAGTTTTTTTTATATTTAAAGTAACATAGCTGCTATGAGGCCAGCTAGGATCCCTGTGGCCCTACAAATGATCCAGGACGGATGTGATGAAGAGCCCATCGGAGGCATTGACTCAGAATCGCACATCTCAGATATGGAGGACCCAGACTATTGTCCCCCCCACTGGACAAGGCCAGTCAGATACAGAGGAGTCCTCTGATGAGTCCTCTGAAGAGGAAATGGATATTGAGTCCAACAGAATGAGCCCCTCTTACTGCTCTAGCCACAATATTCTGAATTAGTCGGCCAGGGCTTGCACCTGGGTTTAGTACTTTCTCCCCAGTAAATGCATGGAAGATGTTCATGTCTTAAAATATAATAGAAGAGGTGCTGACATGCACAAACATGGAGGCACGAAGAGTAGCCAAAGACGTTGGAAAAGAGTGGAAAAATGTAAACAAACTTAAGCTCCTGACCTTCATTTGATTGACCATTCTTGAAGGAAGTGAGAAGAACTGGGATGTACAAGTCCTCTGCATAACCCATTGTTCAAGGCCACTATGTCAATTCAAAGATTTGAAGATATTCACAGTTTCTTGCACTTTGATGACAAGAGAACCAGAGCCTACCGACTGAAAACAAACCACATCGCAGCTTTCTGCTACATATGGGACCTGTTCCTGGTCAACTGCAGGCAGAAATTCATCCTCAGTGATTGTGTTACAGTGGATGAACAACTTGTGCCTTTCAGTTGGAAGGCCCAGCTTCTGCAGTATATGCAGAGCAAGCATACAAAAGTGATACAACTGATACAAAAACTGCAATTTCTTAAAATTAATGAAAAAAATAAATAAAAATGTAAAGGGCCTCATGTCACAAACATGTTTTATGAGGAATACCTCAAATATGAAAATATAACAACTCTTCGTTTTAAAGATTTTGAAGAATAACAACCAAGTTTATAGCAAAATGCATTGTTTCTATTTGGGGTCATTTTTGACCCCACTCGTGGAAGAGTGTAGGTATTGGTAGGTTGTGCATCCAAGGGGTAATTATGTCTTGAATGAAAACCTAATGATGTAAAAACAGACAAATATTCTATAATTGTTTAGTTGTGACAATATTGTTTATTTTATTTTTTATCTTTAAAGATCTTTTCCCTTGTAACTAGTGTGAAGCGATGCAGTGTTGGTGTGATTGAGGAGTCTGCTCTGTGGTGACTAAAGTGATCAGCTAAAAGAGGAAAAAGAAGAAGAAGACTCACTTTGTCAGTAGTCTGATCTTCCTCCTATTGTCAGCCACTCTTGTAAATGTCTGATTCGAATGTCCACCTCTTTAAAAAAAATGAGTGTTTTTGTAATAGGTAAAAGGAGGAGTACAGGAGAGTTTTGCATGCTGCAATTCAAGTTCATTCTTTGAATCTTTTTACACGGTTAAAATACGTTGGCCTTTATATTTTCTTTCTTTTCCCCTTTTCCCATAAGACCAGATAACAATTAGCATGACGTTTGTTCAGTGTTGTCAGTTACACGAGCCAAGGTGTGTCCATGACGGCACTTTGTATTAAGAGATTAGAAAAGCTGCAATGTTATGAAAATACACGCATAGTAGAAATTTAACTCAACCACAAAGATTTGCTTCCAGATGGCTGAAATGTGCTCTTAGAAGGACTTTGCGAATGATCACCACCAGCTAATCATGCAGCTAGAATGAAGCCATGCAAATGATATTCGTTTTTTCATAACATTTTCATAATTCAAATAACTTTGAAACAAACAACGATCCATGTGTATACAAATCAAGGAATGCAGTTTAGGTCATCACAGCTGTTCTCGTGTTTTATTCAAATATGAGCTTTCTTGTTTTGATTCTCGCAGGGGTGTTTAACCATGAAAATAACACAAAGTAAATATGTCTATATCATGAAGAATCCAATCCCTGGTTTCGACCACATGACCTATTAATATTTCTCACAGGTGTATTTTTAGTTAATAATATATTGATATGCAAAAAAAAACTGTGACTCTGCCATAAGAGTCACATTGAAGTAATGCACCACGCTCCACCAGTCCACCCTCTACTTGCAGGTTTTGTTTTTTTTTTAAATGTGCAACAATATTCATTTTATATGCGTGGAAATGAAGCAGTATATATCAGATGAAAAATCATAGGAAATGTAATATTGTTGGGTGAGCGTTGGAGGATTTTTCATTTTTCATATCTGCATAGTTGGTGCTGAACACTGGTTGGATGGTCCCCCTGTTTTTTGCCTATGGCGCCAATCAGTTCAAGTATGTTCAGTTAATAATCAGTTAATAATAATAAGAGACAGTCAGTGTCAGTTTGACACTTTGGTGTCTAAATCTTTGAGAGACCTTCTGTAACAAAAAAATCCTAAAATGGCTATGAAAAAGACAGATATCCACAGCTGTTTTTTGTCAACAGAAAAACAACAACAAGAACGCAACAGTGACTTTACTTGCAGTTCTGTATAACTAACACCAGATGGCAGTAAATAGCCATATGTCACTCTGTATCAAACACAAACTGATAACTAGCTAAGCAGATGGCCACATAATGTCAGTGTATTTTTACATTGCCTGACACAGACATTCTTGTTTCTCTCCCTGTACTATTTTTCATTCCTACAAGGTCTTTCCCCTCTTGTATTTAAGAAATGACAAAACAAACCCACTTTTGGCCGCTCCCTTATTCACAAGAGGTCCCCACAGCAGGTAAGACCACTTATTTTTGTCACAAATACATATACAGTTATGAACAAGTATTTGCCACTTACTCTTTTTTTTTTGGCATATTTTTCACACTTAAAGCAAAGTAAATTAGGAAATCAAAACTTTTTAAATCATTTAACTCATTACTTCATTTCAATCATGATTTAAAAAATGCTATACAAACCTATGTGAAAATGTAAGTGTGGAAAAGTTTACAAAGCAGTTTTTACAGTTTTAGGACTCCACACCAAACTAAATGAGAGTCACTATCCACAAAAGAAGAAAACTTTGAAGAGTGGTGAACTTTCCCAGAAGCAGCTAGCCTTCAAAAATTACTCCAAGACTGCACTGATGACTCACCCAGGAGGTCCCAAAAAAGCACAACAAAAAAGAAAGTCTACAACGGTGGAAGAATTTAAGAATAGTGTTCTTTAGCATAAAATTATGAAGACTTAAATATTTAAAATAAAGTGATATAATAATGGATATAATCACTCATGTAAAATTGTTCTGAGGTCAGAGAAATTGAAATTTGAAATTACTTTTGGAAAACTTGGATGACCTCTGAACTAAAGAGAAGAGGGGCCATCCAGCTGGTTACAAGTGCTAAGTTCAAAAGCCTGAAGCTCTTCTGGGGTGTGTTAATGCCTTTTGTTGTACCTTATAGTTCTAATAATGCATGATTTTCTTTGACAAAAGTACAGCAAGTTCTAATTCTGCCACCTAGTCACACAAAACAGAAGTACAACTCATACAACCTGAGTTTTTCCTACGTGTTTGGGGGGACAATTGCCAGTTTTAAAGAAAAATGATACTATAAGAAAATAATACTATATTTAGTAAAGTAGTAATAACTTAAGAATCAACTTTCAGCTGCTCTACTGCACTATTAAGCTGTTGCAGTTTACACATTTGCTTGGCAAGTGAAAGGTCCCTGGTTCAGTTATATTTGGAGACACAAATCCCAGTTTTGTGCTAAAAAGACATTTGAGGCAAAAGTCTGCCACATCAAACATGTAGTAATTCCCACCGTGACCTCATGTAGGGAGTTCTACCTCTCACCCACTGTAATACATAATGATATCTAGTATGATTCATATTTGTTTTGCAAGATTTTTTACTTTATTAATCCCCAAGGAAATTATGTGAGCAGGGTAGGATATTTTTCCCCATTAAATTAAAACATCATTTTACTGTAAGAAGGTTCCTCATCGCTCTGTCATTTCCCAAGAAAAAACTGACTCAGACATATCAAGTGTAAGATAAATAAGTTCTCAAATGCATGTGTAGACACAGATTGGTATAAACAAAACAAAATCACAAAATCTCCAGCCCAAAACAATTATCTGAGCATAGTGTTTTCATTATTATTTCATTTCATTATTATCAGTCATTATGCAAATACACTGTTTAAAAGACCTGTAGTTAGCTGAGACTGAAGAAGTCACTTGGATGAGTGACGAAATGTTTCTCCCACTGAAAACGCTACGTCCAGATGAACAGAATCAACTTTTGGAAAATTATCTGTGCCATTTTTTTTTAAAATATAAAGCTTCTGTTTTTTTTGTTTTTTTTTATGTCAGTCAAATTACTATTAACAAAAATAATACATGTACTTCAACTGCAATATAAGAAAGGAATAAATAAATGAGCAACATATAAAGATAATATTGACAATAAATCAATTTATGTGTACGTTTTGATATGAAAAAAGTTCAATTATAAAAAAATAATTACTTAAGAATAAAAAAAAATTAAGGTATAATTCAGGAAATATTCAAGCCATGTAAACTGAACTATAGAAGAAGTTCATTAAGTTTAAGTTATTTAGGGGTTCAATCTGATTTTTATGTTTAAGGCTTGAAGTGGAGAATTGAAATTAACATAGTCATTTTACTGATCAATACATTTAATTTAGTATTAATTTATTATTGATGACACAATCTTACTTTTGACAATTTCACAAGAGAAGAAATTGAAGAAAGTGGACTTCATCTAGTATTTAGACGGTTTGAGTCTTTCAGCACTGGAGGGTGCTGTAGCCTCTCTTTTACCAATATAATATATTTTAAAGAAGTCTTTAATTTCAAGTGTACTTGGAATTCTGGAAACTGATCAACTTAGGGTTGAGCATAAACCTTAAACAACTTTGAGTGCTCTTTCACACAAGATACCTGGAGATACCAAGGTACATGGATTAATATATAATCATCAATAGACCCCAAGGTTGTTCATAATGGCTGTTGAGCTGTTACTGAATGTGTGCATCTTTTTTAAGTAGAAATTTAAAAGAAACAAATACATGCTGTTGGAGGAAAAAATGTTTTTTTCTTGTTTTGTTGAACACGTTTTCTTTTGTTGATATCAAAGGTCTCGTCTGTCATAGTAGACCCATACTCATGCTTATTATATTTAGAAATCTAATTTATCCATCAGTTTATTCAACTTATGTCCATGCCATGTTCACTTTATATTAAAGTAGACATCTTCCTTTTCCCTCGCACATTTTCCAAAAAAAACTGCATCCATATCCACAGGGGGAGTTTCCTGTTACACAGAGCAGGAGGAGAATGGGAGGAGTGATGAGGAGGAGGAGGGAAAAGAGGGTGGAGAGGAGAGCAGGAATGTCCGAGCTGAGGCATTGTGTTCAGTTATCGCACAACCACAAAAAGCGAGAGAGTGAGAGAAAGGAGGGAGGAGGGAGGGAAGACTGACTGCTGGGAAGTTGAAGCTTTCTCAAAAGGAGGTGTGACTCAGGCGTCGACGGGTGAACAGAAGCTCTTCCATGTGTGGCTAGAAACTGCTCAACTGATTTATTACAGCAGGATTTTACTTAAAAACAGACTGGAAACCTTAACTTATTAAAAGTCTGATTGACAAAGTGGAAGCCTGACCTGCACATGTACAGATCAACTGACTGGATCTCAGACTGGTGTGAAGCTTGGATGCCTTGTTTACCGATTTAAAGCCAAAGCAGCTGATCTCAAATCTGGTTGGATTTGATCATTGTTAACAAAAAAGAAGACTTACTGAAAGGACTAATGAACCTATGTGACATTCGATTGGTTAAATGTACTTGACTGTTGGAAATTCATGGTGATCAACTGAATGGTTGCCTGCTTTGACACATTACTGGCATCCTGATCAACTGAGGTCCATCTGATTGGTTAATTGATAATTAAAGAAGCGCTGCTGGAGCCATATTTGTTGGCATCGGGATGAGCGGAGCAGGGGACGTGGTGTGTGAAGGGTGGCTGAGAAAGTCACCCCCAGAGAAAAAACTGAGGCGCTATGTGAGTATTTTATTTGAATTTGAAACACTTGAAAAAATTAAACATACAAAAAACTGTGCATATGTTCTGTATATATATATGACTCATCTTTGTGATGTCCAGTGTGGATATATGAAGTATCCTAAAGCTGTGCAAAGATTTTTAATCAGGAGTACAACTGCAGAAGTATTACCAACTGTTCATGGAGGTTTGTCTCTGTAGCATTTAATTAAGTTTAAAGATTTGTCTCAGTTTCATCAGTGTTTACACAGTGAGTCATTTCCTACAGTTACACACTCTTGATTATAAAACAATAAAAAACATCCATCCTAACACAGCTGTCAACTAGACAGGAAGCAACACTGTAATGCTACTTGACTTTGTAGTACCACATTATAAAATACAGAGAATATTATTTGTAATTCTACAAAACTGTCTATGGTTTACACCATCCTTCACATTAAGACAGCTGAGATAGGCTCCATCACCACCATGACCGTGAACTGGATTTGCAGTTAAGAAAATAAACGAATGGATGAATTTTTATTTCTAAAAAATGAGAATTCAGACATTATTTATTTGACCCCATTCAGAATACAGCTAATACACAAGCTAAATCTAGAGAAAAAGAAAAACAGCTTGATTGTATGCTATATTTTTAGCACAGCTACAATATTTTTACTACAGTTAGCATATTAGCGTGCAAGCTAGCTGTTTGTTTATTTCAGTAAATATGCAGACTTTTAATTACAGCTAGCACAGCAGTCAATATCCTTAAAGTGAAATCTGTAGCTGTTTTGTATTTGTATTATATTGTAAGACAATTTATTTTTGAGTCCTTTCTCTATAAATTTATGTAAAATGCATACATTGTTACATGAATAAACCCAACAATGTTCATCATTAATCCCATTATCTTTGAAAAAACAAAAACAAAGATGTGACACAGATAAATACCAGCCACTGGTATTAATAAAGTTTATTTAAAACGGATAAAACTCAGTCAACAAGGCTGATCCTTAGCTGATATATTAGCCCTACAAACTGACTGTTATACAACTTGTCATTGGAAACATAACTAACTTAAAGATGAGCTACAAAATTGCTGCAATGTAACTTGTAATCTGATAAACATGCAAAATGAACGAAGTGTACAGTTCTAGCTGCTGTCAAAAGAAACAACTGTTTCTAATTACATGTAAGCCACAAAAATGTTATTTAGCATTTTTCAAATCCCAAACCTGACAACGTGGCACTGTGCCTGTAATGAATACCAGAGACTTGGACCAGTTTTGTTTTTTCCTGTATTCTCCTTCACTATGTAGAATAAGTGGAAGGATGGATTCATGAATTCATGCAAGTTGGTGTGTCCAGTTGCACCACAGGCTGCTTTATTCCAGTAAAGAAGCAGCTTAGGCAGTTAGGATCACATGCATGCACCACATATTTGGCATGCCTTACCAGTGAGTTGAGCTAATCTCATCTCTCCGTTCCATATTTTCCCTTGATGTTTTATTCTTTCCATTTCTAAAAAAAATGTTTGGTGTGCCTTTCTCTGTGTTTCTCTTTCATTCTCGTGCTCTCTCTTCCTCTCCTATTATCACATGTTTTCCTTTCCTCCTGCCCCCCCCCCCCCCCCCCCCCCCCCTCTGTCTTTGTGTGTGTGCAGCGGAAAGTGAAGGATAATAAAATAGGTCAGAAGAAAAAGTGATAGGAAGTGAAGCTGCCTTCAATACCAGAATATGCTCAGGGAAAGCTGAACAATTTCCAGATTTGAACCAGTAACTTTTTACGTGAGAACACGGGCCCTCTGAAGAAATAGCTGAAGCAGAGCATCACTAAAAGGCCGGGGAAAAGCACAGAGAAACTGTGCCAGCACTAATTAGGCAGACTTCAATATTCTTCTTAGCTGACGTCGATAGACCCATCGCAGCAGGGAACATTTTTTAGGAGGGAACAATCAGATTTCAAAGAAAGTCGAGTGCTGGAGTTGCACTTTCTTACTGCTTGTTTAAAATGAAGGAGACCGTGCAAATCCATTGGAATCAAAGAAGAAGAGCTGGAGGAAAAGGGAAAAGAAGACAAGAGACGAAGACGCAGAGAGGCGAGACGGCAAGAAAAAGAAAGTTGCTCCAAACAGACAGACCATTGTTGAGTCTGTGTATATATTCAGTCATGATGGTATATACAATGAAATGTGTGCAAAGAAGCGCTGCATGGCCAGCTGTGCCTCTAATATCAACACACTCACACTTAAGCACACAAACACACACAGTCCCCTATAATGGAAGAAGCAGACAGTTTGTGTGTGTGTGTTCATGTATAGTGGGTAAAGTTCATGGAGTATACTTCGTCACACACTCCCTGCTCTGTTGAAAGCTGTGTGTGCGTTATGTAATAAACCAATTACACTCAGCTATGCCTGGTTGGACGATGAGGGCCTTCCTGAAGATTTAGAAGATTTGAAAACACACGAACACACACACACACACACGTACACAGACACACACACAGCTACACACACACACACACACAAACGAACACACACTCTGGAAGCAAACCAGGGATAATGATGACGTAAATTTTGAAACCTTGAGTACAATAACACATGTTTTACACATACACACACACACAGAAGGTCAAACACAGTTGAAGAAAGAGTTGGGTCTGCAGAGGCCCTCTCTTGGATATGTATCACAGTGTGGATACCTCCAAAAGTCCTGCTCTCCATCAGAGCAATGGTGCTCTACAGACAAGTTCAACACCTTGCCTTGAAAAGGTTTGAATGAAGAGCTCTGATTTCATGCGTCCCAGCACCACAGATGCTCAAACACCACTCAGCAGCACCCACAGAGTTGAACGTTACTTAGCCACAGCCTGTAAAGTATGTAGCATTTATGGCACTCGGTAGGATAATGGGATACAATGATCTATCTAAATTGCTGGTGTGAATGGCTCTTATATTTGACATTTATTCCACTCCATTATACAGTTGCATCCGATTAATGCACAGCTGGATGCTACAAGGTCAGTCAGCCATGGTGCACCTGAAATGTTACATTTCACCTCGAGAGCCCTAGAGTTATTCATGATTTCAGTTTTCCAAGTTGAAAAACTCTTAACCTATGACTTAAATGAAATACAGCAAAGCCACATAAAAAAGCTAATTCTGTTTCACTCTAATTTGGGTCCTATACCTAACATTTGTTCAGTGTATGAAACTTTAGGCTTTAAATGGGCAAAGGAGGAAATGTTTTATTTGGAAGCAGATCTGAATCACTGTGTTTACAGCTGTGAGATGGGGCGTTGACCTTAGCTGAGGACATGCTCTCTGGGGCAATTCTAATTTCTTTCTTTTCTCCTTGTTGGTTCTGCTAGTAATATTGAGAT
Source organism: Aulonocara sp. 'chitande type north' Nkhata Bay (assembly GCF_057382095.1). Taxonomy (NCBI): domain Eukaryota; kingdom Metazoa; phylum Chordata; class Actinopteri; order Cichliformes; family Cichlidae; genus Aulonocara; species Aulonocara sp. 'chitande type north' Nkhata Bay. The sequence goes on along the minus strand of NC_141346.1, from coordinate 28,561,936 downwards.
CTGGGAATGACATGGGCAGTGATGGGAATAACGGCCTTACAAGTAACAGCGTTACGGAGTCACTTTTTTCAGTAACGAGTAATCTAACTAATTACTATTTCTATCGTTACAACGCCGTTGCCGTTACTAACACGAAAATGCGGTATGGTCTCGTTACTATTTGTCAACAAACAGACGGTTGAAGCTGTGTTCAGCTTACCGCATCTTATATCAGTTGCATGGAAGTAGCTGAAAGTAATCTGGACGCTACAGCTTTAAGCAGCTGCACATGCTCCCGCGGACGGCAATCACTTTCAGGTTGACGATTTCTTTTTGGCATAAGAAGTGTAGCTAGTGGACAAAACAACCGCATGAGTTCTATAGCAACATGACATTTGGTTGTTTAGGAAGAGGGGGAAGTTTTAGGAGTGACGGTGAGAGAGCGAGAGAGAGAGAGAGAGAGAGAGAGAGAGAGCGAGAGAGAGAGAGAAAGACGGCAGAAAAAGAGAGAGAGCGAGTCTTGAGATGTTGAGAGATTTGTGATGTTTAGTGTGTTTGCAGTGTGTAGTTAATGTGTTGTCTTGTGTAGTTAATGTGTTGTCTTGTGTAGTTAGTGTGTTGTCTTGTGTAGTTAGTGTGTTGTCTTGTGTAGTTAGTGTGTAGTGCTGTGGATAGTTTTGTTTGTGTGTCAGAACAATGAGGCGACTGCTGTCTCCAGGTAGAAACAGGAGTGATACACCTGCTGCTGTGGACAGAGATTATTGTTTTGGAGTGGCACAAATAATTTGTGTGGCATCTTATTGAATGAAGAACAGCCTGTTGTTCTGTAAATAGTTTGAAATGGTTATTTAGAAAATCAAGGTAAAAGGTAGATGACTGCAAATAACTTTGTTGTTTGCAAAACTTGTGCATATGATTTTAAAATTGACAATTTATATTTGCATTTAAAGTTATGAAATATGATTCATTAAACATGTTTGTGGTTGTTACACTAAAAAAATATAACTTTTTCTGCTCAGATTTTATGTTTTTTGTCTGGTTTTAGATCAGTTGTGTTAATACAGTACGTCAAAATGAAAACTTAACTGTAAATTCAGACATGCGAGGTTGTGCTGAAAAGGATGATACCAAACAAGGCAAAGTAAATAGTTTTTAAGGGTGAAATGTGGAGGGAAAATCAAAAGTAGTTAAAAATGGCCAATTGTACCCTGGACCCCAGAGGGCTAAACATTTTTTTTAAAGTAACGTAACAGTTACTTTTCAAGTAATTAATTACTTTTAGAATCTTGTAACTTAGTTACTAACTCAGTTACTCTTTTTAAGAACTAATTACTTTTTCAAAGTAACTTGCCCAACACTGGACATGGGTGACAAGCACCACTAAAAAACGAAGCCAGTGACTGAAGAAAAGGACCACACTGAAATACAGTTAAGGCATATTTATCTGGATTAGAAAGCAAACGTAAACAGGAAAATTACCACCAATTATCTCTTGTAATGTTTTCCTTTGCAATCTAAGCTTAACTTCTTCCCAGCGTGACACTTCAAAGACCATCTGAGGAAATTCTGAACAACTAATAGAATGAAGTTGCTATTGGTCAAAGTCATCGATCCATCCTGGTACCTACTGTTTCACTTCCATAGCACAAAATAATCTTATTTCATCGTATCTTGAAATGAACTGTTTACCCCCCAAACATCAAATTCAAATACTTTCAGAAACAATTTGTCAAATATGCCAGTCAAAAAAAACTTGAAGCTGACTAACATTGCATCATAGAAAGGGACAGTGCGTGGAAGCGGGGCCACCAGTGTTTACATCCTGTTACACGAATCATAAGCCAGGACCTCTATTAGTGGGTTGTAGATGTACACTTCCTTCTGTACAGTCATACAGTTAAAAGGTGCAGTTCAGGAGAAAGAAAACAGTTCCTTCATGAAACTGTTCTCTAGAAGTTTTTTAAAATATATTTTTGAGGAACTGGGTCTGATTTGTGGTAAGAAGTGCTGCTGCTGATGTTTTACATGTAATTTAGTTCTATTATATTTAAAAGAAAGCAGACATCTCCAAAATTTGGCAAATGACACCAAGCTAGATAGATTTTAAAAAAGGACGCCAATGTGTTTCCATTTAAAACCTCTAAAATCTATGAAGGAAACTGAGGAGCCTAGCATCTTAGCATATTCATTTACAGCCATGTTCAAAATATTATTCATCTAAATTTTGTTTACGTTGAAATAAAGCATTTTAGAATAATTTAGTCAGGTTTTTTTTTTTTTAGTTTTTCATAAATGAAACTGTCTGCAAGTGACTGCAAACAAACAGAAAGTGTTTTAAAGTCACATGTTTGCAGTTATGAGAGCTCAGCACTAAAAGGAATGAGAAGATTAGGGATTACAGATGAGAAGATGAGGAACTGAACAGCAGGAATATTGTTATTCAGGTCTGGTGTTAATTTTGGCTTGGAGACAGGATGGAGGAAGTGTTATTTTAGATCCATTGTGCCCTTTTCCTGCTGAGGTCAAAGGTCAAAGAAAGAAACCAAATGAAAGGAGAGGAGGAAAGAAGCTGTTAAAGGAAAAGAGGTTATCTTTATTACTTTAGGTGGATATAAGGCCGCTGCATGGGAGCTGTAGGTGATAGAGAGGAAATGCACTGTGCACAGTGGACATAGGCAACAAACACAGATCAAAGGTAATGCTATAAATGTTTCAGAATAAATGTTGTCCATAGAGGTTACACTTGGGATCTTAAATATAGGAGCAAAAGTATAAACTGGAACAAAGAATATCAGTAATTGTTTGTTAGTGTGTCTATTCTGACCACTGTCTTGGTGATGATAGCAAAGTAGAAGTACAGTTCCAAATAAATAAAATATGTGAGGAAATGTATAATTGGTTGCCATTGTGCTTAAAATTTGATCTTTTTCATCAGATCAGCAACTAAGAGGACGATGAATGGACTGTCCAAATTGTGAAATCAGCAAATGTGGAAAGTAATCTATGTGAGTGAAGAACAGATGTTTCAGAATGCTCTAAATGTTGGTCTTAGACATGTTACTTTCCTACCGTTGGCGTTAGTATAGTAGCCTTAGCATAGTAGCATGCATACCTAATATGGTCATGTTAGCCACACAGCTGGGACTGTGAGCAAAAAGCCCCACCCACCGCCATTCAAGCTTTTTTTTCTTCTTCTGATCAGCAGCCAATCTGAAGAAAGTTGGCTTAAAGAGGAAGGGATAAATAAGAATTGTTTTGAGATTGGAACCATGCAAACCTACTCTAGAGTACAAGAATAAAAAATAATAACTTAGAAATGAGCACGATAGATTTCCTTTTATTAAGAAGAAAAAAATCTCATATTTGTAAAACCTTACAAAGACATGGAGACAGTCTTATCTCTTGTACTGTGGAACAGAGGAAAGCAAAATGAATGATGCCCTAGACCTGTCACTGCATGGCAGGCATGATGTGGGGTAAATCAAAGTTCAGCTGACCCAATGGATGCAAGAAAAAAGAGGGTGTTTGTAGGCATACAAGTACAAGGATATACTAGCGCAATAAGTAGAAATGCATGTTGACAAACAACCTGCTCACTTTTCCAACCTTCAAAAAAGAACCATTACTACAGGACATCAAATTGTCAGTGAGACAAGGCAATAATACCAAAGGAAAACTTTTATTCATTTCTGTGATGTCAAGTGAAAAAATCCAAAGCAAAATTAAAAAAGAAAACAGTATTTCACAAACTGGAATAAGAATAGTATTTTTGATACTTTGGTATCTGATTATTGAGAGTCACATCTTTAAAATAAAACAAAACACCAAACACACTTTTTGGCCACTGAAAAAAAATCATGAATATGAAGACAATAATGAAGTGAGTTTTTTCTTCTAATTAAAGTTTTAAATCAAAGTTTTAAATAAAAAAGTCTAAAGAAATGCAATCACTTGGTAGGCAAAATAAGTTATGAACTTGTATAACAAAACTATAGACTGTACATCAAAAATAAATGGGTTTTCTAACAAGACTTCAAAAGTGCTCAGGACCACCTGACAAAATTGAAGGCCAATGATCATAATTTACAAGCCTAAAATCGTTTTTTTTATTTTTTCAGAATCACATGAAACTAATGATCAAGTGTTTATTAAGGGTCGTAAATCACTGTATTTTATTATAATTATATTATTAAATATATTAATTCTTTTAAATTAAAAACATAAATAAACCCAATGAGTCAGTACATAAAATCAAGTCCAAACTGAACACCAATTTAGTTTGACAAACAAACGCTTTCGTACAATGTTGAACTTGTTGAAGTTTGCATGTCAGGTTGTAAAAGAAGTACTTATTGCATAATAACAACATTAAAATTTGATTACCTTTTTATCCCTTTAAAACTAGTGTGTTTCTTAATCTGGTTGCTCCATCATGACTTATTCTAGTAATAGCCTGTGTTACCAGGCACTTAAAAAGGATTTTGCAGGCCATGCTGGTGAGTGATCCAGTCCGCTGCAGCTTGTTCCTGTTACTTTAATTAGAAAGAATCAAAAAGTATTTTCATACTAGTTCTGCCATGTTGCTGCTTTTATCTCCCCAGCACCCAGCAGATCATCAAACAGCTCGAGGGAGACAGTCAATAAACACATGCTCATACTGCCATCTCCCACCGGCATTTCCTGTTCAGCTATTTCCTTTTCCTGTCTGGGTTTGAAGAAAAAAAGGTTGAAATGTGTTTTGCCATTCATTACTGTGCGCTTTGATCAAACAAGCACACAAACACATAAACTCCCGCTGAGGCTCAGGCCCGAGGAGTCCATTTTATTTTGTTGAGAAATAGTTCATGAGGATCAGAAAGAATGGATTTAGCTTGTCAGGCCAACACAAAAACATACACACACACATACTGTATTCAGCCTTTTAAACAGAAGCATAAAACTTGTTCCTGTGTTTTAAATGGCATTTGTTCAACCTTCGTAAGAAAAATCTCAGGTTTCTTTAAACTGAAAACCTGAGCCCTGAATGTGAAACTGTGCATTCACGTGTCCCTGTACTGTTATGAAATTTAAATCCTTATTTATGCTCTGCTTCACACCTTTAAAAAAATATCATGACTTCTCTTTCACACTCTGCCTACACACTAATGGCACAAACGCACTGGTTGTGAGTCATGTCTGAAGTATGAGATGCCTTCCTGTGGATCATTTGTTGGAGATAGACCCTACCTGTAATGCCCAACACCTGATGCCAAACGACCGGAGACAAGTGTCAAACATTTAGCAGTTCAGTGGACGTAGGCGTGTGTGTGATGTTTAGTTAGCATTCAAATTCACTGAAGTGTAAAACTTAGGACATGGAGGAAGACAACGCTATTGCGTTTAATGAGTTTGTGTAACGGAAGAAGGACAGAAAAAAAAACTTCATATAATCAATAACTCACTCAGGAAGAAGACTGAAGTTCAAAGTCCAAAGTAAAAGTCTCAAAAAGATCTCAGCAGTTGGCACACAGGGGTTGAGTGCTTGCATCTTGTCCTGAGATTATTTTTACACATAAAAACCTTTTTTAGTAATAAATCTTTTACTCTGTCTAGGCCTGGAAGAGGCGCTGGTTTGTGCTGCGAAGCGGTCGACTGAGCGGAGAGCCGGACGTTCTGCAATACTACAAGAACCCGCATTCCCGTCGGCCAATCAGGAACATCAATCTGAATCTGTGCGAACAGGTGAGATGACAGATATATTACTATCTCACCTAATGTTGGATTTATGTCTTTAAACATTTTTTTTTTGTAAATATGATCTTATTTGCAAAATAAAGAGAGAGTGTGGCAACACAGATTTTGGTAATAAAATCAGTTCCTGAATTTTCTTTATGAGAAAAGAGAAAATTTCTCTTATTTCAACTTTGACTGATCTTCTTTTCAAGTTTCTTTCTTTGAGCAGTGCAAGACTTGTAGCACAGAACTACTAATTATTAGATTACACCGCATCACACACTGTGAAAGTCACAACACTAACATTGGTTTGGTAATAATACTAAAAAGATTGTGTTGGCATGGCCACACATGTCTTGTGTGCAGCATAAAATGTGATTTATTTAAGGTGGTTTCTGCTGAATGATCTTCCTTTGACACATCGGAACATTGCAGTAAAGTCGAACTTTGATAGTCTGTCCACAGGGGACGAATTCTTGGCGCACAACCTGGGGATTGTCAGAAAATAGATCATTGTTGTGTTCCTGACCTGGTGCAATCAATTCAGGTCTGGACATTGGGGACACTTTGATTAAAAATTGCTGTTGGGCCAGTGATCATTAGCATAATGGTTGAATTACTTTGACACGGACTGTGATATTTTGTTTTTGGGAAAGTTTGAAATTACAAATCCGCATGCCTGAGTGTCTTCTAAGATGCAATCCAAACATAGCATGTGTGTTGGGACTCGACGGCCCATAGGGGAAGGTTGACCAAATTTAAATTAGGTATGATTTTTCACTTTTTGAGAGACACAGGGAACTTTATGATCACATCTCATAATTTATTTTTTTTCTTTCAAATTCTTTTTGTTTGTTAAATGCCAATTGAATGTATGTATATCATGTACATAGATACTCAACTATGTAAACACTTACACTTAATAAATCCTAAGGGTTGCTTGACTGTTTGACAGTAACAAGTCTGCTCCATTTCTGCCTCTCCGTCAGGTGGATGCTGGCCTTTCTTTCACAAAAAAGGAGCTAGAGAGCAGCTTTGTTTTTGACCTCAGGACAGAAGAGAGGATCTGGTACTTGGTGGCTGAGTCTGAAGAGGACATGAACCGCTGGGTGACATCCATCTGCCTGCTCTGTGGCTTCAACCCTACTGATGATGGTATGCTAAATATCCAATTATTAGACAAGTGAAAAATGCTCCGTGTACCTTTCTTGTTTTGCATTTGAAGTGGATGTTTGCCTGCGTGGGCTGTGGTTGAGTCAGTGTGAAAAGTAGGAGGAGGAGAGAACATGCATAAAGAAAAGTAGACAAGTATGCCTTCACGATTGTGGCTGCCATTGACTCAGACCTGTACAGCAATACATTTAAACAATATAAATATTATGATATTGTTATAGCAGCTTGCCCTTGTACATTTGAACTTTGTGTTCACACGCGAAATGGATCCTTTGAGTTAAACAGTCTTATTTGTGTTTATAATAGATGGATGTTTTATCAGAGGTTTCATATTCTGAATAAATTTGATATAACAAATATAAATTTGATTTTTTGATATACATTTGATATGATACAATGCAACAAATCAGTTATTTTTTTCCATATGTTGACTGTAAAATCAATGGTTTCTTTGTAATTAACATAGATCTCTTTAGGATTAAAGTTATAGAAAAAAACATGTAAAAGAGCTTCTGTAAATTCACACATGAAGTAAGTCACCGCTTTACTAAACATCTATTGTAATGCAATATAGTTTTTGCATCATCAATACTGCACCACACTCCAGTTTATTAAGGTTTTCCAATGTTTTGCTCAGATAATCAACAAATGTATGTTAATATATAACATATAAATGATAAATATATTGGTAGCATTTCAATAAAATGCACTTCAGCACAACAGGAAGAATAACAAACTGCTGGTAAAATATGCATTAAAAGTATTGAAGTGGCGTGCCTAATAAACTGACATGACAAATACTGGCTGAGCTTTGGGACCTTTGAACAGATTGTCTATAAGGTTTTTAATTCCTGAATTAGCTGATTTATTTTCTTTCATTGTACAGTTCCAGAAAGACCTCTTGTCTCCTCCTCCACCTCTGCAACATCTATGACCCCAGTCAGTCACACCACCACCATCTCTACGATGACAGGGTTAGTCCCACCACCATATGACCCGGTGAGTGTGCAGCACATGGAGCCTGACCGGAATTCAGAGGAGGATTACCTGTGGTTATCACAATGCCAGAGTCACATCAGGTAAATAAATGAACACAAAGATACAATAAGACAAAAAAAGCCTAGTCATTAATGTCTTAAAGCTCATTTTCCCAGCTTAGTCTTAGACCAAACATGTTTTCTAGGAGGTTCAGGCTTAATCCATGCCTGGTAAACTCTACATCTCAATTAAGATAGATTAAGTTACAATAGGTTACGGCCAGATTTTTTTTTCACCTAAGTCTAAATGATTTCCAACTACTTAGTAAAGGTTATCTGGTGAATTTGTCTGTAAACAATTTAATCCTCTTTTAAGGATAGTTTTAAAATATCATAGAAATATATTTTTCTGAAGATTTAACTTTAATTAAATAAGCAAACATGTCATAGATGGAATATCTCCAACATGTAGTGGATGGAAAAATCGAGATACAGAACACTTGAAACAAACCTGATGGATATTGTATATATAGTATATTGTATGTATACAATTACAATATTGTTAGGGTTTTCTAACTAGACATCGCGAATGTATGAGGGGACATGATTGTGCAATTGAGGGCCATTGCTCATGAAATGACTTGTCAATAACTGAGTAAAAAATTCCCAGCTTCATCATCCTTTTCTACTTCAGTGCATTAGGACCATAATCTACAAGTTAATCTTCCATTCAGTATCACTTGAAACTCACGATCGAGACACTAAACTCATCAGGAAACTACTGAAGGTCATAGATTAAGGGATCTTATGGCCATTTTCCCATAGATTTCTATGCACCCAGAAGTCTTTTTGCATTAATTAAGTTATTTAACTTTGAAGGTATACTTAGAATTCCTAATGTGTTAATAAATCCTGTTGTTAGCAATATCATTTAAGGTAACAGAGCAGCGAATTAACTTTAGACGTCTTCTGAAGCCTTTAGAATTTCGCTAAAATTTTAACCTCATAGAAAGATTTGCAGTTTCTGTAAAAACTGAGTTAAAATGCCAAAATGAGTCCAGAATCTATACTTAAACTCTAACAAAACTAATAAAAACACAATGATAGAAAACAGAATTATAAAAGACAGCCTGTCAGATCTGCAAGCTTTGTTTAATATAACTAGTTAGTTTTTGTTTTAGTCATATTATTGCTCAAAACAAAATCCTAAAAATGCAAAAAAAAACTTTTCCACTCTGACTCCAGTTCCACTCCAGTTCAGACTAAAGAGAACCAGCTGAAGATAAATCAGCTAAACTACCAGAGTTACAGGTTCAGACGTGTTGACTCTAAGAAAGGGGATTTGAGATTTATCTTGGATCACACCCACGGAAAAGGTTGACTTCATGAAACTTCATGGGAGAGTTCCTCAGAACAGCACAATAAAACCTATTTTCCTCCTCAGTTGGAAAATGTTTGATCTTTCCAGACACGTTTAGTTGTTGAGGTTTGAACCCAAAGCCTTGAGTGGACTATGATGGGAAAAATCAACAATAATTGTAATGCAAAGAAAACCTTTCTATTTTATTCGTCTTTGTTTTTGACCAAAATAAACAGATAAACTATACAACTTAATAAGGAAAAAAAAAAAGAAAAAACAAACTCTTTTTATTCAAGTCTTTTTGTTGATATCTCTCTCTTTCTTTTTGTAGGGCTCCTTTAGGGTCATCCACATCTCTTGAAACTGACTACAATGACAACCTTTACCCGCCTCCCTCTGCAACCTCCTCCTCTTCTTCTTCTTCTTCCTCTCCTTCCCTCCTCCCCAGCAGCCTTCCAAATCCATCCTACTCCTCTTCCTCCTCTTCTTCTGGCTTTAGAGTGGTCCCTTGGACAGTCACTGCAATGTCGAGCCCTCTCAGCCAGTCTTTAGATGCCAGCACAACCCCTGACTCCCAGAATCGAGCTGGCAGACCCCGCTGTCACCCCTCTCCGCATCCCAGAAAGCACTCCCTGGATTTTCACCTTCGTCCAGTAGCAATACCTCTCAGTGATAATGTGCACTCCAATGTGCATCCAAGCACACACTCATCCACCACTAGTGGTTACCAGATCCCACGTCCAGTATGCACTTCACAACCGCCGCCCCCTCGCCGCCCATCTTCTACCCTTAGTGTGGACTCCCTAACCCAAGCAGAGATTCATGCTTCCACCCCTACTCCTCCTCCGCGCCCACCAAAACCTCTTGGCATTGCAGCCCAAGGAGAAAGCTCAAAGCTTGCCACACTCCCCCGAACTGCCTCAGAGCCAGAGAGGAGGGATGAGAGTGTGGATGGAGGAGGACATCTGCCAAGGAGCAACACCGTCACTACACCAGGATGCATGCATACAAGTAAGGAGACAATACTGTCCTGACATTGATAATTCAAACAAATAATCCTTCAGATTTCAATGCCAAAACCAACATTTCATTCATTAGATTTTTTATTTTTCACACATTCAACAAATCAGATTTAGGGAGTTCTTTAAGGAGCCTTTGAGATGCCAGTTGATGCATTTTATTTCCTCTTGATTAACGTCAATACACACAACACCTGAATATGAATAAACATAATGTGCAAATAACAGACGAGAAGATGTTTCTGTCTGTCTGAAATCTGAGTCCCACTGAGCTGTCAGTTTGAGCTGGCATTGATTACACATGGGTACCTAATCTTTGTACAGAGCCAAAGACAGACAAAATGAACCTGGTAGTTTTCATGTGAACATTTCTTTTCTTCAGTCTTATATAGTGACCAGCAGAAGTCTTGATCTAGTTATCTCTTATCTGGTATCCACATGTTCGGGCTATAACAATAGCTCTAAAAATGTAGTTGTTGTCAAAACAAGTCGACCTTCTGGCTGGTGTGTTCCATGCTGCATTTGGATTCAACCAGGCTCGCTGTTTTTGACATTTTATAGTCCTTGTGCTAAGCCAATCTATAAGTTCTAGCTGTAGAACTAAAGATAAATCAGTGCCAGTGTAAGGCATTGATTTAGCTGCCAAAATGCTTTACCGTGTGTACCATGTTTAGTGGATATTAATCAGCTGTATGTAACTTAGGCTGCAATTTAAAGCAGGATAGGTTTTAAACAGCAGGTTCATTAAGGTTTTATTGCTGCTGCAGGAAACTTGTGATGTAAAAGAGACTTTATGAATCTGGAGACTGACAGCGTTGGATGGTAATTCTCAGTTGGTTCTTCAGATCTTTTTGTTTTAATTGCCATTATGCAAACTTGTAATGATCCAGGTTTCATTATGTTTTATTGTAGCTGACTTTTAAAACTAAACAGTTTTAAAATTTGTTGCTCTAAACAAAGTTACTGTGATGTCACTTCTGGATTTGCTGGCTCTTACTTTGAAGGCTTTTGGTGTTTCGAAACCTGATATGAGGAGTGAGATGTAGATATGACTGAAACCCTACGGAAGATTGTGATCTCATGCTTTTTTTTCATCAGTTGAACATAAATTTAATGCTGTATTCAGAGAGATAGAGATAGACCTCCCTTAATTTAACAAACAAGTCAGGCTGTTTTACCACTAATTGCCCTGCTAGTTATTAAAAATAACGCAGCTTTAATGCACGTCACTGGATTCATTTTTCAAACCAGAAGACAATGTTCTTGTTCTTCATGAATTTTATTGAGATAGCATTTTTTTTCTACACTTCTAAAACACCAACCACTAACATTTTTACCATTTTACATTTGTCATTAATTTAATCACCAAAGTGTCAGATTCAGAGTAATAATCCCACAAAAGGTGCAAACTAATGAAAACTGGTTCACATGAGAACACCTTCTGGTACCAGATGTGCCTACTTAGTAATATTCAGAGACAAGTTCATGCACATTAATGTTGTACTCAGTTCAATGCTAAATCTTTTTAGGAGGCTGCAATCACTGTTTGCTATCTGATTTTTAAACCTCGTACCTGAGGGAGATTATGCAGAGCTAAGAAGCTTTGTTGTGCAGAGCTAGCAGTTCTGAGGGATTATATTGTTACAGCTGAAACTGTTTGTGCATGATTGCTCCATAATTTGATTCATTAATCAAACGTGAACTTTGCCCAACAACAGCACAAGGAGATTTCTTTTCTTTTGTTTTTTTTAATCCACATTCTCTTTCCAGTTCTATGAAGTTTCCATCATAAAGAAACAGCTGCTTTCAAGTATATCTAAGATAGATTCATGCAAGCTCAGACTTGTTATTTCATGCATGTGGTTGTCCCACCTTCTTAGATTACCCGCCATGCGTATTCAGTTTCACATTTGGTCAAACCCACTGTACAAATGCTGTTTGTGTAAATGCGTGTCAGCAGAAGTCTACGATCTGCAAAGGTATACAAGTAGTTGGCAGTTTACTGGAAGAGCTTTGCCATTGGAAAGAAAATCACTTTCACTTTCACATCTGTAGACAAAAAACAAAAAAAACAACAAAAAAAAAAAACAGCAAGAAACAAATAAATAGAAAGCCAAAACAAGTTTGTCTGTTATCATTGAACAGAGGATTGAGCTACTCATGGATTTTGTCTCAATACTTTCTGTTTCAGGTAGCGACTCTTTTTACATCCCTCGGTCTTTGTCTGACAGAGCAAGCATGTTTGATTTCAGTGAGAGCTTTAACAGCTATTTTGTAAGTTGAAACCTCCAAAATAAAATAAATGTTAACTTTGAACGACTATTCTATCTTTTATCTCTTTCTGTTTTATCATGGATTTATAATTTTACAATGAAAAACAACCTGCATTCTTGATCCATTCTTTCTCAGTTTAACAAAGGCATGGTCCCTCTGGGTAGTGTCTGTTCTGAAGATGATGATGTGGATGAAAATTATGTTCCCATGAGCGCTGCCACCTCTGAGCCACCGGTTGCACCCAGGTCTGTAAGAATTACGACACGTAAAATAAAGATTTCTTTCTTAAAATCAGCCTCTCAAATTGTCATCTGCACGATGAAGCTGTTTTAGGTCCTCTCTCTTTAAGATCCCACTTCGTGAAATTCCACTTTCTTCTAATAGGCTGCCCCTTACTTTGTAGTACTCAAGTGGATGAATTGGCCAAATCTGGCACATTTACATAGTTCATGAGCCCTTAGTAGACTATCAATCAAAGACGCACAGACACACAAACAACTTAATGTGAAAAAAAATACAGGTATGACAATATTTCAAAAACATATTTGTATTGTGTTGAAGAGCTATCAAATGAAGATGAACACAGTTCAAGGTGCAAGGAGTTGATGTAACCTTTATTTAACAAAGCAAGTCATAAAGACCGCTTTGTTAAATAGCAGTCTTTATTAACAAATAAAAGCCTCCCAAGCAAACACACACTGAAAAAAAACACACACCTGCTGATAAAACACTAACCCCTGGTGGTGGCTTGATGTCAATCAAAATTTTCAGAGAGTTGTTACAAAAGGCACCTTTAATCTTTGGACTAAAACACAAGCTAACATCACCTCACATGTAAGGAACTACTTATAACTATTAGTAACTACTTCCCTCACATGTGCTGTACCAATGTACTAGTAATGTGATGTGACAATAAATTTGATTGATTTGATAAACCTAATGACAGCCAATGCTGTGATGAAAAGAACATCTGGGACATTTGAAATTGGAATTTACAATTCAGTAACGTTAATTTCTGATTAATTTTATTCTTCTTCCAGAGTGCCTCCACCCTCAGACCCCTCTGCCCAGCTCCAAGAAGGCAACTACGTCCCTATGACCCCTCTGACATCTTCATTTCCTACACACCCCACCACTGTCATGACCGACATGGCATCTCTCGGGAGGCAGGTGCCTCCCCCTGCGCACATGGGTTTCCGTAACTCCGCCCTGACTCCCCTTGCTCCTCTCACTCCGCCGCTCAGGAGAAATACCATGAACACTTCTGCTGGAGGCGAACAAGAAGCCGTGCCCCCTCCGATCCACCGCAACCTGAAACCACAACGGAGAGGTTAGCGGAAACTTAGTGGGAAATTAAGTTTTGTGTTAAATTTAGTATCATTCTACTGTGAGAGCTGGAAGCTGTAACAGAGCCTTGATGTAAAAAAAAAGAAAAAAAAGAAAAAAAAAGAAAAACTCCTTACCTTGAATTAAATAATGTTCCCTTTAAAATATTTTGTATTTTCAAGCATTTTGGTGAGTTGTAAAATTCACCTAAATAACCACAAGCATATTTCTAAGGAAATGAACTAGAGTTTAAAAACCAGATTCTGTCTGTTCATAGTAAGCATTAATGTAGCATTAGCTGAGTTGCTGTTGCAGCACTCTTTGGTAAATGCCATCTGTTTTGCGGTGTTGCGTGTCTCTGCAGGGGTTTGTGCCAATCAGCCGGTGGACAGAAATGAGAGCCAAACTCCTGAGGAGCTGACAAATAAAACAAGAGGTACAAACTACAACACACATTTACATCAACACTTAGTTTTCTCTTGATATTTAAGACAATATTAAAATGATATGGCTGAATAATAATGAAAACAAATAGAAAAATCAAAATTTTGCCAAATATTTAAAATTCTAGATATAAAATATTTGCTAAGCATCAAAAAGTAAACATTTTGCATGATCAGCGAACAGTCCAGCAGAGGTGGAAGACGTAAAAGAAGCTTTAAAAAATGATTCAAAGTGTACAGGTGTAATCACACCAGCAGAAGCTGATGCATCTACTGAAGCAAGTAAATGCAATAAAATATCTGAACCTTAGAAGCCATGAAAAACACTGGTGAAAGGGGCTTTCCATCAGAGCTTCTTGTAATTACTTCCCACTTCATGATTCCTCTTTTTGCTTTTACTCAGCTTGTCTTGTTCTGTAAAATCACATTTTGTTGTTTGTGCTGACAACTGATTTTTTTCTTTTAAATTGTGGTTTGAAGACAATACACCCACTTATAAAATGAAACAGTTTTCAAACTTTGACCCTAAGCTTTCTGTTCCTGAAACACTTGGCTGTTTCTCCTCTGTGGTGACTCTTTCTCCCCCCCACCCCCTCAATATCTGTCATTTCATTTTGTTTTAATTATTCACCTGCTCCCACTTTGCTCAACAAGCCTGCACTACAAGAGCACGACAGCCACACACACAGCGACACGAACCAGCTGCTGCTTATAGAAACGTTCACATTAAATTTTAAAGTCTTCACAGTCAAGAAACTGTTTCTGGACACGCAAGGAAAAATCCCCCACCTGATTTTACTTCCTATAAAAACTTTATTCTGTTTTTAATTACAATAATAAACATTAAAAGCCAACATTAAAAGTATTACAAGGATGCTTTGGCACCGTTTACAGTTTTTAGTTGTTTTCAAAGAGTGGTTTGTCCAGATAAAAGCAAAATTTCTGTCAAATTTGTCATATATGTGACTGCTGGCTGGGTCACACATTAGATGGTAATCTGTCTTTGTTTTTTTTCCTCAGCCTGCAGGTCTGCGTCAGCCTGCTTTCAGTTGGTCAATACAGCAATAAAACAATGAAGTACACGTTTTCACTCAAATCACCCAAATTCAACAGCTGAACTGAAAAAAAAGGGGGTTTGAAATGACTCAGCAACTGAGGAAGACAATGAATATATTTAAAAAATCAGACCTCAGGTCTTACTTTTTTATGTTAAACTGTGAAATTTTTCAAACTCGAGGCTTAAAATAAACAATGCAATGCTCTTTTTTTTTTACTGCTGTCTAAACAGCTCTAATCACAGATATAAAGGAAGGACAAGTGGAAATACAGTTTTCTTGTTCTCATATCCTGAAAACAAGCAGCCCCTATTTGAGCTAAGCCTTACATTATTTCAAACTGTAATAAGTAAAGCCGCCCTTTTCTCCCCATCTTTTGTCACCCAGTAAAACCAGCTCCTCTGGACATCTCTTCAGTGCAGCAGGACTGGCAGGAAGTCCCCCCTCCAGTGCGCTCGCCTGTAACACGGACCTTCACCCGTGGGTATGTTTGTTTGCGTGACATGATCACGTTTACTGCAAGGTCAACAGAAAACTACAGAACACAAATTTACTGCCTGGAACGCTTTCAGAGTAAGAGAGAGGAAGGATGTGTTAATAGCTGAGCAGCAATCTACTGCCACCCTGTGGTGCTTAAGGGTTACTACAAGGACTTTTAGATCATCTTACAACAGCAAGATGTTGTAATTTAAGTTAATAAAAGAAGAATGGAGTAGAATCAGTAAATATAAATACTAATTAACAGTAAGTAGTTACTCTGTAGTAAAAACTACAAAGTAAAAGTTTTCTTTACTCAGCCATCAATAGAATAAATATTGATTGATTTGTCTGACCAACAATCTATAAGTCAGCAAAATTGAGATGAAGTTTTGCTTTAAAAGCAAAAACTACCTAATCTTAAATCATCATGTAAGATTCATTTTATATTTATGTGTTTGTGTGACAGACCCTCCAGTCGTCGGACGGTCACGCCGAGCTCTGCTCACAGCTCTTCACCGTCCTCTGATTCCGATGACCCAGATGACAACTATGTTGCAATGATGACCTCTAGCCTCAGTTTCAGTGCCGGCGAGCAGGTAAAACACACACATCTCCCCTGTTTTGTTCCATTTTTTCACAATGTTCCAACTATTCTTGCTTTCTTTTTCCCCATTTATTCTTCTTCATCTTTTATTCTTATTATATTGAAAACATTTGGCTCATGTTTTGTTATTTGGGGCATTGTTTCCCTTCTTTCTTTGAAATATATTCTAATACCTGATTGTGAGTACCTTCCATCTCTCTATCATGTCTTAACATTTTTTTCTTTCTTCTAGATTTCATAACTCCTTTACTAAACTCTCTACATTACGGTTTACAGTCTCTGAGACTTATGATGCACCGAGCTTCAGAGGGCGGAGTCAACAGCCCTGTGTTACGACGAGCCAGAGATGACAAGCAGGTGGAGTACCTGGACCTTGACCTCCACACTGGACAATCAACACCAAGCAGACAGGTAAACCATCTTTCGCTGTTTCACTCTGTCATTCCACATGAGTCATAACATTCAATTAAATGTGCTTTTATTTCTTTTACTGTTATACTATATAGCATATGCATTATTTAATTAATAATTTGTCATCAGATATAAATAATACATTTTGACTGTGATCATTTTGTCTGACCACCAGAGGGCACCAATGGATTACTTTCGTTTTTCCGAGTAAATAATCTAAAAAAAACCCCAAAAACCCCAAACTCCCAAAAATCATATAAATCTTTCTCATTGTGTTTCTGTGCAACCAGAAACGCTGCACTGGAGAAGGTTTAACCGGGGGCAGTGAGCACGCTGGAGACGGCGAGGATCAAGCACGAGGCCAGCGTACACGTGTGGACTATGCAGTGGTGGACCCCAAAAGGACCAAGGCCCTGAGGAGCACGCGAGAAGCACGGCATGCCGGGAGGATGTCTACGGAGAAGAATAAATTATGAAAAACGCACAAACACACACACAAAGTTCAAAACGTGCTTCTTATCCAGGAAAAGAATAAATATAACTGCAATCCATTGGTGGACAAAGTGACTGATGGACTGTTATAATCTTAGAATCATTACGTTAATATCAAGTATCTACTTAGGAAAGTATTCACATCCTCAGACTGTTTGGCAGATCTGTTAAAATGAGCTTGGGGCATGCAGGAACCATCTACAGCCCAGTATATCAGCTGATATACATCCCACTGGTAAATATCGTATAGGGCTCATATTTAAGTTTCAGCACAGCTAGAAGCCACTTCACTTAAATACACAACAGATTACTCTGGATTTTTTTTTTTTTTTTAACAAAGGTATGTTGATGATGTGAATGCCTTGATTGGCAGGTCTTGCAGTTAGTCATACAAAGCTGTTGTCATTAAAACATGAATATCAGATAGTTTAACTAAGTTATTATATAAAATGTACAGTAGTTTATAGTAACAGTTCCTTTTTTTATTTCCTCTCCACACTACAAAACCACACCACACTACCATATTTTATTATTTAGTTATTTTATATAAAATGAAAAATTTTCCTTGGTTATTAAAACCTTCAAATACCCAGAAATCAAAGTCACATTTGCAGAAATAAAGGACATGACCCTGTTCTCTAAGATGACTTTCAGTGGCAGCGTAGAAACCCTTAGAAAAGGCAAATATTCTTTGAATTTTAGAGTTTAAATCACCAGCAGGCATTTGAAGATAAAAAAAATCTAAAAATAGAAATGTATGTTAAGCAACACAATGTCATATTAATATGCGCGAATGATCTGTCAAAGGATGGTGATGATTCGACACAAAACTGCCCCTTTCAAAACCACAGGTCGACTTGTCAGAGTTTTTGGAAAGCCCGTTTTTACTGAATGGAAAACACCACACTTTGAATAGAAGGCAGGGCAATGAGGAAATGCAGTCTTACTCAGATCCTACATAAGCAAAAAAGAATATAACAGCTGCTTCTCTAGAGCACTGGAACTTCTTCATCTACTTCTATTCAAAACAGGTGACAACATCACTTATTTCTCCAGGGTAGTTTTTGCTGCACCGTAATATAAGTAAGATTTCAGTTTTGCTTTAAATCTACTGAGAAAAACTGTTTGACTTGTTTTGTGCTGTGATATTTTTTTAAGCCAAAAATCTCTGGTGACTTTAATTTTGTATGTCTATGTTAAGTTTCCCTAACGACATGCATTAGTTAGATTTGCTCCTCTGAGGGAGTGATAAACGTGGCGGGAAGTTTGTGTTTTCCTTGTGACTAACACACAGTTATTTTCCAGTGTATTCATCATCGCGATGTGAAGCCTTCTGTCAGATCCTGTCTGTCCAGATGATGGATATAATCTGTTAATGCTGATTTATGTGATCGTAGTAAGAATGGAATAAACACTATACATCACTAGCAGGGCCAGGGCCTGGTGTATTTTTCATTCATTTCCAAAGAACACAAAATTGTTCAAAAACTAAAACAGTGTTTTGACAATCAGGAGAAAATAACGACTCACTTTATCAAGTCCAAGTCTCAGTGAGATGCCATGTATTTGTATAATTCAAAGACAAGACACAGACAAAACCAGCGGGTGCACATTTTGCTGTAACCACTGCAGCTCCATATTCTGAAACTTCAAGATTAGCATACATGCTGCCATGATGGTGGCCTATTTTTGGAGTCAGAAGTAATCTTATTTGGATTGGAGGATGGATTAGCAAGCTACCAGCTAACATTAGCAATGCTGGGTTAGCATGCTGCACCCATAAACTCCATGAGTTCATCAGGCACAAATAACAGACTTAGCCCATAGTAGATCATACTACAGTTTTACTCAAAAAAGATGAAATTGTTTGTGACAGTTTTACAGTGGCTTAATTTTTGCTCACTTTCTAATCACCCAGAATACCCTCTTTTTCACTCCCACTGTCACACTGTCAGTCATTAGGCTTGATCTACAGATGTTTTAGCCTTGAAGTGGTGGATTGTAAAAAATCAAAAAGGAGATAAAATCCACATTCCCGGGGGTGAGCTACTAGACATTTTAGTTATGTTTGCTTAATATACTTCAGTTAAAAAAAAAGAAAGAAAAGACAATAAGTGTGTGACAAATACAGAGTTTAGTAAACATACAGTACAAATGGGAAACTTTGCATCTTATAAAGAATGACCTTTTTTTGGCCATGTTTCTTTCACTCTTAGTCTGGGCTCTTGTTGTCATTGACCAACTTCCTGTTTCTGTTTTCCTGCACATTTTGCTCTGCGGAAATGCTGATGTGTGAAAGAAGTGGACTTACACAAAACTGCTACACTTACATTTGAATTAGGTGGCTTTGTAGCTATGTGTTATTAGCTGTGGTAGTATACAGTAGAAATACATTTTCATTTACATTTTCCCTGATAACAACTAATGTTAATTCTGATCATATGTTATTTGCATATCAAAATATTGACGTATGACAGTAAGTATGACGACAACAACAACCCAACAAACCTCATAGCTCAGAATATGCAAAATAATTATTCCGGATTTGAGAGTAGGATTTTTTTTAGTTTTAGTGTATTTCTGTAGTCTGTAGTAATATGGCCAATATAATGCTATTTTGATGATTCGTATTATATCAGATCTTACTGAAACACTTTGAATGGAAACCTCAAAGATAAGCAGTCTCAGATGAGTCATCGTCTGAGTAATGTGCTAGCCTTTCTTAGAACTCTGAAAAATATTGTTTGAACTTACAAAGGAAAACCACTGTATGTAATTTTGCTTAGGAAATGTTCACTGTTAAACTGGTTTCTCTTTTTGGTGTTTGAGAGGGAGTGTCAAACTAAATGTGACCGGCTGATGTCAGATAAGGAAAACAGTTTGCAGAAAAAGAAAGGAGCCGTGGAAGACACACTTGCTGCTGTAACAAGCATGTAAGCAAAGCAAGAGTTTATCGTGGAACTTATTAGCTGGCTGAAGGTTTCAGAGGGACTTGAGAAATTCTATTGAACAGAGAACATTTGGTAAGGGCTATATGATATGTCATGTGTAATATGTAAGTGAAGCTAGGACTATGTGTGGATGTCTGTGGAAACAAGTCACTGGTGCTTGTTGTAGTATTGTATAACAGCAAAATTAAAAAGCAGTGACTGTGTATTTATAATTAGACAACAGAATTTGAACTTTCTTTGTGGATTGTTAACAGTATTTTCAGTGTAATTATTCAGTGTTTTATAGTACTGTCATTATTATTCTGTGAACTACCATCATGTGTGTTCATTCACAGGGAGAAGACCATGTGTAGGAGCTTTCTCCTCATAATTCTGACTTCATGTTTCTGTGGTTAGTTGAACCTCCATGAGGACGCTGATTTAGTACCTTTGTGAATTTATATTTTACATAAACATTTAGTAATGGTTAGAACGGTTGTTTTTAATAGTTTAGCCATCATCATTCCCAGAGGAAAAATTGTGATAAACTCGAACTTTTTTGTCTGTCATCTTGCTAATGCCATGCAGTGGCTAAAAAATTTAGCTAGCATAGAATAGCCCAGATTTGAATTTCCACTGCCTGCAGTTACCTGAGCTGAAGGTTTTCTTCAATATGGACACTAGTTCTGATGAGCCTCAGCACGAGCAGTTTGCTGGACGTGTTCAGTGTGACAAAGACGCTCTGACGACAGGACGAGTCAGACTTCAGCTGTCCAGAGTTAGGAGTAACGACTCGGGCCGCTACCTCTGCAGGATGGCCACTCAGTTTGGAAAGAAGGTTAAAGAGTTCAGGCTCAACATCACTGGTAAGCTTTGTATGTGTGTGTGTGTGTACGACTACTATTCCTATTTCTGCTACTGGAGTAATGACATTTATTTACATATCACCTTTACAAAACTAAAAAAGGGCCGGAAAAACAAATTCATATTGAAAACACAAAACTTTAGAATACACAAATACCTATTTACAGTTAAAATAATGTAAATATAATAACCAGGCTTCAGGGTGAGAGAGGATTTTTTGTGTTAATGGAAATAATCAGGAAAGCAGGATTCCTTGATGGATCCCACATCTTCTCAAAGTTATAATCCACAGGGGGCACCTTGGAAGTCTGCAGAATCTGCAGTCCACTTGGAAAATGATGGAAGTCCAAATCCTTCTCAGAGTTATAATCTAACATGGCATTGATAATGATGATCATGATGATGATGAGGGAAATGGAGACAAATCCAAACCCTAATCCCCTTTAATCCAGATACTTTTCTCTTTAAAACTGTGTGTCAATTACAATAATCTCAATACAATCCCCCTTTTCACTAAACATACACTTTGAAAGTCAAACATTCAGAGATCATAGTGTACTCTATGTGGTCATTCACTCTCACATTCACTCTCATATCGTTCAAGGATGTTTCTACACAGGCTGTCTTCTAGACCCGAGTTACGCCTGTATCTAAAATAATTATTTTCTTTTCATACTTTTATTCTTAGTCATCCTTTTAGCCAAACTCAAACATCTTTATATTTACTAATTATGTTCTGATCATTATTGAGCATAATTAACTTTCACCATTTAACACTGTTTTTCTTGATCAAAAGTATAATGATGGTTTGGCAACACGGATCTTATCTTTTCAAACTAAGACATGAATAAAAAGTCTGCACACACAAAATCGGGACATTAGAATAGACATTATCACTGCTCAGACTAGATCTGTCTGCTAACATAAAGATGCATTTTAAAGTGCGTCTTAAAACTTATTATTTTATTGTGGCTTTTGATTCAAACTAGTATGTTATTTCATGGCTATTTTTTTTTTGTTTGTTTCAAACAATTGTCATATTGTGTCCTGCCCTCCTTTTAACTGTTTCTTTTATTCTGTCTTATGCTCTTGCTCTGACCGACTGTGAAGCATTTTGATGTCATACTGCTTTTATGTTTTATTTAACTGCTTTCAAGTTGAGTTTGCCTCTCCAGCAATGGACATCTTTGGTCAAATCTACTTGTTTTTAAGTGTTAAAAATGAACTGAATTTGAAAATACATTTATTTGGTATATTCTTTCAGTAATCCTAATCAGTTGTATAATCAATACTTGTTTTTCACAGCAGCCACAGTGAAACCCAAGCCAGTGACAGCAACACGAGAACCAAACCGAAAACCTGAGAGAGGAGAAAGAAGCCTTTTTTCCAACTTGGCATTGGGTGCAGGATTGGCAGGATGTCTGGCAGCCTTTGTCATACCAATCATTTACCTCTTTACTCTATACAGACAGGGGACAACTTAAAGTATAAAACACAGTACACTCAGTCATACAATAGCTTCTGTAGACCTTGGTAGTGACTCTGCAGGGCTCTGGAACTTGGCTAGAGATCGTCTGATCACTGTCAGCGAGTTTATTGGATCTGGGTGATTGTCCTCCTGGGAGAGACCAATCTCATCAGGATGAAGACGATTACTTAGAAAAACTGCAGTAACACTTCACTCTCAAGGATTAAGTGGAAACAAAGAATGGAAGCAAAGTGCCTGCTCAAGAAAGTGCAATGAGGAACATACATGTTCTTCTGCTGCCCCCTGCTGCTCTGAAGAGAAATGCAGGAGCTCAGTGACAAGCGCTGAGCAGGTCCTTCTGAGCTTTTGAAAAAGGTTGGACATAAATCACAGAAGTCTCTGAATTCTCACAGTTTTCTACCTTATTAGTGTTACAGCTGAAATGTGAATTTAAAAAAAGAGTAACATCTATATTTAGTAAAATAAGAGAATACGGGTTTTTAATGACCTTTTATGTATTGTTGATAGTGACTCTGTTGTACTTTTATTACTGGATCTTAGTCCTGCATTTGACACACTGGAAAATAAGTTTGATTTTCCATGATTAACAATAAAATGTAGAAATCATGTAGGAGAGTCATGCCAGCAATTAAAACCGCTTCCTGTATCTCGTTAACCACACAAACACAAATGAGGAATACCTTACAATAATCATCAATCTTTCTTAGACTCAAACACATGGAAAGAGTGATCAGCAATCATTTTTGTCATTTCAAGTCACAATACCTAAATTTTTATTTTATTGTTGTTAAGGAAAGAAAGTTTACCTCATTTTTTCATGTTAATTTCAGTCAGGTTACGCTATAAAATTAGATCACAGTCTTAAGATAATTGTGGATCTGGGTCATTGTCTGAAAACAGTTTTTTTAAAAATGAGGCTTGGGGGGAAAATGTGACAGTGATATTGAGGCAAGTTGAGTCAGTGGCTGGAATATAACCCCAAAGAGTTTATGTAGACTATGTGCCTAGAAACGTCTGCGTTTAAGTGTTCATTTCCAGTATTCCACAGAAAAGCTAAAGATGGCCAGACAGTGCAAAAGATAAAGGCTTTGCATTCTTAGATGATCTAAACAGAGCAGCAATGCTCTGCAGCAATTGATGGAAATGAAACTGAGCTCCATACACATATTAGTCTTCCCAAGGGAGTATGTAGTTGGTTCTGTTTGTTTTTCTGATTGTTAGCAGTCTAGCTCGACAGTTGTCAGTATTATATTATATCACATTATTTTGTGATGGTAGATACCAATAAGTTTGAGTGGTTTTGATTTTGGTGAAAATG
This sequence comes from Aulonocara sp. 'chitande type north' Nkhata Bay, assembly GCF_057382095.1. Lineage (NCBI taxonomy): Eukaryota > Metazoa > Chordata > Actinopteri > Cichliformes > Cichlidae > Aulonocara > Aulonocara sp. 'chitande type north' Nkhata Bay. The sequence goes on along the minus strand of NC_141346.1, from coordinate 28,538,030 downwards.
AGGTCAACATAAAGATCACACCAAATGTGAAAATCAGTATAAAAGTTTATGTTACCCACAATGTTTTATGAATTGTCTTCAAACTTCACAATATAATATGCTTCTGGGGACATGAGTACCTAGGACACCTGAACATTTGACCTGGACCCTTGTTAGCAGTCTACCATGGAAAAAAAAACTTTAAAGAAACCACAATGTCATTAGATATAGTATGAAATATCATACGAAAGAACATGGAGAGAGCTGCACAACACGCGTTATTTTACGCTACCCATTGCCTTTTGGGGGAGTGGTGTTCTGAGTCCTCTTGTCCATCTTGTAGCTAACACACTAAAATCACAATTTAATATTTACTGAAAATGTTTCTATAGTATGAACAGGAAACAAATGTATTTTTACCTTTATTGAACTGAAGGCTCAATAAAGTTTGAAATTATCTCAAGCCTTAATGTGCAGTTTTATTTACCCTTGTAGGGCCCATTTTACCCCAACATTGGGGCAAGTTGAGCCATGTGCCTAATGTTTTGATAGGTCATTGTTCTAAAAGCAAGGTGTTTGATAACTGGACTGGTTCTTATATAGTGTCTTTGTCACTACTCAAAGAGTTTTATCCAACTTGCCTCATTCACAAAAGCACTTTTTTCCCTTTAAGCGCAGTTTAACATTCACACTAATGCATCAGAGAGCAACTTGGGGTTACATCTCTTGCACACTGCAGCCAGGGATTGAACCACCAACCTTCCCATTGTTAGAGGACCTGCTCTACCCATGCTTTACAGAGTTCCTGTTTCACACAGTTAATTGGCTGAGTTCCCTTTTTTGTTTACATGGTCTGAAAAGGCATCACTGTATCACCAGCCCTGCAACTTTAGAAGCACACATTACAGACAGGTTTCACTCTATCCCACCTTTACCAGGTTTTGACAGAAACCTGGTAAAACACACATATTTGTGGTGAGACTCCGCAAGAGCCATTTAATTTGCGTATTTTGACACTTGTCCACTTGTGTTGAATTTTTGTAATACACTTCTGTATTTACAAACACTATTAAAACAGTCTATTTAAAATCCACAGATTGAAAGCATACATTCAGGAAGGCTGTGCATTTAAAAGGCCATAAGTATTGTCCAAAGAATCCAGTTGATGGATAAAACTTTGATCATGTTGTGAGGCATAACAAACACCCCCCCCCCCCCCCCAAAAAAAAAAAAGCCACCGTCCCCATTGACACTTTAAAGTGAAAGGTGGGGCATTCGTAAGATTAGTGGCTGTTGCACCAAGCCTGGAAGTTCATACGTGTCCAGCTGATAGAGATCACGTCCTCTATCATTAGGCAAAGGTTCTTGCTCTGTGCAGCTCTGGAATAGCTTATTTCGCCATTCCCTCTTAAATAAAGGTGCATAAAACAAAGCACAGATGGCCAGTAAGATGGTTACGACTAGTGATGGCCAAATGAAGCTTTCCGAAGCACTGAAGCTTGTATTGAAAAACGGTTCATTACTCGAAGCTTTTCAACACAGTCCTCTCCGGTGACATCTGGTGGTGAAAATTTTGAAGAGCAGCTTGAATCTGCAAAATAAAACGGACTGCTCAATTATCACTGCTCACTCAAGAGTGGAGTTCTCTCTGATATTGGGCCACCGTTCCGTTGCTTTGAACATGTAATTGGTTTGTTTTCTCGATTGGGGGGCTGAAAAAAATGTAATGCGTATCTGCGTAATACATTTTGATCAATAAACTTTCCCTATTTAAACATGCACTATGGTGTGGCCTTTCTTTGCTCATAACTCCTTGATGTTGGTAAATACAATAAGTGAGCAATATATACATTATACATATGATAACACACAGCACATTATGGAGTATGCCCCTGCTGTGAAGTCCTGCCTCCATCTACTTGTCGTTTAATCACTGGACAGCTGGACAGGTTCATACAAAATATTAGATGAGGCCAATTGTCCTATACATATTTTTGACCTAGGGGTGGGATTGATTGTGAACTGGAAAGGGAAAATGCTTAGGGAGCTGAGTACGGCTGCATCGTCACTGATTTGTAGAATCATTTTTGATTCGATACAGGATCCGATTCAATTTGATTGGAATCTGGAAAGTTTTGCCTCAGTCAGAAATATTACAATTCTGATCATTTAACAGTATATATCCATAATTTCGTATCTATTAAAAGAAAGCTGACACATGTGAGACTTAATTAGAGATGTAAACAGAGAGTTATGAAACCTGCAGCTGCAGAAGCCAGCGGGAAAAAAAAAGAGGCAAACACAGCGCGGACCCGACGACACATCAAAATCTGATTCTGACGCGTCGGGTCCGCGCTCTGTGTTCACGTTTGTATGCAGAATCCGTAAACCTGCTCCCAGTTACTGTTTTAGCTGTATGGTGTTTGACGACATGTTGTGAGGTTTAACCTGAGATGCTGGCGTTTCAGGCATAATAACGTTAATTTACAAATCGACACGGGATTTTAATGAATCAATATCACTTTATTCAATTTAGCATGGATTGTAATCAGAAAGGCGATAATCAAAACCCACCCCTAATCAAGAACTTGCAAAGTAAAAACATGATCAATGTAAGGTAGCCCTTTTGTTATTTACATTTAAAAAGAGGATTAGTGTTACTGTGCGCTGGCTGAGTCTGTTTCTTTTCTTAGAAATAGTTTCTCCTGCCCTGGAGAAAATCCACTTGCATGGAACAGAAGAGGCTGTGGAGTGCAGGAACCACACTGCAAGCTGGTAGATATGCAGGTATTCCTGGGTCCTGCAGACTATCACCTAAAAACAATAAACAAAATGATTTTCTAAACTGTAGCAATGTAATGTACGTATAGTGTCAAATACATTGTTGTAGTCTTCATTAGCTTTAATTCACATGGAAGTGTTCCTAAAGTCATATGCTGTAATGATATTTCCATTATGAAAACATGATTTTGGACATTTCAAGTTTTTCACTTCGGCAGATAAAATGAATTGAGCAAAATCAACTCAAAATATTCCCACACGCCAGAATGTCCTCTCTTCCTCGCTGGCTCCATATCTGTCAGTGGAATGATCACCTCTTCGCTCTCTGTCACCATCAACACACTCCACGAATCCCGTGGATGATTCACTTCCTTATATCCGTTTGAATCAGGTACCGAAGCAGTTACGTGCGTAATGAAGCTTCGGACGTCACTGGTCACGTGACTTTTGCCAAACGAAGCAAGCCTCGACACAGTGCTTCTGAACCAGTGTGTTGTTTTTTTCGACACACGCTCCGGAGCGTCAGCTTCAAGCGGGCCATCACTAGTTACAACTATTATCGCACCATAAGGGCTCACTGAGATCACGCAGTAGTAGTGGAAATAGAGTATATATAGTATATGTATAGAAGTTTGATCTATGATATTTAAAATAAAACTGACGAAAGAATAAAAAAAATAAACAGGCAAAATGTTCGATCCAGTGAACTGATGGTTGTAATATATGTGTAATTTATTGGCATGGTTCAGAGGCTTTTGGATAGTAATCCTGTAGCACCACCATCTGGCCAAAAGGGAGGTATTTAGTTGTTATTGAATAAATAAAAAGTAAAAGAGAGGGAGACAAAGTTTTAGGGGTGTCCAACTCCAGGGGCCCGTTCTTCGTACGTCGCTCACTACATCCAAGATCAAATGACACATCCAAGACCAAACCATCGCGCTAACCGTGAGCTCGCTAATCCGGTTCCCCGAACACACCTGCTGTTGACGATTAGTACGGCTGGACGCAGTAATGTGACATCACTGGGTGTCGTAAAAGGGGCTACGCATCGATAGTAGAAACATTGATCGGCAACCCGCTGATTGGTCGGCGAAAATGTCGAAGGAGCGCGCTCGGTATTTTCCGGCAGCAGAGCAAGAACTCTTGAGTGAGGGATTTCAGGAGTTTCAGAGTTTAATTAAAACGCAAGGGAACACTGCAAAGGCTGCAAAAGCAAGGAGAGAGGGCTGGCAGAAAGTTGCTGACAAATTAAACTCGTAAGTAATTTAATAATAACAATAATAATGGAGTGGGTTTATATAGCGCTTTTCAAGGCACCCAAAGCGCATGACAATGCCACTATTCAGTCACTCTCACATTCACACACTGGTGGAGGCAGCTACGGTTGTAGCCACGGCTGCCCTGGGGCAGACTGACAGAAGCCAGGCTGCCATATTGCGCCATCGGCCACTCTGGCAAACACCAGTAGGCGGTAGGGTAGATTTATCATATCACACTATATTATCCAATATTATATTACATTATATTATATTATAATATGTTATATTATATCCCCTTTCAGATTAGAGCCACAACAGGACCCACTAGAACATGGGAACAAGTAAAAGTAAAAGTAAAATATAAGAACATTCTACAGAATGGTAATATTTATCACTTATATTGCTTTTCGTCTCTTGGAAAGAGACCCTGGAATAATCTGTTTGTTTGTTCATAACAGCAACCAAGAAAAGGGCAGAGCAAAAAAAGACAGGTGGTGGTCCTGCACCCCCTCGTCAACAAGTTGGTTAAATAAATAATACCCTCACGGGAATATCGATATCTCTCTATGAGCACACTGTCGCGCTGAGCTAAAGGATCCTGTCTATCCCGCAATATACGCTGAGTTCTGAAAACTCTCCTTATCAATCTTGCACCTTCCGCAATGGGTTTCTCGCGTATACGGACAGGACATGGCTGCCACAGACTTCCCAAATCCACCTTCGCTTTTATAGCCGTGGTCTCCCATCTTGATTACACGAAGTAATTTGCAATTACTACTCTGAAATATGAATTACATCTGTAATAATCACATACATGTAATAGAATGTTATTGTACATTTCCCTTTTTTAGGAAATGACCTGTATGTATCTGTGTGAAATCAATAAAAGGATCAAGTGCTGCATTATCTTTAGTTACATTGATAATATTTATTTATGGTGAAACAGTGGTGGAATATCGCTGTTGCTTTCGTATAAATGAAGCGGACATACCTGCGTGGCCGCGATCTAATCCTGTTTACATAAAGTAAACCTGCTCCCGAGCAGGTTTACGCTTACGGCTCTGTTGCTATGACAGCAAGTCCCGGATGAGCTTCGGGGAACCGAACGATCCAGGATCACGCAAAATCGTCAACAATCTAATCCAGCTAACTTACTTAGCGAGGTACGAAGAACGGGCCCCAGGCCTCAAGGGCCTCAAGGGCCGGTGTCCTGCAGATTTTAAATGTCAACACATTTAAATCAAATGATTATTTCACTACTAGGCCTCTGGAGAACTTCAAGACATGTTGAGGAGCTAATGTAGCCATTGAAATCAGCTGTGATGGATCAAGGACACATCTAAAACCTGCAGGATACAGGCCCTCGAGGCCTCGATTTGGACACCTCTGAGGGGGGGGGGGGGGGTTCTGCTTCTGCTTCTCAGTTGTGGCCCCATGTGTGCAGCTGAGGAGTGGTAGAAGGCACTTTCTGGTCCAGGTTATTCTTCCTCTGGACTTTCTTTTTTTCTTTTTTATTTATTTAACCTTTATTTAACCAGGATGATCCCATTGAGATTAAAAACCTCTTTTTCAAGGGAGACTTGGCTAAGATAGGCAGCAGCAAGTGTCTCACAGTTACAGAAATTACTCAATTAAATACAGTCAGCAACAAAACACATGCAAAAATAAATAAAAAATGAAATTCAATGAAATTCAAATAAATGAAAAAAAAAAAAACTTTGGTTAAAATGACAATCAATCCAATTTAAACAGTTGCATGTTATGGACTTGGCCTCAAGGATTCTTAGTTTAGATTTAAAAGCACTTAATGAAAGGAATTCAGTCATTTCCCAGTCGTTCTGCAGTTTCTTCCAAGCCAAGGGTGCTGAATGGACAAAAGCTCTTTTACCAAATTCAGTTTGGGCAAATGGAACAGAAATGATAATAATGGATTGGATTTATACAGCGCTTTACAATACCACTATTCATTCACTCTCACACACTGGTGGAGGCAGCTACAGTTGTAGCCACAGCTGCCCTGGGCAGACTGACAGAAGCGAGGCTGCCATATCGCGCCATCGGCCCCTCTGGCCAAGACCAGTAGGCAAGTAGGGTAAAGTGTCTTGCCCAGGGACAGAACGACCAGGACAGAGAGCCCTGGGATCGAACTGGCGACCTTCCGGTTACAGATGCAATTCCCAACCCCCTGAGCCACGGTCGCCCATGAAAGCAACAAGTAACCATGTGGATGAAAAGAATACTGACCAGCATGCTTCACTGCAAGCAGGGAACATAAGAAGGTAGCAACCCAAGTATTGCCTCATATATAAAACTGTATAAATGAGAGTTCCTCTGACTTTCCAAAGCAGGTTATCCTACCTGAGAGTATTACTCACAGTGGTGAGTCTGAGATTTATAGTTAGTGATGAACCTGAGACAAGCATGATACACAGTATCAACCATTCAAAGACATTGAGCAGAAGCAGAAGAGGAAATTAGGACAATATCTGCATCTGTTGATTGAACCTAAATCTTGATCATATCCATCTTGGGTAACAAACTGCGCATATTAAGATGAACTATCTTCAACCCAGGTGAGTATTCAAATTGAGATGGTGTCTGACTACACTGGAGCTCAGGGCCTGGGTTAGGTTGCACATTACCAAATAAGAGCAGTAGTAAGACAATCAGAAGCCTCTGCTTTGTAACATTACTTATTGAGTTTGGCTTGTGAAATGTTGAAACAAAGCAACATTTTTTGATAACTAACTTTGTAATCGTACAAAGCAAGACAGTTTTGAAGGTGAAGTAAATCTTTGTGTAGATCAAATGATAAATTCATATTCTGTTCCAAATACAGTGTACAGGCTCAGGGTGATATCTAAAACCTGCAGCCATTGAGGCCTGGAGTTGGACACCCCTGCCTTAGGCAGTATCGTCAGAAGGCATAGCATGCATTTTCACAATTATGCAGATGACACCCAACTTTATCTATCCATCAAGCCAGACAGCACACAGGAATTAGCTAAATTGCAGGAATGTCTTACAAACATAAAGACGTAGTTCATGCATTTATTACTTCTAGGCTTGACTACTGTAATTTGTTAATATCAAGATGTCCTAAAACCTTCCTGAAAAGCCTTCAGTTAATCCAAAATGCTCCAGCAAGAGTACTGACAGGGACTAGAAAGAGAGAGCATATTTCTCCTATACAGGCTTCCCTTCACTGGCTCCCTGTTAAATCCAGAACTGAATCCCAAATCAAATTAATTGAATTTATGTCTGTCACCCCCAGCTCAGCCTGCTGTCTTTTTGTCAGTACGACCATCTCCAAACCATACATAATGGTCATTCTCACAACCATCTCTTAAATCTTCGCTTTCAGTCTTGCTGCAATCCTGTCACAAATCACCCCCGTCCATATGTCCACCCACTCTCTGTCTTGCTTCTACTTACCCTACCTATTCTCACTACACTATTTAGTAGCATGTGGATCATGGACCATAGAGACTCCTGCCTTATTTCTTATCTATCAACCTCTAAGTCTTCATCGCAAACAAGAAGGGGTTTAGAGCAGATTCCTAATGTAAACCCACCCCCATCTTGAATCAATCTGCCACTCCTACTGTAAATCTCAACACTATCTTGCTCTCTATATACAGTATATGTCCTACATCACCTGCACATACTTTTCTGCCGCGCCTGACTTCTTTGTAGATTATCATAGTCCTTCATTCCTATATATGCATTTTTTAGCTTCACAAACTCTTTCTAACCTTATTCTCTATCAACAATCTCGAAGGAAACATCCCATTTGTAGTGTTCTTTCTCAGGATGAAAGCCATACAACTGCTTACTGAACATCACCTGTCTTAGCCCAACTTTCCTTATTCATCAGCTTCTCAAAGTATTCTGTTGATCCTCTTTCCACTATCTTTCAGAGTTGTTAGTACATTTCTGGCTCTATGCTTAATCACTCTTCAGCTTTTCATTTTCGTCTATAGTCACTTTTCAGCTTGATCTCTCTACCAAGCCAAAGAATACAAGTCCTTTTTTCTTCCTTAGTTTCCGTTTCAGCTGCATACATACATATATGCATCTCACTAAAAGGATTTCCTTTGCATTTGCCACCTCTATTATTGCAATATCGCTAGACTCCCAGTGCTCATGCCCACTTTTTCATCTCACTTTTTATTTTTTACTTTTTGTTTCACTTACCTCATCCTTTGAATACTTTCCTATACTTTCCCATCCATCCTTGTCCTCTTACAGCTAAAGATGATATGTGAAATACAGGTTTTCCACCTTTTTAGAAATTCCACAACCATCTATCCTTTTTAAATTCCCTTCTTAATTTGCATTACACCCACCCAACACTTCCTCATCACCCCTGTTCACTTCACCTACATGTCCACTGAAATCTGCTTGAAACACCAATTTCTCCCTGCCCACTGTTGACACTCTCTACCACTTCATGCAACTTTCAGAATTCTTCTTTATCCTCTCACTGATATCGAACTTGTGCAGCATACGCACTGCCTTCAACTTCAAACTCATGATCTTGTCTGACACATATAATCATCCTTCAAGATCAGCCTTATCAAGTTTCTCTTCCCATCTACACTATGGTAGAACATTTTGAATCAAGTGCTCCTGACATTCTTCCCTTCATCCAAGTCTTCTGTACACACAGTAGATATACCTTCATCTCTCCATGTGATCAGCCAGCTCTCTCCTTTTACAAGTCATACTCCCCGCATTTAAAGTCCCTATTCTAACCTCTAAACTCCTAACGTTCTTCTCACTCGCCCCCTCCTAGCATGCTCTCCCCAAATAGCATAGTCTCCAGCACCATGTTGGCCAACAGCACTAGAGACAGTCATAGTTAACCTGAGCCCTGAGCATTTTAGTACAGAGCCATTCTTTATGATCTCCATGTTTGAATTGACCATCATTTTATACTGGATGCCCGTCTTAATTCAACTCTATCCATTTATCTTAGCTTGGGGCCAGCAGCCCTACCTTCACTGACTGGTAGGGGACTCAATGGTACTGCACCACTGGATGCCAAAATCAAGAGACACACTTTTGAATATGGAGTGAAATTAAATCCCCTAAACTCTCCAGACTCTAATGAGCTAAGCTGAGGGATACAAACACCCAAATAAAACTGAAATTATTGTTATCTACAAAATTTTACATGACAGACTAAGGGAAATAATGTTAATCTCAGTAAACACTGAGATTCCCAACTTAAATAAGCATTTAACGAAGAAAATGTATTTACCTGAAATTCTAGTTCAGACCAGCCCATATATGATTAGGGTTAAACCTTAATTAACAGAAATCCAGCTACACATGAGCTAGATGACAATACTGTTAGCAATTTTAAACTGATGAGCCAGTATTACTTATAACTCTACTCAGTATCATGAGAATCCATCTTTTCACAGATCAGTGAACACTCAAACAGTACAAACAGGAAACTGCAAACTGTAGGTTACATAACCTGTAACCTACAGTTAGCTCTGTACAGCAGCTGTGGTCCACTCAAATGACCTGATGTAACATTTAAATCTGGTAAAATAAAAATAAATCACAGTATTACACATTAAACACAGCAAATTCCTTAATGTGTCCAAGCCTTTTACAATTTCCTGTTTATGCATTTTATTTGATAATAAAAGTGATTAAATGCATATCTACACACTAAAAAATGGTTGGTTAAAAATAACCCAATTTCACTTCGGAGGTGGGGTGCCCCCGGCCTCTCGGCCTGGGGCTCGGTCACTCAGGCACAGCTGGCTGCCGGCGGAGCTCACGGGCACGTCACTGCAACTCCCCCTGGCTTCTGCTCCGCGGCTGCTGAGTGAGCCCTCATCTGGGACTCTCCCCAGCTCTTTCTGGGACAGTGGCGCGGCTGCCCCTCTGTTGGTCTTCCTTGGTCTCTTGTGTTCTGGGGGCCTCTGGATGTCTGGAGTTTTGATCTCCTCCATACCTGCTTCATGCCCTGGAGGACGGGGCTGTGGCCCCCCCACACCCTCTAGCAGATCATTACATGAAGGAACCTTTTAAAAAAAACAAAACAAGCGCGTCCATGCTCACAGGTGTACACACGGGTGATCACACCCACAAACTACACCCTTTTTGGCTCCTACCTCAAAGCACACTGTGTTCTGTTGATCTTATGTGCTGCACAATAATGTTTAATATTTAGTATTTACTGTCATATTCCCATATATCATTGTGATGTTGTTTATTCTATTACTCATGTTCTCTTCTGCTTGTTTTCTTTTTTCTTTCTCAGCAGGTGACCCAGGTGATTGATATATGCATTTCTTTTTTCTTTTTTTCTTCTTTTTTTTCTTTTTCTGCTCATTCTGTTGGTTTTTGGTTTTTGCCCTTCTCCCCCGTCCCTCTTCTCAGCTGTTTCTCTTTCCCTCTTTCTTTCTCCCCTTCTTTCCCCCAGTCAAGTCTGTCCCATATTCAGTAAGTGAAAATAAAATAAACAGTAAAAGGTGAATCAAATGGACCATTATGGCAAGGCTGGGATGGTCAATTTGGTAAAGTAAATCCGTTGGGCATCTTTCTTTGCCTTTAGACAACAATTCTTATGGCAAAAGAGCCAAACGGGACAGGCACAAAAAAAAAACAAAAAACAAAACAAAAAAAAAACAAAACCAATTTGTAACCTAGTGCTGGTCAAACCCAGCACTGGGCGTGTTTCAGCCCAGCACAATGGGTTAGGACAATTATCCACAAATTGAGTTAAATTTACCAATGTTTAAAGTTGAGGTTACCAAAAATTGGGTTGAAACTCATAACCCATCACAGGTTTCAACCATTAACATGTATAGGTTCTATTTAAATTCAGCTCAGTTGGATAAGCAGGGGCCAGTATGCCGCATGGCTGAGTGGTCAGCCCAGGTTCGAGTCTGACCTGTGGTCCTTTGCCCTCTCACTTTGCTGTCAGTCTTCACTTTATCTGTCTAATAAGGTCAAAAAAGGGATTCCTACATACTATAAAATTCAGCATATAAAAACTACATTCAAAACAGATTGTCTGAAAACTGCTTTTATTCCCATACGATACATAGAATAAAGAAAGCAAAATTCACACAAAATATATAAATAAAAGTAAAATGCAAGCAAAAGAAAAGGTATAAAATTCATTGTATTATATCCATTACTTCAAATCAGCCTTTGGTTACAGCACATGTACATGTTAATAAAAATGAAAACACGTTATGTAAAGCCGGCTCTGTTTTAGAAGAAATTACATGTAAAAACTCTTAACATAAAAAAAGAAAAAAATATTCAACACACATCAAAACTTTGGAAAAGTGTCAAGAGGGAATCTCCCTCTCAGACCAATTCATGCACCTTTATGAGCAACATGTTACGCTTCCATCATAGCTAAATGAGCCCTTGTTAATTTGATCATCAAGCCTTTTCCTGACATTGCATAGACACTCCTTCAGAAATCCAGCTGCTGACCTATGTGTTCTACCAGGGCTGAAACATCTTGAAATTTTTAAACAAAAGAAAAGAAAAGGGTCAGTAAAGACCCGCAAGATCACAATTGCAATAAATGCCATTAGTTCAGGGAAGTCCATGAACCAATGAACATGCTCCGTTTGCTGTGCATGTTGAATAGTCCATTCTTGAATGCTACGAAGCATGTCAAGAGTGATGAAACACAGGAAGCTCTGAAGGCGACTCGAGATACTTCTCCTGGCCTTAGCCGTTGGCTCTCCATCTGCAGCATACGCTTCTATTGGGGTGAAAGGGAGACAGGTCCCCACATGTTCTTCACGCCACACTGTGCCATCTTTCGCTGTCTCAGTCCCCAAACAAGCTCTCTTTTTCGGTGGAGAAGCAGTCTCCTCATCTGCAGTGTGAACAAATTCAAATTGTGAGCAATGGGAAGGTCAAACAAAATCACAAATGCATGCATAGATACTAATTATAATTCCAGTATCTCCTCCTCTGTATCAGAATAATGTCTGAAATATCTTACTTACTAACTACACCCACTTACTTGTTTGAAATGAAAAAGGAAATAACATGAAATAGAAGCGTAAGCTGCAGATGGAGAGCCAACGGCTAAGGCCAGGAGAAGTATCTCGAGTCGCCTTCAGAGCTTCCTGTGAACAATCATGCCACTGTGCGATGTGTTCACTGCAAAAGATACACATGTGGTAAATGCAGACTACAGATACCATGGCAGTGCCAGGATTGTGAGTGATTGCTGAAAATGTTGAATTGTACTCACTCACTTTTTATTATTATTTGTAAATATGTGTACAAATGGTTGGTTTTTTGTACTGTTTTTATCAATAAATCTCAGCAACAAAGGGCATACACCCATGTGTGTTGATTTCTCCCTAAGATGGCAAACTGAAACACTCCAAGTTGGTGACTTTTGGAGATTTATTTCCCTGGATGATTGACAATGCATCAAGATGAAACACAAAAGGAAGTGCACAGCTTTTAGCAGCTCCCCCACGCCCTCAATCACACACCCCCACTCCCCTCCCTCCAGAATTCCCAGCTAACAACCTAATATACATATGAATGACTAGCCAATTTAGCTTCCAGTTGGCTGAAGCTAAAGCTTAGCTAAAAGCCATTTGGCTGCTCTCCGGGTTTTAAAGGTAGAAAAGCCAAATGGCAGTCCGTGGGGGTTTAAGTGTAAAGTAAAATTTCACAAATGTGTTGCAGTTGTTTGAATAATGTAAAGTTGTCTGTAATCCTGGAGCGGTGAGCTTGAACACTGTGCTTGACATTTTTTCAGAGAGGACAAAACAACAATGAAGCAGACCAGTGGTTGTGAATGTTTGCAATTAATTGTTAGGAGATGGACTATGTCAAGATCAAGTATCATGTTTCACACACTTTATACTGTCACAAGGTTGTAGAAACCTTTTTGCCAACTTCTCCATAGATTTACAACAAATGTTATTATTTATGCATCTATAGTGTGCATATGACTGAAGAAGTCACTTGGATGAGTGAGGAAACGTTTCTCCCACTGAAAACGCTACGTCCAGATGAACAGAAACAACCTTTCGGGATTTACTTACCTGGATGATTGAGCATGCATCGAGATATATAATGTGCATTCATTTGTTAAAGATGTATGTTGCCTATGTTGCTGTCGCCATCACAATCTAGCTAAGCAAGGGGATGTGCGTGCCCTTTGCGTGGTCTAGTGAACGAGGGGGAAAAAAGGGGTCAAAGTATTAGTGCTATCTATCTTTTTTTAAATCTAAATTGGACGAATAATATTTGCCTTTAAAGTTTAAAATGAAAATATGCTGTTATTACCATAGATAGTTTAGGGTAAATTAAATAATTAAATGAAATAGTTTAGATAGAATGGGTTCCTTTTTCTTTTCTTTTGACCTTTTTTCAACAAATGCAACACCGAGTCTAATGCTTTCTTTGTTCTAGATACAGTGATCTCTAAATTGTTTGTAAAACAGAGCAACTTCAACCTCATTTCAAATAATATATTTAAAAGATGATATCAAGCATTTTTAAGTAGAAATAACTATAGCTTTCTCCATCACAAGCTAGCTGGTGTTATCTGTACAAATGCCTCCAATGAGTAGGTAAAGATCTAGAATAAATCAGTAAATTGTAATTATTAAAAAAAAACAACTATGATTTTCAGACTGTTAGAATTCACTTTTTACTTACTGTTTTTTATTTCATAGTAGTGGTCCAGTGAAGTCTGATCTGGTCACAGTCTAGTTGAAAATGCCAGTTTGTGAAGAATGATGTGGCTTTTTCTGAGGCTTATCTTCAACCCAAGCAATTGGGTAATATTTTGACCCAATATCTCATCAAAGCTACCCAACCTAATTATTCAAGCCAGGGAGGCCATTAAAGAACCCAGCACATTGTCAACCCAACTCCTAAATCACAATTTTTGAACCCATTTTTGGTCAAACTAACCCAACTTGTTAACCTAAGGCTTTTACCCAGAAGTCGAGCTATGAAATTAACCCAGCATTTTTTAGTGTGTATGGGTATAGAATTCAGCAAACCATGTTTAGGTTTAAAACTTTAAATAACACATTGCTAAGTGTTAAAAGTAAGTCATGAGGAGTTGGACTCAAAACTAACACATTTTCTCTTCAACCAACGCAGTATAAACCACGAAGGCGTGTCGGCACCTGCAGGCAAAACATAAAAATCCACAGAGGTTGCGCAGTATCGCACAGAAGAAAGTGAGCTGCAGACTGAAGCACGGTGGTGATGAACATTTGGTAAGTTTCAAACAATTTCATTGAAGAGAAATTGTTTCATGAAATATTTACAGAATTACATAATTTATTTTGTTAGAATATTATTTTAATTAAAGTTTTAATTGTAGCTATTAGCTAAGTTTCAGCAAGGCAATCTTAACATTTCATCTTTGGAAAGTTAAAGATGATTAAAAAAAACAGGAATAGTTTAAGTACAAAATGAATGTTATTTTAGGAATGATAAAAAAAAGTGGTGGAATTTTCATTCATTTCATTAGATTTCATTCTTGGCCATGATGTGTGTAAAGAATAAAATAAACAACAGTGAGGGAAAAATCAAAAGAAATAATGTTGATGATAAACATGATGTATAGCTAATTTGCTTTGTATTAAAACATTATGACATTGATTTTAAATGCAAGGGTCAAACTGAACATATCTGAAAAACACTTGGATTGTCAGTACCCTTACAAAAAAAACCAGATTTACTTATTTATGTATACATATGTACCCAGATGATGATGTGAGGATCTATAAACATAATTATGTTGAGAGAGATCGTGGTCAGATTGGAAAACTGGCCTGACAGGAATGAACGAGAAAAAAAAAGTTAACTCAACAACATGACAGCTGGGTAGATTTACTGTTTCTCCTTCTCAGTTTTCCTTCAGTTCTTTTTCACATATCTGCTTTATATGTTTATATAAGCAGCTGTCCACTGAGACTTTTTTCTGTGTGGCTTTTACACAGTACATTGGGTAAAAAAGTATTCTGCCTCCACCTTAGACCTTTATCATATTAGTTAAGTAATATTTAAGATGAAGATAAATCTGATGTAATCATCAGATTACACATGCTTGCACACAACCACAGAGCGACATAGCTCTTTTAAAACTTTACAGTAGCCTTTGCATCAACCTTGAAGGAGCCTTTTTTAGTTTGCTCTTTAAGTGCATTTTGCTGCGGGTAAATATATCCTGCTATGGAGGGTGGAGGCTCATGTCGTGTTAAGAGCTTGATTAGCAACCACCAGCATGTTTTTAGCTAAAACTAAGCACAGGGAGAGCAAGTATTTTCATTAATGGAGGCTGACTTGTGTTTAATTCCCAAAACAAACTGTTTTATTTTGGCAAAACAAAGCAGCTCCCAGCTGTCAGTGCATTTAGCCTTAAATAGTCACTGAGCCTTGTGGAGTGTTTCATGAAAGCTCCAGTGATAATAAAAGGCATATGCCCCTATATACGCCCTCATCCACTAACCAACAACAAGTTTTAGTTGTGTTTGAAGACCTGTCACCACTTGTCCTATGCTGCTGTAAACACTGAAAGTACCTCATCTATCACTTTGGACACGTCCACACTTAATGCTATTCTTGAAAATATCCAATACATGGTGAGCTGAAGTTTTTTACTCTTACATTTGTTCATTTGTGTGTATGTTTGGTGGTGATGTTATAGGTTTGAAGGTAGTGTGTGTGTGTGTGTGTGTGTGTGGGGGGGGGGGGGGGGGGGGGGGGGGAGGGGGTGTCTTTTTGTCTTTGTTCTTGTGGTGACCTCTTCTGGTTAATATGCATTGAAAACCTAGAAAGATCACAGGTGTGCTCATTAATGGGTTTCCTTTTAGCAAAATTGCCACTGAGAGAGAAATGTGATGGACAAAATCTGCTGATCATTTTTGATGTGACTCCCCCACCTCATGCAAAGTTCTTATCCTCTGAGTCATTTTCACACCAAACCACCTACATAGGAAAGAGCGACATTTTGTAATATTAACTGCCAATAATCCTTCACCTTTAATTAAAATACAGCTGGAAAACTATTCATTTCTAAGCGACAGAAAATGTTTTTTTTTCTTCATTTTTCGGTCTAAATATTAAATATCCAGAAAATCTATTATGTTCAACAATACAACTTATCTGCAGAAACTCATCCAGAAAGAATGAAGGATTTGAGTCGTCTTCCATTGGTGTTAAAAAAAAGAACAGATATACTTCCGGGAAGGACGATGTATTTACTGCCTGTGTATTATATTTCCAAAGTATGCTCAGGATTAAAGCCCTTAACAACTTACCTTATGCACTGCAGTCAGGTGTTCAGCAAAAGAGACTATTATAAAATTTTCATTCTAAAAAATTAATGCTCATTGTTTTAAGTAAACTTTTCATTGTTATTAAATGTGTAGCTGTCAATAGTGTGAATGATTGTTTCAAAGTGAAAATAAAGAGTGACTAATGGCGATTTATTAAAATAAAACAGAAAAGAAAAGAAACACACATCAAGGTCACATCCTAATGGTTTTTCTTTTTCTTTTTTTTTTCAAATAAAATTTGATGCTGTTGTGTTGACAAAATATTAAACTCCATTCACGGTAGCTTATCCAAAACAGAGTGACTTTGTGACTCATATGTTTTTCAATCTGTCACCCTGAAAATTTCACATGTGACTGGATGAATGAAGGTGGGGGTGTTAGTCAGCAGCATTAGTGGGGGTCCAGGCAACTGTACTTCCTCAGCTAAACACCTATCTTAGGCTTCTATAACTATATATGAAATTAAGTCTGGTTTAGCAATAAAAAAGTTGAACACCACCACTGCTGATTTGTTACTCCAACTAAAATCCAAATCAGTTATTTGGTTAACATAAGTGTAGTGCTTCTGGATCAGTCATATAACCCTGGCTAATGAGGACACTGACTTTCGACCGGATGAGTCTATATAGGGCAGGTTTTGGAAGTAATCATCATATCTCTTTAACACTGAAAGACGCCATTCAAAAGTTTTTCAACCCTTAAGTCACACGTATATGAAATCAAGCATCTAGCCATAGAGTCTGCCTTTAAAAGCATTTGTGAAACAATGGTTTGTTCTAAAGAGCTTCTGTAATAAGATCCCATCGTTGCAACAATTCAGTTGGTGAAATTTCTTATCTCCTACAAATTCCACTCAAACTGTTCTACATGGCATATGTTTCCATTGCATAGCAGCTCTTGCTGGTGTAGTATTTGGTAGGCTCAGTATGTTTCTTGATTGTAGTTTAAAAGCATGATGTACGGGAATTCTAAAAAATTTAAATAAATAGAAACATGATAAACTTAAGTGAGCTTTCTTTTTTTAGAGGATACTATCATGTTTTTTCCAATCAGGATCATAAACCAGATCAGATATTGTCATGAGTGATGTCTTGAGTCAGACTGTAGATTTTCTTTCTTGCTCTGTCTCCTCTCACAGGGAGAAGATGATCTGCAGGATCCTGCTACTCATCATCCTCACCTCATGTGTCTCTGGTTAGTTTACAGCTTCACTTTATGAACTCCAAATAATGCTCAACAACAGATTTGTTCCAGTTCTCAGTGTGTCTGCTCCTCTCTTTCCCTCTCTGTCTCCTCAACAGGATCATTTGTAGTCAATGTGACACAGACCTGCTATCAGGCAGAGGAGAACCACAACATCACACTGGAGTGGACGTTCACCACCAAACCTGACAGATCCACCAAAACTCTCAACGTCCTCTGTGAACTGATAACTGAGCGTACAGATTCAGTCCTGTATCGTGTTCAAGAAGGTGTTGAGGTGTCAGAGTCTCAGGATGAAAAGTTTTCAGGACGAGTTGAGAGTGACAAAGACGCCCTCAGAGAAGGACGAATCAGACTTCAACTGTTTAGACTCAGGACTGATGACTCGGGTCTGTACCTGTGTGAACTGAACACAGATTATGGCTTTGGCTCAGCCAGATGTAGACTCAGCATCAGTGGTAAGTTTTTTAGTGGAATGAGTATCAAATTTGACCTGAACCTTGGGATAATTTACTTTGGTTGATATGTAGACTAACTATTCACATTAAAGAAATGCATCTTGTGTCCTTTTTGTTAGCTTCGGATGACCCCAAACGTCCAAGTCCAACAGTGAACACACAACCAGAGAGTCGAGGATGGCTCAACCTGTATCCTTTACTTATACTGCCAGCAGCAGCTTTATTGATCAAACTCTGTTATAAAATCATAAAACGAAAACATAACCTAAATCTAAACAGTCACCGCCTAGGCAGCGAATGCAGTGAAGCAGTAGTCAACTTGAATAATTCAGATGCCACTCACCTTGCTGCTTCATTAGAAGCCACGTCCATCATCTTCTGAGTGTGGACATGACTTCCCTGAACTCCAAAGATTGTCATGTTAACAGCTGGGTCTGCAGTGGAAGATTTGTGGGAGCATCAACCTCAGTGAGAGCTGAGAAACACTGTCTGCAGTCTGCAGCCATCATCAAAAACACTGATGGAAACATTCAAAGCTCTTGTCACGTATATCATTAATAATATTTCCTTCCTCTTTTGGTTCTAACATTTGTTTTTGTTAGATATGGTATGAGGAATCTTTAATTTTTGTCCATTAGCATCCAGAGTGATTGAAATCACTTGTTGTTCTCCCATCAGCTGTTATAAATTATTACTGGTTAAAATGTGCCTGAACTCAAGTTGTTAAAAGAATTCTAAGTGTTACAGTGAACTCCTATTAATTTGACTATGGATCACCATAGGTAGAATTTACTTTTTCTAAAGTTAATGTTTATGTGTATATATTGTAAACAAGTCCTTATTTATATGAAAGAAGTTATGATTCTTCTGTATATGTGTGTGTCCAAATCATTTTATCAAAGGGTCAGAAGATCTTAAAGAGGTCTATAATACCAAGTGTAATCTAACATGTTTGGTACTATTACTTTACAAGGTGTATTACAAGAAGGACAGGAGTTTGATAATTATTTAAAATATATAAAACACTGAATGTGTACATATAAAGCAACAAAGTTGTTTACGCCAACTCTTAATCGTAACATTATTCTACTTAAAGAATATTTAGTTGGCGTTGAAATGACTTTTTCTCTCTCAGCACTGAAAATCTAACACTTGATTCTGCTGAGTTTTTCTGCTATCAGCTTCTGTCTCTGCTTTCATAAAATAAAATGATCGATCTTTTTGATCAACAACACAAACAATGGTGGTGACACTTTCTGTCGAAAAACACTGCGGCATGATGGGAACAGCTGCAGTTGTTTACATAAATCAGGGGTGTTGAACTCCAGGTTTTGAGGGCCGGTGTCCTGCAGGTTTTAGATCTCACCCTGGGTCAACACACCTGAATCACATGATTAGTTCATTACCAGGCCTCTGGAGAACCACTTTAACTGGTTTTGAACTGGTTCTAACTGGTTATAGTTGTTGTCAGCCAGTTGTGGCAGATGACTGCCCCTCCCTGAGCCTGGTTCTGCAGAAGGTTTCTCCCACTTTAAAGTAGTGATGGGCAGATGAAGCTTCATGAAGCACTGAAGCTTTTCATCCAATTGGTTCACCCCAGCGCAAAGCTTCTTGAAGCTTCATTTGCTCTAGTAGGACACCTACTGGACGTAAAAATATTAGTTGGCATGAATTTGAAGTGTGTGGCCTTTTGCACACAGCCTGTAAATGTCAACAACAAAAGGAGTGTGTAAAACATCTATATTGTATTGATGGCAGTATACTGTGTATATTTATACTGGCAGTATGGAAAATGATCATTTGGAAATGCTTAAAATGGAAATAATCATTTACTGTGAGGTGAGGTGTGGTTGGGGTATGGACAGTGGTTGTGCTCTTGTAACGTTGAGGTATGGACAGCTACACACTGAGGCGTCAGTCCTGCCCATATTCTATTCAGTAAAAACTAAATTTTCACTGCTTTTATAACCTTTAGTGGGGAGAGCATAGCTAGGATTTAATGATTTAACAAATCTTTTGAATCCTTTGTCCTCCACAATGCTAAATGGCTGGGAGTCCTCAATCACCATGCTAACCAGGCCTTCATCTATTTGAGATTGTTCTCCTGAGGAAAGACAATAAAGACAAAGCACAAATATAAATATCACACACGTAACTTATTACAGCTGTATAATATTGTTATATAATTTAGTAACATTACTGCATGCTATATTATGATGGCATTTGATGGCTCACCTGGTCTTGCTCCACAATCGGTGTTCCCTTATTCTCATGCAAAGCTCTGTAGTGCCTAAGCATGGATGAGGTGTTGTTGCTATATCCCAGCTCCCTGGCACATAGCAACCACTTCACCTTGTACAAAAGTAAAGCTGCTTAACATAAATTGTATTGCACCATCAGTATTATGAAAATACATCTTCTGTAGAAATTTACATACCTTGTTGGGAGGAATAGGATCAAAATGTTCCCACACAGGGGAGGACATCCTCCTCTTCTTAGCTGGCTCCATTCTCTCCTGACTTTCTCTCCTCACTCTCATAAACCTCCAAACTGTCTCCAAACTCTCACTAACCGCAACTCTCCATCAAACACCTACATTTTGAATGAAGTCTGAGGGGTTTATATCGCTGTCATATCTCACGGCAAAGTTCGAACCACTTCATGAACCAGTCACGTGGTACAGCCGGGCAGCGAGGCTTCGGACGTCATCATTTTCAGCTCCTCCCATAAATGAAGCAAGCCTCGATACGCACATCGCGGAAACGCCCCCTCCATTACTCGACACAAGCTTCGAAGCCTCGATACAGAACGTCACATCACTACTTTAAAGGGAGTTTTACGTTTCCATTGTGACAAAGTACATGCTCAAAGGGGGTTTAGTTGAGTGTGAGCTCACTTTGTATTATTTTATTATACTATACAGCACATTGAAGCAACTGTTGTTGTGATTTGGCGCTGTATAAATACAACTGAACTGTACTGAACTTTGCAACACCTCATAACAAACTCCTGACGTTGTAGTGAAATTTCAAATTTATGAAAATTTTAAAGATTACAACACAGAAGGTAAAAAAGATTTGTCTTAAGTTGTCAGTTTTGTTAACTTTACATTTAGACCAAAAAAATCGTCATACTTTTTTTTTAATACAAAAGATCCATCACCAAATGGTCTTGGAATTGTCGGCCAGAATGGCGGTAAACTTAGCAAGCTGCCTCACATGGTAAGTCACAAGCACAATGATGACAACTAAAATGGTATTTATTGTTAACTTTTACAGACAACTTTAAAAAGACTAGTAATAGAAGCTTGTAAAACTGAGTACATTCAGGACAATAAAAATCGCTGTGAAGAGCAGTTAGAGTACTTAGCTTCCACCAAGGAAATAAAAAGGATGCAAGAGTTCTGTTTGTGAAAAGTGGTTTGTGGGGACACACAACAGAATATGAATGACAGAGTGAATAACACAAACAGGTCTCCTCCCGGTGGGACATACCCAGAATACCTCATCCACCCCGGGAGGCATCCTTGTCAGATGCCCAAACCATCTCAACTGGTTCCTTTCTATTCGGAAGAGCAGCGGCTCTACTCTGAGCCCCTCCCAGATGGCCGAACTTCTTACGCTATCTCTAAGGGAGAGGCCAGCCACCCTTCACGATCTCGTTCTTTTGGTCACTGTCCACAGCTCGTGACCATACGTGAGGGTAGGGGTGTAGATTGACTGGTAAATTGAGAGCTTCTTTTTAACACTTAGCTCGAGGGACCAGTGCAGCATCACTACCTCTCTTTGAGGCAGTCCAAAAGTCTTTTTCATGGCCTCTCCAAGCTCCTCCCACACACTCCCATGTGCAGTTATGGCCAAACTTATGTTCAAACATGGTGCTCGTCATGGCCAAACTGTGGTTTGCACAGAAGTCCAACAACAACACACAACTTGGTTCAGATCCGCGAGGCCGTTCCTCCCAATCACATCCCTCCAGGTCTCACTGCTGTTGCCCACATGAGCATTGGAGTCGGCCAGTAGGACAACACAGTCCCTAGGCGGAGCACCCTCCAGCACCCCAACGGGAACTCCAACAAGACTGAGTACTTTAAACCTCTACTTGGCGCATAACCACAGACCCATTCCCCAACCTGAAGCCAAGGAAACAAAACCTCTCATCCACTAGGAGAAACCCCAACGTACAGACAGCAAGCCAAGGGGATACTAGGATACCCGCCCCAGCCCACCGCCTCTCACTCCAGTACCTGGACTCTGTCTCAGTCTTGCAACTCCAGACTGAGATAGTCTAGCCCCTCTCCAGGATACTGGTTCCAGAGCCCAAATTATGGATTGCGGTGAGCCTGACTATATCTAGCCGGTACTTTGCAACCTCAAAATGCAATAACTTCTCCACCAGAGAGGTGACATTACTTGTCCCAATTGCTAGTATTGTTAGTCTGTCACACAATGCACCCCAGCCCTACAGGGCCTCCTGTGTGTGAACTGAACAAATCCAAAATGCATGCAAAACTGATAAAATACGAAGCCCATTTGCTTTTTTATACATACTTATCCTAAATGTTTACGTTAAGACCAGAGTGGTGGCATATTATGAAAAGAGCCTGCTTAAGATAAGATAAGATAAGATAAGATAAGATAAGATAAGATAAGATAAGATAAGATAAGATAAGATAAGATAAGATAAGATAAAACTTTATTAATCCCTCAGATGGGTTCCTCTGGGAAATTCAGTTTCCAAAAGCACAGCACCGAAAGAAGTTACAACAGGTAAGGGAGCACAACGTGAGCAGAATATTATATATACACGCACATATATAAATACAGATACATATATACTTGCAGCAACAAAAATATAATATTCCAGAAACACACTTTGCTGATCTGATCAGCTGTTCATAACACTTCCTACGTTGGAATAGACGTCAGCACAAACTATTGCATGTCCGCCATGAACTGCCCGAAACCAGAAGTGACGTCATTTTTGCGGAAATGTAGTTTTTTACCATCAGGGCCTCAGGGCCTATACTGGTGCTTGTAAAAGTTATGTTTGACTTTATGACTTTCTGTGTCGCTTCTGGGATGCTTAGGACTCATATTGCACTGCTGGAAATAGTTTATTTTGATGCATATGCAGCTTTTTTGCAAATTTGCACTATAATATTTATTTTTGTTTTTCCTGCAGTGTATAAAAATTGGTGTATTTCAAAAATAAAACTATGAAGACACTCAAAATAAATTTCCTGTGGTGGGAAACTATTTTGTGCAACTTTTTTGTATTTACAGTTTTGAGTGATAAGCCTCTTAAATTTCTCTAACTAGAAATATATGTTAAAAAAACAAAAACGATTTTCAATTTTTTTGTAGTTTATTGCACTTTTTTGCAATTTATGTAATTACTATGCACTTAATGCATACATATTATTAAAATTTAGGCTGGAATGGTTGTATTGATGTATAGCAACTTGAAATGCTCCCAAAAATGGCTCCACAGCATGTAAAAATATAATATAAGCTCTGGCGGACTTGGTTCTATGGTAGGTCTTAAAGGGTTAAAAGGCCAAATAGGACCAGATTGATTATAATGCAGGTACAATAAAACAGATGATGAACACAGGGTGAGGATACTGCTTTTGAGCCATGAGGCCTGGGTCACATCAACACCAAATGTCAGGAGAGGAACTGGCACCGGGAGTCTCCCCACAGCCAGGAAGCTAACCTCCGGTACCTTCTCAGTTTCACCTGGACTACAGCTCTCGTTCCCCTTTTCAGTCTCGTGGGGGCGGGAGTCCCGGTGGGTTGTGCAAAGTAGCACGCACTTAGTTGAGGAACACACAAAAGGAGGAGGGAAAGTTTTTCTGTAGCTGTCCCAGCTGTCACAGTAGCTCTCCATTGAACCTTTAATGTTTATCAGTGTATCCCAAGCATAAATAAAAGCAGCAGAAGCAAAGTCAGAACACAAAAGAATCATTCTCAACTTTTATAGTTTCATGTATGTTTAGCATTTATGGATAGCTGTTTTATCCTATACATTGTTAAAGGTATGCAGTCTTGAGACACTGGGCGTAGAAACAGCTGTTATGTCGCTTGACTGTCAAAAAGACAACTTAGAAGGACATGAAGTGAGCATGGAAGGAGCTGCTGCTTTTTTGGATTCAACAGACATGCTCAACAGTTTTGGTTTGCATTTTGAAGGCTGACAGAGATAGATAAACCTGCATCAGATTAATCTGAATTTGTTATATGCCACAGTTAACTCACTGTTCAGTGGTTTTCCACTACATTTTCAGGAAGTTTCTTAACTGTTTCTGCTGCCAAAGAATCAGTTTGTAACACAATAAGGAGAATTCTTGAATAGATTATATTAACGGACCAATAGGTTCAACTATAGGAGCACAGTGGTGTGTTTAAATAAGACACATAGAGAGGAATTTAACTGGAAAGAACCAACTGGCTTTTGTAAACCAAACCATAGGTTTGACAACCACAGGTTTTGGGCATTTTACACAACTGTGGAAACAAAAATTTTAAATTTTTTTAAAAATGAAACTAAATAAATAAATAAAATAAAATAAAAACACATTAAACTGCTAATATAGAGACTTGGCCGAGTGTTAGTTCTCAGTTCTCGATTCTGGGTGCACCCTGGTAACCTGACTCTTAAGCCGTTATAGAAAACAAGTTACTTAAATTCAATTTTCATTCAAATGAAGATCTCACACACCATTCACATATGGAGAATATTCTACACAGCAGTCTATAGTGTATGTGACTAAAAACCTGAAACAATTCAGTTGTGCTTGATTTTAATAAAACACTGGTAATAATACTTGGATCAGAAATGGGATGA
This sequence comes from Aulonocara sp. 'chitande type north' Nkhata Bay, assembly GCF_057382095.1. NCBI lineage: Eukaryota > Metazoa > Chordata > Actinopteri > Cichliformes > Cichlidae > Aulonocara > Aulonocara sp. 'chitande type north' Nkhata Bay. The sequence continues at coordinate 28,513,178 of NC_141346.1, read as the reverse complement.
GCTCTTAAAAAGCTGGTAGTGGACTGAGTGAAGGGTTACAGGACAGTTTTACTACTGTGTCACAGCGATCGAGCCAACTCTGACAACATTTCCTCCTTTTATTCCAAGGAAAGGAGAGTTTCAGTTTCACACAATCTTACAATGAGAACAGCACACGTTAAATTGGGCATTAACTGGTGCTCAGGGACTGTGCAGACCAGCTCTGTCAGGTGGCCCTGTACATCTTCAACCTGAGCCTGAGCCTGGAGAGGGTTCCTGAACTGTGGAAGACTTCCTGTGTGGTTCCGGTGCCAAAAATCGCACACCCCAGGGAGCCCAACCACTTCAGGCCTGTTGCCTTGACTTCTCATCTGATGAAGACCATGGAAAGGCTCATCCTGCATCACCTTCAGCCACTGGTGGGCTCAGTGTTGGACCCCCTGCAGTTCACCTACCGTTCTGGAATTGGGGTGGATGACGCTGTCATCTACCTGGTACACCGATCCCTCTCTCCCTAGAGCAGGCGGGGAGCACTGTGAGGATCATATTTTTTGACTTCTCCAGTGCTTTCAACATCATCTTACCAACCTTACCAACAGACCACAGTATGTGAGGCTCCATGACTGTGTGTCCGAGGTGGTAATCTGCAGCACGGGGGCACCACAGGGCACGGTTCTCTCACCTTTCCTGTTCAGCCTTTACACTTCAGACTTCTGTTATAATTCGGACGATTGCCATCTACAGAAGTTCTCAGATGATACAGCCATCATTGGATGCGTATCAGACGGGAATGATCAGGAATACAGGGGGTCATCAGTGACTTTGTTGGCTGGTGTGAGACCAACGTACTCCAAATCAACGCGGCAAGACAAAGGAGATGATCATAGACTTCAGGAGGAAGTCACCCCCTACAACACCGGTGAACATCCAAGGGAAAGACATTGAGATAGTGGACTCTTATGAGTACCTGGGTGTTCACCTCAACAATAAACTGGACTGGACTACAAATACAGACATCCAGAGTCGACTCCACCTGCTGAGGAGACTGAGGTCCTTCGGAGTCTGCAGGACTCTGTTAAGGACATTCTATGACACTGTGGTAGCATCTGCCCTTTTCTATGCAGTGGCCTGCTGGGAGAGTGGGTGCACGGACAGGGACAGGAGCAGGATTGACAAACTGGTGCGGAGGTTTAGCTCCGTGCTGGGATGTCCCCTGGAGTCTGTGGAGGTGGTTGGTGAGGGGAGGATGTTAGTAAAGCTGACATCCATCATGAACAACCCACATCACCCACTGCATGAGTATGTGAGTGGGCTGAGCAGCTCCTTTAGTCAGAGACTGAAACACCCTCGCTGCAGGAAGGAGCGCTTTCGCAGATAATTCGTCCCAACAGCAGTTAGACTCTATAACTCCTCAATCACGATGTCATAAGTCACTGGACACTGTGAACATCCACGGTCACCACTTCATGCATAATGGACCTTCCATGACCTTCCAAGCTATATAGTTTATGTCTTCCATATTTCCAACTATATCCATAATCACATACTGTGTATGCTACCATTGTATATAGTGTATTATCTTACTTTTTTTCATTGATAGCTTAATTGTATTTTTGTATTTCCTTCATATATCTGTACCTGAGCTGAGGTGATGCAAAAATTTCCCCGTTGTGGGATCAATAAAGTCTTATCTTATCTTATCTTATCTTATTTCAAACATAAGTAAAGAACTGAGTCATTCAAACTGTCATGACAAACATTTGTGAGATTAAAGGCATATTCCTACAAAAGCCTTGGCAACCAGGTCACTAACCCAAATACCTATCGTGTCCACGCCTTTCAGTTGCAAAGCTGACACTAAGCCTGTTCATTAAATATAAAATGATCAAAAATTAATGAGAATAATCAATAATTAAAGCAGTATTTGAATTATAATTTTGCTGAAAGTTTCATGTCATCTAGGTCTGATTCGATAATTCAGAGGTAACAAGTGAAAATATAATTAATAGGAATAAAAACTAAAAAAAACATATAAAACATTGCACGGCCACGCTGTGCTAATTATATATTTTAAAAAATAAATGTAGAGGTGGGAATTGCAATTAATATAAATCTCAAAGTGTTCACAACATTCCTGAACAGAAATAGGCCTCTGCACCTGGGGTGAGGGTGTGGCCATGAAAACAATGTGACATGCCATTGGATGTTGGGACACATAATAACATGACGCTAAGCATCGGCCAATGAATGTGAACTAACAACCACAAGGTATGGCTGCACTGTAGGAAAAAATCTTAATATAAAAGTATTCTACTGTGCATTTTACAGTTTTGTTCTGTTCTTCTAGAATATCATTAAAGTTACGTAAATAGACTGTGATTTCACATTTCAAATGTAAATTAACATTACATCACTGTAATGTAATAAAACATAATTTTCATGATTATTAAATGTATCTGTCTGTACATATGCATATTTAGATTGTTAAAATACATTCACAAATGTATCATGATTGAAAGATTGAACTTTTGAATTCAAATGTAGTGATATGGAAAAGTATATAACATGATTCCTATAAGCTTGTGTTACATCACATAAGTATTATTATCACTGAAATTTAGGGCCATTGTGGCTCAAGAGTTGGCAGTTCACCTTGTAATCAGAAGGTTGCAGGTTCAAGCCCCGGCTCGGGCACTCTTGGTATTGTGTCTGTGGTCTAGACTCTTCGCCTACTGTTGATGTCCAGAGGGGCCAATGGTGTGATATGGCAGCCTCTCCTCTGTCAGTCTGTCCCAGGGCATGCAATCCATTATTATTTAAACCAACTGTTAACTGTATATTTCTGTACATTTACGTATTATGATTCATATTGCCACATTCATTGACCTTGCTTATAGGTAATTTCATTGTTTGATCACGTTAAAATGTAATGTCTAAAAGCACTTGGAAAAGGCAGAATCCCATGTAAAATTAGCGCAACAAACTGTATTGTCATTACTGGGAATAACCGTATTTTTATGAGGAAGTTATTTTCTGTTATTTTACGGTAGTATTTTGGTGCCCCAGCTGCCGGAATATTACTGTTTTTTAAAGATGTTTTTTTTTAACAGTGCAGTCACTCAGCTCAACAACATCACAAATCACTTCATTAAGTTTTTCTCGTCACAGTGATCTTTGATACACAACATCTAAATAGCTGTCAAAATGCTTCAATTAATGGGAATCAGAAAGATTGGAAGTGTCTTTAATTAATTCCTGAATCTTAAAATGCATATAATACTGACTTTGATAAATAGCATTGCATGGCATACAGGACAAAAACAAAACAAAACAGAAAAGATGTTGCATACATTCACGCGCACGGCCAAGTTACAGTTACTGTGCAGCCTGCAGACAGCGTTTCTCAGCTCACACACTCCCAACAATGTTTTTAAAGAAGGAGGCTGCTCATTGTTAAGTTATGCTGAAGTTTAAATCATTAAATGGCAGTTACATCATTTAAACTTACAATAATATGAACATAAAACATGAATGTCATATTACAAAGTCGTTTCCTGACACTTGAAACATTCACACTCTTGGGTGGTTGGTCTTCAGGTTTTCTCACTTGAGTTTTCGACTAATGCTCTGACAATTAAGGCTGTTAGAAATGGCTCCAAGAGAGTTCTCTTAGTCCTGGTTTCAGTTTAGGTCAGTTCAGTTTTATTTATGCATCGCCAAGTCGCAAAAGTCACCTCAAGGCACTTTAGTTTCTCTCAGTACTTAGAGACAGTAGGAGTAGAGAAAACCGGTCTGGCTGGTTGTGTAGAGAAAAGTATGCACATCATTGAAGACCTACATAAAACCTTTATGCCTTCTGAGTCGATTATGGCGTCTGCAGGCAGAGAAGAGCACAACCAGTAGAGGTACCAGTCCCAGAAAAGGGTAGAGGGTGGCTCTTTCCCATCTGTCTGATTGGGTACTCCAAATTGATCTCTTGTGTTGGGAATGAACAGCTGCTGGTGCAAAGGACAGAAAAATGTAGGTGATTAGTCTGTCAAAGAGAATAATTTTATCATTAATGGTAGTTGTAAAAGTAATTATTTGCTTCACTGCCTAAATATATATGCAAGACGACTGACAGGATCTACTGATACACATACATATTATTAGTTGGTTTCTAAAAATCAAATGAGATGAATTCACCTTTTGTTGACTTACCAGTGACATTGAGTTGACAGCTCTCAACGTGAAAGTGATAACCTGTGCTCACCTCACACAGGTACAGACCCGAGTCATCAGTCCTGAGTCTGGACAGTTGAAGTCTGATTCGTCCTTCTCTGAAGGCGTCTTTGTCACTCTGGACTCGTCCTGAAAACCTTTTATTCTGAGACTCTGACACCTCAACACCTTGACGAAAATGATATAAGACTGAGGCTTTATCATCATCTTCCTTTTCACAGATGATGGAAAGAAAATTGGAGGGGGTATTAGTTGCAGTTTTGAATGTCCACTCCAGGGTGACAGTCCCACTCTCCACTGCATGATAGGAGGTCTGTGTCGCATTCAATGATTCTGTTGAGGAGATATATCGGAGCAGACACACTGAGAACTGGAACAAATCTGTTGTTGAGCTTTATTTGGAGTTCATAAAGTGAAGCTGTAAACTAACCAGAGACACATGAGGGGAGGATGATGAGCAGCAGGATCCTGCAGATCATCTTCTCCCTGTGAGAGGAGACAGATTGATTTTATTCATTCCTTGCAACTGTTGATCTTGTTCATTATCCTGTTAGGAAACCCAAGCACTAGAAAACAATTTACTGTTACTGAAGATATAAAAAAAAACAAAAAAACATGTAATGAACCAACTAAGTTACTCACAGCATGTTTGGAAAAGTAAGAAAAGGTCTTTTTTTTTTTTGAGCTAAAGACATTAAAAACAGTCACAGCTTTATTCCTGTCCGCTGTGCAGAGATATAAACAGAACAAAAGGTGACTCCATAATTTCTATTTCATAGGGCATTTTAGGGCATCACCTAGAATGTATAGTCTCCTGAAAGGGCTGTTAAGAGATATGTTGGAATAGTAAATTGTTATCTCCTGTCTCCCTTTCTCAACCACTTTAACTAGAGCCAGATGGAAAATCTTGCACGTTCCAGGACTGGTTATTAGGAGAATTTGTAAGGACTTGAACAGAGAACAGACATCTGTTATTGTTTCTCTGTTCAGAACAGTGAACAGAGAACTGTAGTGCAGATGTAATACAAATGTGTAACAACATAAACAATAGCATAGAAGAAACAGACTGAAATGGAACAGATACATTCAAGTAACAGCAATATTAGATACAGCACAACATTGTAGGTGAATTCAAAAACAATTAAAACACCAGTTACCCGAATTTAGGACAAATAGGCATAGACTGCACAAACATGGGAGGTCTGAGTCCTCTTTTAGACTGGGGTCATTGGTGGCCTTAAGACCATAAATCCATACTCACATATTTACAGATTTAGGTTTAAGTTGAAAGCCAATGATATGAAGTACAAAGAGAAAGGTTTTAGTGAACTAGAAGTAGAAAGTAGCATAAGATAAAATAAGATAGAAGTACAAAAATGTAGTTGAAAAACAATAAATGTCAGCTGGATCTCAATTAGTGGTCCACACAAAACACAAAGCCAATTTAGACCCAACGCAGCAGCCTTCACTGCAGAAGCTGAAGGTACAAATAGACTGCAAGAAAAAACAACACAGAAAATATCACTGTTTAACTTACAATTGCTTTGGAAACCGGATTTTGAGAATCAACCCTGGACTTAGAGCCGCACAGATATCAAGGCGCTGCTGATGCTTCAGCTCCGGTACAGTAAAGAGATCCTGAGGACAGATCTATATCCTGAGAAGTATGAAGAAGGAGTTAAAGAAGCATAGTAAAAGATCAACTGCGTACTCCTGCTGTTTCCTCTTATGTCAGGTAGTGTCAGGTCTTCAGTAATCCTGAGGCAGTGAAGCCCCGCCTTCTGTTTAAGTTGGCAACAAGTCAACTATTCAGATGACGTACCAGATTCCACAAAGGTCAAAATTTTAATTTCTCCCTCATCATCCATCCATTTGCTTATCCTTTTCAGGGTCGCTGGAGCCTATCCCAGCTGTCATAGGGCGAGAGGCAGGGTACACCCTGGACAGGTTGCCAGTCTGTCGCAGGGCCAACACACAGGGACAGACAACCATTCACACTCACATTCACACCTAGTGACAATTTGGATTATCCAATTAACCTATCCCCACAAGCTGCATGTCTTTGGACCGTGGGAGGAAGCCGGAGTACCCGGAGGGAACCCACGCAAACACAGGGAGAACATGCAAACTCCACACAGAAAGACCCCGGCCTGATGTTGGAATTGAACTCAGGACCTTCTTGCTGTGCGGCAACAGTGCTAACCACCGTGCTACCGTGCACCCTCATCGAGTCTTAATAATTTCCCAGGTCTTGAAATATCAGAAATTCATTTTTGAATTCCCCTAAGTCTCTGTGAGTTTGTTTACTAAGACTTTGGATCTTATTTTTATAAGGCTTGCCTCTTGTTAACATGCTGAGTAATACTGAATATAATTTAACACATTTAAGACCAGAATGAGCTGTAACGCAAACAGGATTTAAGGGTTGGGTTGAGAATATTATTAATAGAAGCTGTCAGGAGGAGCTAAAGTTTACCTTCGTTATATTTCATTTGCATATGACTGGAATGCAGTTTGTGAAGTTATGTTACATTCAAGTGTTCAAATAGCGTACCTTCCCACCCAGTATTACGCCAGCAAGATGAGTCACTGCGTCATTGTGACCGTCATCAAAAGAAAGCCTTCGACTTGTTTTCTTGGTGCCTGGGTTTGAGGTGCTCATAAATCACCATGTGCTAAAATCCATTTGTCCTTTAAACGTTTAAAGAATCCTCCAGCATGTGACAGCTCAGGCTGATTCAGTTTTGGTCATTAAAGAAAGACGTTGTGTGAAGTTAACTTGGCTTTAAGAATCCAAGCTTCATGTCATGTTCTCTTGATTTTTGTTGTAAGTCTTCATATTGTGGCCTTTGAAATTTTTGATTCATATGTGTTGAGGTTTGAATGTTTATTTTATCTTATACTCTTGTATTCCATGTCTTTAGTCTCTGTTGCATTTCATTTCTTGAGTTATTGTTTTTGCAGAATTTCAATTTGTTGTTTTGTTCTCATCTCTGATTGTTTTGCAGTCTTGGACTTTGATGTTTCTGGATTTGCGGTTAGCAATAATGGAGACAAGACTGACTGAATGCAGGGAGGAGACACAGAGACAGGCCAAGAAAAGAAATGAAAGGGAACTGATTAAACTAAACAAGGAATTAAAAACGAAACACCTAGATCACTGGTCTAGGCACTTGGGAAAAATACTAAACATCAGAGGACTAAGGAAAATAAAAAGTATCACATACAACTCCAGAAACAAATCACAAATCCACAATATTAAAAAGTACAAGGCAGAAACCCTGAGATCCTAATAGTTACTAGTAAGACTGGATATAGTGTAGCTCTTTGTAATGGGTATCTTCCTGCGTTGTCTCTGAGAAGATACAGCAGTTGATCAGATGGAGTCCAGTCATTTATTCAGTTTGTACAGGTATTCCCACAGCACAGGAATGAACACTTTGTATGCTTTGTGTAGAAATAATACACAACAATAAGCAACATTCATATTAATATTACAGATTACATGGGTTTATACAACAGCCTGCTAAAACCAGGAGAAACCTGGTGTTAAACCAACTAACACCTACTGCTGTTACTACATGATTGAATGCAATCCAACATTTCCATCTGCTGGTTATAATGGTTAACAGCAGAGCAAATTTGCAGCTGCGGCTTTATGTTTTGTCAAGCTTCTTTATAATAGTTGTTCTTGGACTGTAGGTTCCTGTCAGTACTGATGGGTTTTTACCATAAGAAGCTCAGCATCTGTACTTCTGCTATAGGATTTTGTATCCTCTCTTCATTTCTGAAAACAACTAAAAGTATTGCAAACAGTGCCAGCAGAGCTGCCAACACTCCCATTAAAATGTAGAAACCGGTCATTCCTCCAATTTCTGTTGTCGTTTTTGTTGTTGGTCTGTGAGGTTGGAGCTGATCAGCAGCTGCTGTAAGAACATGGAAACACTAACGTTAATGATCAGAATCAAAATGATAACAGTTCAGCTCACAGTGATAGAGTTACGGATCACAATAAAATAATAATGATCTCCAAAAAATAATAACTTTAATGTGTAGAATAAAACAGAAACTGAAGGGGATAATCCTCCTTCCATAATTTATAAAATGAAGCTCCTGTTTTATTCAGTTTGAGTTCAGATCTAGCCTTCAATGTTTAGACGAATACATGAAAGAGTTTTGTGTTTAACTGGTCCATCAAAGTTTGAATAATAATCTGCAGGTTTTCATACATCATTCCAGACATAAACATGATAAACCAATTATTTTTTAAAAATGCAATATTTTAACTAAATAAAGATACCAGTTATGTTGAGTCGACATCTTCCAACACTGAAGCCATAATCAGTGTTCACCTCACACAGGTACAGACCCGAGTCATCAGTCCTGAGTCTGGACAGTTGAAGTCTGATTCGTCCTTCTCTGAGGGCGTCTTTGTCACTCTGGACTCGTCCTGAAAACTTTGCATCCTGAGACTCTGACACCTCAACTCCTTGACGAACCTGATACAGGATTGACGATTTATCACTAATGAAGAGTTCACAGATGATGTTGAGAGTTTGGGTGGATCTGTCAGGTTTGGTGGTGAACGTCCACTCCAGTGTGATGTTGTGGTTCTCCTCTGCCTGATAGCAGGTCTGTGTCACATTGACTACAAATGATCCTGTTGAGGAGACAGAGAGGGAAAGAGAGGAGCAGACACACTGAGAACTGGAACAAATCTGTTGTTGAGCTTGATTTGTAGTTCATAAAGTCAATCTGTAAACTAACCAGAGACACATGAGGTGAGGATGATGAGCAGCAGGATCCTGCAGACCATCTTCTCCCTGTGAGTGACACAGCAAAAATGAAAATCTACTTCATTCACTGATGACAATATCTAATCCTGTTCATGATCCTTATTACACAGACTCACCAAAACTACAAGAACTACAACCACGGCAACAGAAGCATCTAGAAGAAAAACCTGCAGTGTTCAGAGCTGAAAAAATGCTTTTTTCTGATACAAGGTAGTGATGTGGTTCATTTTCTAAATAGATGGAAAAAATTTAATCTGTTTCTCTGAACATCTCCTCACAAACAAATGCGATGCTACTACAGAAAGAAATGAATGAATTTATTTTTTTTTTAAAAAGGTAAAATACAAACTCTGCAGTGTCCTCTTCTTTCAGATGAGTCAGCTCTGCTGCATCTCCATAAGAATTTGGAAATCTGTAGTTTCACTTTCACATTTAGGTGAGATTTTGCCAGTTTAATCTTACCCTACTTCTTATCATGATAGTGCAATATTCATAGATGCCACATGATGGAGCTAAGTGCTCATCTCATCCAACGGAAGTGTGGTTTCTTTTTATTTGATTTTTTTTTATTACAGTTTTTCTCCATTGGTGATATGTTTTGGAGGGAATGATCATTAGACTGAGAATCAACTAATCAGTTTAGATCTACAAGATCTATTCATTTGGAAAATGTGCTAAATGTGGGCTAACTGTATAACTGTAGGCTACTTGTACTTAATCATTTGCAAAGATGCACTGAGACAATTGAGACATGTACTAAGGCATTTGCCATTTGATAAAATGAATGAGAAATGCCATTCTGTTGTGAACATTTGCCAAGAGGTTTGGAGGTTTGTCCATGTTATTTTGAGAATGTAATTTCTGTTTCAAGAAATGAGCCAAAAAAATGGAGAAAAAGTGTAAATCAAGAATTGAATTCAAAATCCTGCTCCTCCCATACAAGGTCAAACACTATGTCAGTTTTTGAGAGCAGGGCTCTGAGATGTAACTTAGCCAGTTATTAGTTTCAATTTTTCTTTAATACCACAGGACTCTATGCTTCCCCTCACATTTCACATTTCATTTTTCTGTTAAAACTTTCTGACTTTCTGTTTAAAAAGACATCAATTTAGACATCAATAAAAAATGTCTGTATGCGCAGAAAAAAATATTTCGAAAACTAAAAAAGGGTTTAATCTATAAGTGAGGTTGCTGTGTGATATTTGTTGTGTTTGATTTTGATCTGTTTTGTACTATCAAGTTATTGTTCTGGGGTAAAGCTTATAAATTGTGATGTAGCTTTAACTGGGTATCGTAACAGCAGTTTTTCACCCATTGTGTGTTTCTGTGTTTGTTTATTGTCTTTAAAAGTCACTTTCTATTATGTGACTTTTTATAAAGTGTACCAAGCTTTTTGATTGCACTTAAAAATGACCGCTAAACAACATGTTTTTAGTTCATAGAGTTGGTGGCATTTGGTTCATTTGGATTGTTTGATTGTTGTTAGATGATTAAACAACTATAACAATAGTATTATAGTATGGTGTACACATGGACTGAAAGGATTTTAACATATTAATAAAGATCTGTGAGGGAAAGGTCATTTTCAAATATATACATATACATATTATATTTTTCATGTTGAAAAGCTTTTATCTGATCAACAGGCTCAGAGGAGGGTTTGATCCACTATTTAATCTTAACATCTGCCTTCACTCATAAAAATGCTCCAAACGAATAACTACAACATTTCTATAAACGTACTGAAAGCATAACCAAAAGGAGAAATGAACTGAAGCTGAAGTGAACACAGAAAGAGAAACAAACTAATGTGACATGATCCGAGGAAGCCAGGTGTGGCAGCTGTGTTTGCATATGCAGTGAAACTACACTTCTACCAGTTTACTGTAGGTACTGATGAAACAGACAGGTACCGAGTGAAAGAAGAAGACATAGCAGACGTATGTATTTCATCTTTTTATTGATTTCATTGTAATTCTGTGTCTTCTTTCCTGCTGTGATGTGGATGATGGGTCAGCTTGCTTCCTGTGAAATTAGTTCAATATTTGAGTTACTACATATTATTAAGTTGAGCTAAGACCAAACCAATTGATTATACATGATAATGTTCTCCTCTGTAACGGGACCCTGACACAGAACATTTAAGAACCTTTGCTCTGGACAGAGAAGACTGAGGGAGACCACCCTGTGCACTGTCTCTGTGTCTGTTGGTTGGACTGAACCATGAATTTGGTCTTTTGTATATTGAGACACGAGTTATTTAAGTATATGATGGCCTTAAGTACTTTGACACAACCTGTTAATGCCACGGCCTCTGGTGATGATCTCTTTTAGTAATTTATCATGTTTCTGATTCAGAGAGTTGGATCAGTCATGGTAGTGAAACAGGACAGAATATTCAAAACTTTTTAGGGCTGCAGACTCGCACAGTCCTCAAAACAACTGTTATTATAGATTAATATGCTGCACATCATTTATGTAACTAAATCATCAATATTTTGCAGTTCAAACATTTCACTTGATAAGAAATTCAGTAGCCAGTGGCAGGAAACTCATCAAAATATCAGAACAAAGTAGTGAGACTATGAACTTGTTTAACCAGTCGAGCGGTGTAGGCATGTAAAATCATCAGTACAGTGAGCACCTGTATTCAAATTATTAGTATCTAAGAGAAAAACAAGGAAGTGAGCTACAGTATAAAACACATTGAATGTGGACATTTGGTGAGCTTTAATTTATTTTATGTTTCTGTTAAGAATGTGCAGATGAAACTGATTTCTTATTTCTGGGGTATGACAACTTTTTCATTAAATTATTATTTGAAGATGTTTAAAGCCGGTTGGAGCGGTAACTATTTTTAAATCCCGGTAGCACTGCAACCACCTAAGCTAGCGCAATAATTTTTTTTGCATATGAAACCGGAGGAGTTGTACTTACATCTTATACCATCAGCTTGTCCTCGGTCACAGTTTCCTTCAACATATACCTTTGCAAAAACTGCATAAAAAGCACTTGCAGCAACAAAAGCATAATATTCCAGAAAGAGGCTTTGCCGATCCGATCAGCTGTTTGTAACACTTCCTACGCCCATCAGCGTGAACTATCGCATGTCCGCAATGACCTGCCCGAAACAGGAAGTGACGTCATTTTGCGAAAATGTGGGGGTTTTTTTACCATCAGGGCCTTATGAGCCTATACTTGTGTTTTTAAAAGTTATCTTTAACTTTATGACTTTCTGTGTCGTCTCTGGGATGCTTAGGACTCATATTGCACTGCTGGAAATAGTTTATTTTGATGCATATGCTGTTTTTTTTTGCAAATTTGCACTATAGTATTTATTTTGTTTTATTCCTGCAGTATATAAAAATTGGTGTATTTCAAAAATAAAACTATGAAGACACTTAAAATAAATTTCCTGTGGTGGGAAACTAGTTTGTGCAACTTTTTTGTATTTACAGTTTTGAGGGATAAGCCTCTTAAATTTCTGTAACTAGAAATATATGTTAAAAAAACAAAAACAATTTTCAATCTTTTTGTAGTTTATTGCATTTTTTTGCAATTTTATGTAATTACTATGCACTTAATGCAGACATATTATTAAAATTTGGGCTATAATGTTTATATTGATGTATATCAACTTGAAATGCTCCCAAAAAAGGCACTGCAGCATGTAAAAATATAATATAAGCTCTGGCGGACTTGGTTCTATGGTAGGTCTTAAAGGGTTAAATCCTGCTGCGGTTACAGTCAACAGTTTCTCTTTGGTTAGTTAAAGATTTGAAAGAAAATAATAAATGAATAAAAGAAAAAATATTTTAAATAGTCTCAAACTCTTCAAACACTGAGTGGAAAAAAAGAGGCCTTAATAGAAAAACAACAACAAAACAGGAACAGGTCATATCGTGGTGCAGACAGAGTGACGGAAATACAGGAAGTCTGGACCAGATCTCAGTTTAAAGGAATCTGATTCTTTGGGTTTTACCCGACAGATGAACAGAAAATAATGCTAATTTGAACAGGTTTAGTTCAGTGTCCTGAGAAAAAGGTTCTTTGGATCTGTTAATTTTAAAGCCTGGAGGAACCTGTAAGAACAATGAAACAGATGAAATATTTATTCACAAGTTTAACCTTTACTGTTTTACAAAGAACAAGAAAGACGGTTATGTAAAATTTAGCCTTTTGAACGTATTACTCCAGATCTCTTATTTGACAAAAATATTATATTATATTATATTATATTATATTATATTATATTATATTATATTATATTATATTATATTATATTATATTATATTATATTATATTATATTAAACACATTAGTACCTTCATATCAATCAAAAATCTCAATAAACAGAAATGAAGCAGAATTATTCTCACTTTTCTCTTTCATCAGGTGACTGCAGGTGTTAAAAAACATGGAAAGGTATCACACTCAACACCTCACATTAGATTCACTGCTACAAGAACAAATACAGAAAATATTTCCTTCATGCAGTAACTATACAACACATCTGTCTACAAGATAATCATCTGTTCTTTCTTATGTTATCAGTTTATTTTAACCCAGCACTGTTAGCAAACACTAAATGCTTTTATTTTGTTTCATTTAACACAAACATAATAAAAAATCTGCAGCTGTTATTATAAATTGTTGTACTACAGCAACTCATTGAGATCCAGTCGACATGACAGTAACTGATCCATCTCATCTGAAAGGAGACAAAACTCTGAAAACTGCAAAGACGTTTTTTACACAGCCTGAAATGTAACAGTTTAAAACTAGACAGACTAAAGAGGACAGAAATCATTCAGTGTGAAGAGCTTCAGACTTTATAGGCTTGTTGTTATATATATTCCTCTAACTGATGTTATTCCTCAGACCAGACTCTCCCAAACCTGAGCCTGAGCCTGAGCCTGGACTCAGCTCTGTGACTATGAGGGAAAGATCCAGTCCACAGGGAGTCCGTCCTGACTTTAAAAACAGGAAACTGTCTCCTGATGAGAAGTAAGATTTAACTGAATGTTAAACGTATCTTACAGCTGTCCACTTCAACTTGCCTTCCATGAATAATAAGTGAGAGTTCTTCTTCTTCTTCTTCTTCTTCTTCTTCTTCTTCTTCTTCTTCTTATGATTATTATTAATATTCACCTGGTAATTGGTCAAAGGATGACTTAATCTACTTTAAAGGAACAAAATCTGTTGCTGCTGAGGAGTAAGACAAAAGTTAAATTTACCTTATTACTGTTAATACAACTGCCCTTAGTCCTGAAGTTTAAGAGCTCCTGGACATTTTATTCATTCATTCTTCATTCACTCATTTCTTTTCACTGTGTTCTGTTGATCTTATGTGCTGCACAATAATGTTTAATATTTAGTATTTACTGTCATATTCCCATATATCATTGTGATGTTGTTTATTCTATTACTCTTGTTCTCTTCTGCTTGTTTTCTTTTTTCTTTCTCAACAGGTGATCCAGGTGATCGATATTGTCATGATCCGGAGTCTGCGACTCCGTGTTTATGTTTAGTTTATTAGTATTCTGTGGTTTTGGTTACCTTGGGTGTTTGTACTCTTCTGTTTCATGGTTCATGTTCCTATGTTCTATGTCCCCCAGTCTGTGTTAAGTTGGTGTGTTATGTCATTGCGTGTATGTGTTTCCTGTTTTATTGTGAAGGTCTGCGTCTTATGTGAGTGTTTTCAGTTTGTCTCCCTAGTCTCGTCACGTAATCACTCCCAGCTGTGTTCTCCACCTGTGTGTAATCTCCCTGTGTTCTCTGAGTGTATTTAAGTTGTCTCTTCTGTCTTGGTAGTTGCTGGTTCGTCTGTGTTGTTTCCCCTCGGTCTCCCTGCGTCTCTCCGTATGTATTTCCCCGGACCTCCCTGCATCTTCGTTTCTGGTTTGTGTTGTTAGTTTACCCAGTTTAGGTTTCCGGTTTCTTGTTTTCCCACCAGTGCTGTTTGTACCCACCTTGTAAATAAATATTCACCTGCACCAGAGCTGCCGCCTTTTGGGTCCTTTCTACAACTCCACACGGCTCGCCCCGGCAAACCGTGACAGATATATGCTTTTTTTTTTCTTTTTTTTTTTTTCCTGCCCATTCTGTTGGTTTTTGTTTTTTGCCCTTCTCCCCCGTCCCTCTTCTCAGCTGTTTCTCTTTCCCTCTTTCTTTCTCCCCTTCTTTCCTCCAGTCAAGTCTGTCCCGTATTCAGCAAGTGAAAATTAAATAAACAATAAAAGGTGAATCAAATGGACCATTATGGCAAGGCTGGGATGGTCAATTTGGTAAAGTAAATCCGTTGGGCATCTTTCTTTGCCTTTAGACAATAATTCTGATGGCAAAAGAGCCAAACGGGACAGGCAAAAAAAAAAAAAGAGAACCTTCACAGACATTAATTCATTCATTCAATTTACAGGCTGTGCTAACTTTTCTTTAATTTTTCATTCATTTAATAATGCTGCTGTGGTCTCGTACACCAAGGCTCGTAATTTAGTGATCAGTGTAATCAGTTTAAAGGAATCAAGCTAAATCAACTTAGTAATAAAATATTCAAAGAAAATCATCTTGTATTTATGTACAAAATGGTTACAGTTTCTTCATGATGTCTCCACAGAGCTGATCAGGAGAGTTCAGATGTTTCAAGTCTTCAGCATCAAACTGATCTGGACTCAGTATTTAAGGTTTGTACATGTACACCAAACTCTGTTTGTAATTATTTTAAATTTGCATTTTTTAGAGTATCAACGATATTAACGTGTCTGACAGGAAAAGAAATCCAATACTCGTCATATAATAATGGCAAAATTCAACACAATTCTTGTTAAATCAAAGTTTCAAAGTGCTGAACAATAAGAAAACTTACAATGGAAATTAAAAAGAATTTAAAATGCAAAAGAATGAGCAAGAACGAAAACCACACACATTATTAAATCCTGAAAAGGATTTGATAAAACCATTAGCAGCTAAATATTCATTTTGGAACAGCTGATTAAAATTTAAAGAATAAAGACAGAGTAGAGCCCAGAGGCAGGAGAGAGAAACAGATCATTGAGACCTTGATCAAAGCAATCTCAGGATTATGATGCGAAGAGAAGGCAGATTGAAATTTTAAAAAGATCTGATTGTTTCTAATATCATGAACTAAGTGGCAACAGATTGATAAAATTTATACTGTAGAGATAAAATTGGGGGATCAAAACAGGCTTTCATGAACTCCTGTGTAGACAGGCCATTTATGTACACATGCATATAACAATTTATTATCTTTTTTTATTTTTAGAAATGACAAAGAGTGTTATTCAGAATGTTGTAAGGAAAAGTATTTTAAGAAAAATGATGTTATGAAACGATGAAATGTTGAAATTCTATTTTTTTTTTCCTCTGATGGGAGTTTGTTTTCAATTTTGTTTTAAATTGTTACTTCCTTATTTTTCTACACTTTCTTTGTTCAATTGAAAAGAAGCACAAAATATATCTGTAAAAAATATTTTTTAGTATGAAAATCTGATTTTTCATTAATTTAGATTGTGTCATTTATTTTCCAGATACTGGAGGGAAACATTATCACGTTTGTGAAGAACGAGCTAAAGAAGCTGCAGAATGATCTGAATCCAGATTATTCAGAGTGTCAGAGGGATGAAGAGGAGGTGTTGGACAGTGAGGAAGAGAAGCAGAGAAGGAGCAGCAGAGAGGCATTTCTGAAACTTGCAGTTAACTTCCTGAGAATAATGAAACAGGAGGAGCTGGCTGACTGTCTGCAGAGCAGTGAGAGGATTTCTCTTCATAAATTCATTCTTTACAGGAATGAAATTGTCACATTTTCTATAATCATAACACATGTTTCTGTTGCTTTCCTGTAGAAAATCCTGATCCACTTTGTGAGAATACATTTAAATGTAACCTAAAGAAGTTCCAGTGTGTCTCTGAGGGGATTGCTAAACCAGGAACCCAAACCACTCTAAATGAGATCTACACAGAGCTCTATATCACA
Organism: Aulonocara sp. 'chitande type north' Nkhata Bay; assembly: GCF_057382095.1. Taxonomy (NCBI): domain Eukaryota; kingdom Metazoa; phylum Chordata; class Actinopteri; order Cichliformes; family Cichlidae; genus Aulonocara; species Aulonocara sp. 'chitande type north' Nkhata Bay. The sequence goes on along the minus strand of NC_141346.1, from coordinate 28,496,190 downwards.
GAGGGAGGGACCGGAGAGGTCAACACTGAACATGAGGTCAGACAGATTGAAATGTTTTCCTGGAAACCAAATAGACCAGAAACAACAATCAGGTGTGAAGACATCTTTAAAGCTTCGACTGAAAGAGACAAACCAATCAGAACAGTTCTGACCAAAGGAGTGGCTGGCATCGGGAAAACATTCCTGACACAAAAGTTCACTTTGGACTGGACTGAAGACAAGACCAACCAGGACATCCAGTTCATTTTTCCATTCCCATTCAGAGAGCTGAATTCACTGAAGGATAAAAAGTTCAGCTTAGTGGGACTTATTCATCACTTCTTCACTGAAATCAAAGAAGCAGGAATCTGTAACTTTAAAAAGTTCAAAGTTGTGTTCATCTTTGATGGTTTGGATGAGTGTCGACTTCCTCTGAACTTCCACATCACTGAGATCCTCACTGATGTTACAGAGTCCACATCAGTGGATGTGCTGCTGACAAACCTCATCAGGGGAAAGTTGCTTCCTTCTGCTCACATCTGGATAACCACACGACCTGCAGCAGCCAATCAGATCCCTGCTGAGTATATAGACATGGTTACAGAGGTCAGAGGGTTCACTGACCCACAGAAGGAAGAGTACTTCAGGAAGAGACTCAGAGACAAGGAAGAGGCCAACACCATAATCTCTCACATCAAGACATCACGAAGCCTCCACATCATGTGTCACATCCCAATCTTCTGCTGGATCACTGGTAAAGTTCTTGAGAGTTTGTTAAAAACCAAACAGGCTGGAGGAAAGCTGCCCAAGACACTGACTGAGATGTACATTCACTTCCTGGTGGTTCAGACCAAACTGAAGAACATCAAGCATGATGGAGGAGCTGAGACAGATCCTCTCTGGAGTCCAGAGAGCAGGAAGATGATTGAAGCACTGGGGAAACTGGCTTTTGAGCAGCTGCAGAAGGGAAACCTGATCTTCTATGAATCAGACCTGACAGAGTGTGACATTAATGTCAGAGAAGCCTCAGTGTACTCAGGAGTGTTCACACAGATCTTTAAAGAGGAGAAAGGGCTGTACCAAGATAGGGTGTTCTGCTTCATTCATCTGAGCATTCAGGAGTTTCTAGCTGCTCTTCATGCCCATCTGACATTCACCAACTCTGGTATCAACCTGCTGGAAGAGGAACAAACAGTCTCAGTGCATGTTTCTGAAAGCCACTTCTACCAGAGTGCAGTGAACAAGGCCTTACAGAGTTCAAATGGACACTTGGATTTGTTTCTTCGCTTCCTCCTTGGTCTTTCAATGCCATCCAACCAGGAACTCCTACAAGGCCTATTGACACCGACAGGAAGCAGTTCACAAACAAATCAGGAAATAATCCAGTACACCAAGAATCAGATCAACCAGAATCCCTCTCCAGAGAAAAGCATCAATCTCTTCCACTGTTTAAATGAATTGAATGATGACTCTATAGTGAAGGAGATCCAACGTCGCCTTAATTCAGGAAACCTTTTTATGTTTAATCTTTCCCATGCTCAGTGGTCAGCTCTGGTCTTCATCTTACTGTCATCAGAAACAAATCTCAATTTTCTTGACCTGAAAACATACTCAGCTTCAGCAGAAGCTCTTCTGGGACTGCTGCCAGTGGTCAAAATCTGCAAAAAAGCTCTGTGAGTATGCAACTACCACTAAGCAAGTTAGTGGGAGTTTTCAATCAGTGCTACTTTCAAGAGTTTAGTCAGCTTAAATATTAAAAGGATGTCTTCTATTCTCTCATTAATACATTTCCAGGCTGAGTGGCTGTAACCTCACACAGACAAGTTGTGAAGCTCTGTCCTCAGTTCTCAGTGCTACGTCCTCTAGACTGATAGAGCTGGACATGAGTAACAACAATTTGCAGGATTTAGGAGTGAAGCGACTGTGTGCAGCACTCGGGAGTCCACAATGTGCACTTCAAATTCTCAGGTGAAATCAGAAACAACAAATTACAGTCAAATATATTTTAAAAAGAGTAGTTTTCTCTGCCAGTGTGACATGTGCTGTTTTGTGTTTGCAGGCTGTCCGGCTGTCAGATCACAGAGGAGGGCTGTGCTTCACTGGCTTCGGCTCTGAAGTCAAATCCCTCACACCTGAGAGAGCTGGACCTGAGCTACAATCATCCAGGAGACTCAGGAATAAAGCTGCTGTCTCCTCTACGGGAGGATCCCTGCTGGAGACTGGACACCCTTAAGTAAAGAGTCAAGTTTGTGCAGGAAAAATACCATAATAATGAAAATACATTTTGCTTTTGTGAAGGAAAAAAGTTGAAAACGTCTGTTTTTTCAAGCTAAAAGCGTTTGTGCTTTTCTTTGTCTTTACTAATTTCAGAATGGATCCTCATGGAGACCAGTGGATGAAAACGGGTCTAAAGAAATGTAAGTGTGTTTTATGTTAGTTCCTACTGTCATGTAACAAATTCCTTTATATTTAAATCCATGTTGCTCCACTCCAGCTTATACATTACATGCATCTCGTTCCTTTGTGTCCTGGAAGGTAGAGTTATTTTGCTAACACAATAAAAAAAAATACATAATACTACGACAATAAAAGTACAGCAACATATTAAATATCCACTTTCACATGGCTGTAGCACATCACCCATGAATCAGAAAGTTGGTGGTTTGATCTCTGGCTACTACAATCTGCGTGTCAAAGTATTCTTAGGGATAATACTGAACCACAAGTTGCTCTGTGATACATCCATCTGAGTGTGACTGTGTGCAAACATTAGGAAAAAAACACATCTAGGCATAGAAAAATGTGCTTTATGAATGTGCATAACGGGAATGAGGCATGTTATAAAATGTTTTGAGTTCTCAAAAGAGCAGAAAAGTGCTATTGATGACCCAGCTTGCAACAAAGATACTGTTTGCCCAGTGAGGGGCAGTTCTTGAGTATTTAGAGGTTTTTGGGGGAGACCAACACAAAATGTGCAGGACATAAGATGAAGGCTATTACAGTTCAATTGATTTTCATGTTTACACCACCTAAAAGGAAATTTGGACCACAAATTTCTAACATAAGAGAAGAAAAAAGTGAAAAGTGCTTATAAAATCATAAGTTATAGTTATTATAGCAATTAAAAAATGCCAGGTATAAGAGAGCACAATGTGATCCCATGTGTTATGAAAGTTTCATAGTGTGTCCTTTGATGTGGATTCAGTAGTGTTCAGGTGTGTAGTTTTATATCTTCATATTTTGTTTGTTTTAGGCTACTTTTCAGTTACGTATTGTAGAAATTTGTTCATGTCCAGTTAATTCTCCAGTACATTACATTCCACAATGTGTGTTGACAACAGGCCATTTGCTGTCCTAGTTTTATTTGAGGTTTCATTGTTTATTGCAGTAATAACAGTGTTTGCCTTGTTCTTTTAGATTTCTTTGGGCTGACAGTGGATGTGAACACAGTCCACCGCAATCTTAAACTGTCTGACAACAATAGGAAGGTGGTGCACATGAAAGAGGACCAGCTCTATCCTGATCATCCTGACAGATTTGATAGTCCTCAGCTGATGTGTACTAACAGTCTGACTGGTCGTTCTTACTGGGAAGTTGAACACAGTGGAGAGGTTCATATTGCTGTGACTTACAAAGAAATAAAAAGGAAAGGAAACAGTGATGACAACAGGTTTGGAAGGACTGATGAATCCTGGTCTCTGTACTGTGATGATACAGATTATTTCGCAATGCACAATTACACATCAACAGCCATTAGTGTTCCCTGCTCATCTGCCCCTCACAAGGTTGCAGTATATGTGGACTGTGATGTTGGCACTGTGTCCTTCTACAAGGTCTTCCCAGATATGCTGTACCACCTCCACACTTTCAACACCACATTCACTGAAGCCATTTACCCTGGGTTTAGAGTTAGGTTTCTTGACTCCCATATCTACATCTGTCCTGACTCAGAAAACTGAACCTCTGCTGCTACTCTAGAGAGAATTCTGATATTGGTAAAACAGTTTTTTTTAATTTCATCTTGATGCATGCTCAAATATCCAGGTAAGTAAATTTCCAAAAGTTGATTTTGTTCATCTAGATGTAGCGTTTCAGTGGGAGAAACGTTTTGTCACTCATTCAAGTGACTTCTTCAGTCTCAGCTGACTGCAGGTTTCCCCAGTCTTATAAACAGTACAGCTTTAAAAAAAAAAAAAAATATATATATATATATATATATATATATATATATAAAACACCCACCACGCCCCTGCGGGCGGTTTATCCTTAAAGCTCGGGTCCTCTACCAGAGGCCTGGGAGCTTGAGGGTCCTGCGCAGTATCTTAGCTGTTCCCAGGACTGCGCTCTTCTGGACAGAGATCTCCGATGTTATTCCCGGGATCTGCTGGAGCCACTCTCCTAGCTTGGGAGTCACCGCACCTAGTGCTCCGAATATATATATATATATATATATATATATATATATATATATATATATATATATATTATTGACAAGTAAATAAACAATCGCTGGCACCCAAAATACCACTGGTTGTTCCTCTGGCCATTGCAAACCTGCTGTTTTTTTAATTACAATTGATATTATTGGTATATATATTGGTATATGTTTTTTACCTGAAAGTGTATGTATGGTATATGTCGACTCTAATTTATCAACTTCCCTGGAAATAAAACATGTTTTCTTTTCCATAGTGTCAGATGTGTTGTAAAGACAGGCTGTGAACCTATGTTTGTCACATTTAAATCCAAGTTTTCCTGGCACAAGGCTTAGGCATCAGAGGCACACACACATCTCTTATAAACTGTAGACACTGATAAACAGCCATTTAAAATTGCATAAAAAAATTGAAAAAAAACCCCACTTTAATTACCAAGAGGATATAAAGATTTTCAGTTATGATGTATAATTAAACAGTTTCCCAGTTTTCGTCAGTGGCTAATTGGGAAAGTCTGGCATGTTAACCACCTTAATACGACTCTGTAGGTCAGAATGCAATAATGAGTCAGTGCGTTCAGTGTCCTCTCAGTCCAAAATAAACGGTTAAAAAAGAAATAAGCTACTATGTGTAAATTTGCACACTAGCTTAATATAATATTTAGCTCCACAAAGCACCTTTTTTAGATTTACTCTTTGAATTTAAATAGTGAAAGACCAGTCACCTTCCACTTCCACAGTCTGTAATTAATCTGAGAAAAAGGCAGATCAATGTTAGGTCACATGTTAAGCCCTCACAGCAGTAAATACGGAACAAAATTTGTCACGATAAAACAAATGTCCTTTTTATCCACACAAACAGTGAAGTGTAGAAATGTTGATCACACAGATGATTATCTTAAATAAACAACTCAGAAAGGCCTGTCATACTGGTTTCTGAGCATGCTGCTGTCCTGATTCGTGATGTTGAGAGCCAAAACAAAATACCAGAGGCCCAGGAGGATGCAATCAAACAGATGAGTTTATTGAACACACACGCGTGGGAAGATGCACACTGCAAATCATCAGATGTAGATCTCCGCCCAAAAATACACTTCAGATTGCTTTTATAACGTCAGGGTTGGTTAACGCCCCTTCTCGCGTTGTACAAGAATATAAATTGTATTTTAAGAACATCGTTTGCATGTTCTATAGACAATGAGCAATCTTAAGAGATAAATGTAGACACTGAAGTTCCCCTCTCTAGCATCTTCTCCAAATATGGCGATGGATTCAGGCTCTGACGTTTGCCATGGACTGGTCCTCCTAAGCAAACTCAGATGCAACAATAAGCCGGATACATTCAGGCCTTCACTCAAGCCTGTTTCTAGATTATATGGATTATATGTGTTTTGTAGGCGTGTATGCAGTTTTAACCTTCTATAGCTCCAAGTCACTCACACAATAGATTGTCCGGACATCGCGCCGAACAAAGCTTACAACCTCCAATTAATTGACCGAGCTCCAACTCTTTAATAAGCACAAAATGCAATGTGTATAAAATGGTCTTAGCTGTACCTGTAATAAAAAGGTTAATGTAATACCAACAGCTTCAATGAATGTTTTACTGAAATGATGATTAATTTGATTAATGCAATGATAATAATGATGAGTATGAGTAGCAGTAAAATATTTCCCTTATTCCACACTGCCATCATGTGTACATTGGATGCTGCTGTCAGTTGTTTATTGTGTAGATCCTGAAGGAACTAAAAATTTACTGACATTTCCATTAATGCACGACAAAATGAGAGGGAACACGGATGTGTGCAGAGCGCTGGTTGGAAGTGACCTTAAAGTGATAGTTTCTGGTTTGCAGGAATCTTCATTATCTCAACGTCAGTTCTGACTCGGCACGGTGGTTAGCACTGTTGCCGCACAGCAAGAAGGTCCTGAGTTCAATTCCAACATCAGGCCGGGGTCTTTCTGTGTGGAGTTTGCATGTTCTCCCTGTGTTTGCGTGGGTTCCCTCCGGGTACTCCGGCTTCCTCCCACCGTCCAAAGACATGCAGCTTGTGGGGATAGGTTAATTGGATAATCCAAATTGTCACTAGGTATGAATGTGAGTGCGAATGGTTGTCTGTCCCTGTGTGTTGGCCCTGCGACAGACTGGCGACCTGTCCAGGGTGTACCCCGCCTCTCGCCCTATGACAGCTGGGATAGGCTCCAGTGCCCCCCGCGACCCTGAAAAGGATAAGCGGAAGCGGATGGATGGATGGACAGTTCTGACTCATCTGATGTCACTGTCACACTCACTGCAGAGGTGAGAAAGGAAAGAAGAGCTCCAGTTAACGAAAACTCCTCTTTGTGATTGTTTTGTTCAGATTAAGTTACCTTTCTAATAATTTAAATGTAGAAACTCATCACAGATCCAGAAAAACATGAATATCTTCACCCTGTGTGAGCTCACAGTTTCCTCCTGAAGTCCAAATGTGTACTTCAGAATTATTTCGGGGGGGATTTCTAATGTTGAATATTTGTATACATCTGTATACATCTCTCAGTTAACTGTCAATGTATTTGAGCTGCAGATTCTTTAAACAGCTTCTGGTTCCATCAACACTTCATTAGTCTGTGTTCACCTAAATGCACCTTCTAAAACTAAATACCTGCTGAAGACTCTCATGTTGACACAACCTAAACTGCAGCTTGTTTACTGATGATTTATGGACTCAAGTAAACAATACAGTGTTTCCTTTAGAGTTAGCAACCACAGATTTTATTCAAACAAATGTTGATGGAAAAATGTAGTAAAACATTTGATGATCCTGACTGTGAGCGTGTTATTCAGGCAGTGAGAAGCTGCAGATTATTCACAGCTGATGAAAACCAATTTTACTGCAGCATTTGAAACATTACAGAACAACGACAATCTGATAGTCCCTGGACAAAGGTGTAAACACACTAACAATGAAAGCAACAGCAGAAATGACGTGAGCCAGGAGAGAGATGGAGATAAGACTGCCAGACACGCAGCGTAAAAACCAACATCACTCAGACTGCAGGTGCAGTAACAGCAGAGTCGTCTGCAGCGCTGAAACTCACCCAGAAAAACAAACAGGTATTTTGTTTCAATAATGTTTCACTGTTTTCTGATTTTATAGCTACTTTAACCCTGTTTAACCTGGTGAACATCTATAAATGCATAAAAATAAGATGTGGTTCAAAAACGCAAAGTATATTTGATCTATCTATTAGGGGTGCAACGATACACAAAATTTAAGGTTCGGTTCGATACTCTGGTGTCACGGTTCAATATTTTTTCGATACAAAAAATGTTCATGCCATTTTAATTTGTCATTTATTAAAATTATAAATATATATTTTAACTCAAAAGTACAGTTTTTAAATTTAATGTTCCTGAAACAACAAAGGGATAAAATAATAAATCTATTTGATTGAGAAATCAGTCATCTTTGGAAAAGAGAGTTTATTACAGAGAAATGGCTCTTTCCAAAATAAAAGCTATACTATACGCTTCTTCTGGGCTATACTCTCAGCAGCATATTAAACATATCAGGTCCCCATAAGGAGAATCATGTGCTAACGGCTGTCTAAATGACACGGGTAAAGTTTGTAGCATGCGTGCTTGTTGTTTTTGTCTGCTTTCACTTGTCTTTGCACTAGGATGATGTCGGAGTAAATGTGCAGTCATATTCGTTGTGTTCCCACTAGTGCTATCAGCGCTAATCTCGTTGAAATGACATTAAGGCCACAACACGGCAAATCTCCGTTAACGAGTTAATTGCCCCGTGCGTGGGGCTGGACAGCGTCAACACGTTAACGAGCAAACTGCGCTAAAGCACTACTTCCCATCAATATAACTGAGCATTGGGAGGCACATCCGACATACTGTTTTACTTTTGTCCATCAGGGTCATACTTCACATGAAAACCAAAATAGTTCCAAACGCCAGATCTGAATGAGGGTAGGGGAGGTTCAATTTCGGGTAGCAATGAGGCAGATCAAATTAAAACATTTCCAGCCCATAAGAGAGAATATATGACTGCAATTCTAAGCTTTTTTGACCTCAACCCTGGAGATACCTATTTTAACACTTTTCTGTATCATTAAGGACATTTTTTTCAACTTTTGACAACAAAAGGGACAAAAAATCAGCTTTAAATTAAAATTTTCCTTCTTCTAGTTGTACTGACTGACCTTTGATCCCATGTGTTGATGACTCCTCACCTCTGTCTCCTCTCACAGGGAGAAGATGATCTGCAGGATCCTGCTGCTCATCATCCTCACCTCATGTGTCTCTGGTTAGTTTACAGCTTCACTTTATGAACTCCAAATAAAGCTCAACAACAGATTTGTTCCAGTTCTCAGTGTGTCTGCTCCTCTCTTTCCCTCTCTGTCTCCTCAACAGGATCATTTGTAGTCAATGTGACACAGACCTGCTATCAGGCAGAGGAGAACCACAACATCACACTGGAGTGGACGTTCACACCGACAGCTGAGAGCTTTTCCATCATCTGCGAAAAAGAAGATGATAATGCAATCTGGGTCTTCTATCATGTTCATGAAGAATCTCAGGATGAAAAGTTTTCAGGACGAGTCCAGAGTGACAAAGACGCCCTCAGAGAAGGACGAATCAGACTTCAACTGTCCAGACTCAAGACTGATGACTCGGGTCTGTGTGAGGTGAACACGTGTTATTGTGTTTTCATATCTGCCAGTTGTCGACTCAATGTAACCGGTAAGGTTTTTATTGGACTTTTAAAAACTATAATTAAACAGATGTGCTGAGAACTGATTTTTCTTTTTCATTTATGTATCTATTTTATTTTATTTTATTTAAAAGACCATTAGGCCTTATATATTAGAAATGTGTTTGAATGTTTTAACTCCAAGAAATTTACTTCATTTTCATACAACAGCTACTGACCAACTCCAGTCTCAGAGTGCAGAAAGTTGGGGAAGGGATAAACAAAGTAACTCACAATACAAAATGTTAAAAGCATTTTTCTTTGTTAAATAATTTTAATAGCTCTCCTTTGAGAAATATTTTGTAATTGTTAAGTTTTATTAAGTTATTAACCTGCAAACATTGTCATCAATGTGAAAATTATTCCGTTCAGGAAACAAAATCTTTTTGAAATTATATTTTATACAAGTATTTCTAAAATGTCCCATTCAGACATTTGTGGTCACACTAGCTTGTAATGTAGTGTGGTGGACCACTGGAGGGCTCCACTCACACCCAGTTCTCAGGAAGTGTTGTTGCTGTGTTTTGGAGGGAAAGTGTTCAGTTCTGTGGTGATGAGTAATAAACGAGCAGTGTTTATCGAGAGCTCTCGTGTTGTCTGTGTTTACCTCCACATTGGTGACCCCTGACTCGAACATGCTGCAGTCCGATGGTGGCGCCGACTCCACTCTGGATGCATCAGCAGCCGCCAGCTCTCTGCCTCCGGCTTCAGCTACGTTTGCTGTGGCGCTCGAGCTGCCGGACTTTTGGCTTCACGATCCCCCGTCGTGGTTTGTGCACGTGGAGGCTCAGTTCGCCCTTCGTGGCATCTCGGCTGACGACACGAAATATCACCATGTGGTGGCTGTAACTGTCCCTGAGACAGTTAAAATAAAGTTGGTTATTTCATGTTTCTGTGATAGATTCATGCTTAATTTAGTTCATTTATTTACAAGATAAGATGATAAAAGTGTAACATTAATTAAAAAACATGTCTAAAATATGTGATTACAAAATATGGGTTTGTTAAATATGTAAAGTGCTGTAAAGTTTGTATGAGGTAAAGTTTGTAATTGTCACATGACCAGAGTTTGGTTGAGAGCACAACCATGGCATTGTGGAGCTAGCATGGATACATGGCTACCGATGCATCTACAGCCTCAGCGTTAATGTTATTCTGCATGTGGTCCAAGAGGCGCACACGGTATGGTTTCATGTATATTGTTTGTATAATGTTGCATACGTGTTCTACACTGGTAATGAGAGGACATTTTTGTGATATCCATTATTGTGCATTTTTTCTGTTCTGCTTGCACAAGACTGTTTATGGACACTGATATGAGAGACTGATAAGCTCAAAACATTTATATTGTAAACTTTGTGTTTCTTCAGTTTTCACTGTGTCTGAAGACAATAAGAGTGAGAGAGAGAGAGAGAGAGAGAGAGAGAAATAAATTTCCGAAGACATCAGTATGATGCGTGGCCATTCTTTGTTGGACCCCTGTAGTTACAGTGAAAACGTACCGCCAACGTGGCTGGAAGTTCGACGTTAGAAGAAATGCATGTTCCAGAATAAGAAAAGAAGAAACGTTCTTGACAGCGCAGTGTGTGTGGTTCGAGAACACAGCGGAAAAGAGGCTTGCAAACTTAAAAAGAGGAAACACCATTATTGGCGCTTTGGACGGCAACGACCACGACTTCACCAATAGAGGGCGACATTGACCATCATAAACTACAGCTCTGCAAATCTCTGCCGCTGCACACAGCAAGAACTGTAAAATCCCTGGCGGTCTTCAAGGAAAAGATAACGGCTCTTCAGTCAGCGCCAGGTTGGGCTGTGATATATCCATAACTTCATGGAGAGGTTTGGAGTTTGGAGAGGTCTATTAAAATAATAATTTATTTTGTATGAGAAAGGTACTGAGTTAAAGGTAACCAACCTGTCATTATAGCCAAACTGTTCCCTTTTATTTTACAAGTGGTGTTGTTTAAAGTGTTCTAATAATGTTTAAGAGTTCAACTTAAAAGAAGAATAACAAGGGGTGTAGTTAAGCAAATTGTTGCAAGAATCAGATTGTACTGAGAATTGTATATTTGCCAGGATCGCATATACATATAGCAACAACTTGTTTATGCAGCAGGTCTGCTGAAACATGTACAATGTCAGTAAACACAGAAAAATCATATATTGAAGAATGCAGAGAACAAATTGATTCCCTTAAGGAAGAGCTAAGTAGATTGAATGAACAATTGAAATTACAGACTGGTGATGTTGAAAGGGAGAAATTGGAGTTACTCATAGGTGCTATTCATGCTAAAATAGAAATCCAACAGATAATGTTGAAGAAGCCTGCCTCTAATACTTCAAGACTAGAGCCCAGGAAATCCTCAAGGGAGCGAGAGTTAACGCCCAAAATGCTAGAACTTAAGCAACAAGAGTTCTCTCAGAAGGAGAGTAAATTTATCAAACTATATGAAAGCTGGAAAGAACGAGTTAAAGCTACACGTTCCAAACTTAAAGATGAGTGCTCTGACCAGAGCACTCATCACCCATCATGTCAGCACTCAGCTGACATGATGGATACTGTCGAAGGGCTAGAGTCACAAGTGAAAAATACATATGAAGATATGAGATCGCAGTCAGCCCCTTCTACTGAGACTAGAAGAAAAATTGATTCCTGCACAGCAGTAACAGCGGACTTGATGAGAATACTTAGAGTACGTATGAGTGAAGTGGGGCAAGAAGAGTTTGATGCTAAGGCAGAAAATGCGAGACTTCACATGGTGCTAGACAGAGAATATGCTCAGTCAATATTTGGGACTACAATCTCCCGACCTTCTGTACGTAGCTGCCGCTCAAGCTGTTTATCGGAGCAGCAAAGCATCAATGTAAAAAAGGCAGAGTGCGCTGCACAGCTTGCCGCGAAGCAGGCTGAGATAGAGATGGAGGAGGCTATTGCTACACAAAGGCAAGAGCTTAAAAGACTAGAAAATCAGCGAGATCTTCAGGTAATAACTGCAAAGCTAAAGGCTTATTCTCAAGCAGATTCAAGTGAAGCCTGTGGAGAAGACAAAAGCGCACACAGTGCGGTAGTCAGTTGTCCTCCATTAGCTCCTGAAGAAATCATACCAGAGCAAACCTACAAGAATAATAACAATAAACAACCAAACAATAATAACAATGAGTCATTGTTAATGCAAGCCTTGCATGACACAATGGTCCTCACCAGACTTCCTGCACCTGAGCCCCCAGTCTTCTCAGGGGACCCACTTAAGTTCTTAGAGTGGAGCACTAGTTTCAAAGCTTTGATAGAGCGGCGATGCACAAATCCAGCTGACAGGTTGTTCTACCTACGCAAATACATCAGTGGAGAAGCACGGTCTGTATTGGAGGGAAGCTTTTACAGAAAGGATGATGAAGCATATGACCAAGCTTGGGAAGCTCTGAATGCTCGGTATGGCCACCCCTTTATAATTCAGCGTGCATTTAGGGAAAAACTGAACAACTGGCCAAAGATTGGTTCAAGAGAGTCGCTTAAACTGAGACAATTCAGTCATTTTCTGACAGCCTGCAGCAATGCTATGCCATACATCAAAGAACTGCAGGTGTTAAATGACTGTGAAGAGAATCAAAAATTGCTCCAAAAACTTCCTGACTGGGTGACTTCTCGCTGGAATCGTCGCGTCACAGTGCAGTTACGGCAAAAAGAAGAATATCCAAGCTTCAAACAATTTGCTGATTTTGTTGCACAAGAAGCGGAAGTTGCATGCAATCCTGTAACATCATTTCATGCCTTGAAACACACTGAAGAAAGGTCAGCTAGAGACATAAAGCGTCCAAAGGCTAATGCATACATCACAAATGTGAAAGCATCAGAGAGAACAACCACACGATACAGCGGAGTGGAGAACAATTCAAATGAGCCTGATATAGAAAGAAAAGCAAATGCTTTGCCATCAAACTCAGTCACATGTATTTGCTGTGGAGAAAGCCATTCTATTCACAAATGCCAGACCTTTGCTAAAATGTCCGTGGAGAACAAAAGAAAGTTCATACCTGACAATAACCTGTGCTTTGGTTGTCTCAGAAGAGGACACAATTCAAAAGACTGTAAGCGCAAGGCGACTTGTGGGGTTTGTAAAAAACATCATCCAACAGCTCTTCACGAAGACCGTCCAAAGACTCCAGTGAACACATCATCACATAGAATGCAGGCAGAAGAAAACATATCTGCACTTTCTTGTTGCATGGACAGAGGAGATGGTGGGAGCACATCCATGATCGTGCCTGTGTGGGTTTCTTCAACCACCACTCCAGAGAGAGAGACCTTAGTGTATGCTCTATTAGATACACAGAGTAGCAACACTTTTGTAGATCAAGGGGTATGTGAGGAGATGGGGATGAGTTTAGAGCCAGTGAAGTTAAAGCTAACCACTATGATGGGAAGAGATTCCATTGTTCAGAGCGAAAGAGTTAGTGGGCTCAGAGTTAGAGGGTTTTCCTCCAAAAGCTTTATCAACTTGCCACTTGCCTATACCAGAGACTTCATCCCACTTGAACGTTCACACATTCCCACCTCTGAAACTGCCAAAAGATGGGAACATCTAATCAGAATAGCACAGGAGATGCCTGAGTTAATGGATTGCAAGGTCGGGCTGTTAATAGGCTACGACTGTCCTAGAGCACTGGCACCACGGCAAGTAATCGTGGGAGGTGACGAAGAGCCATATGCAATCAAGACAGACCTGGGCTGGAGCATTGTTGGCAGTTCACAAAAAATGGCAACATCAGCAGAAGTGACAGGCCTGTGCCATCGCTTATCTGTTAAGGAACTTCCACCCTTGACACCAGCCACCATCATCAGAGTGCTTGAGTCAGACTTCAAAGACACAGCTCCTGGAGAAAAGAGCATATCACAAGATGACATACAGTTCATGCAACTGCTAAATGAGAAAATACACCAGAATGCTGATGGGCACCTAGAGATGCCACTTCCCTTTAACCCTTTAAGACCTACCATAGAACCAAGTCCGCCAGAGCTTATATTATATTTTTACATGCTGTGGAGCCATTTTTGGGAGCATTTCAAGTTGCTATACATCAATACAACCATTATAGCCCAAACTTTAATAATATGTCTGCATTAGGTGCATAGTAATTACATAAATTGCAAAAAAGTGCAATAAACTACAAAAAAATTGAAAATCGTTTTTGTTTTTTTAACATATATTTGTAGTTAGAGAAATTTAAGAGGCTTATCCCTCAAAACTGTAAATACAAAAAAGTTGCACAAACTAGTTTCCCACCACAGGAAATTTATTTTAAGTGTCTTCATAGTTTTATTTTTGAAATACACCAATTTTTATATACTGCAGGAAAAACGAAAATAAATATTATAGTGCAAATTTGCAAAATAACAGCATATGCATCAAAATAAACTATTTCCAGCAGTGCAATATGAGTCCTAAGCATCCCAGAAACGACACAGAAAGTCATAAACTCAAACATAACTTTTAAAAACACAAGTATAGGCTCATAAGGCCCCGATCGTAAAAAACTACATTTCCGCAAAATGACGTCACTTCCGGTTTCGGGCAGGTCATGCGGTCATGTGATAGTTCGCGCTGATGGACGTAGGAAGTGTTACAAACAGCTGATCGGATCGGCGAAGCGTGTTTCTGGAATATCATGTTTTTGTTGCTGCAAGTGATTTTTATGCAGTTTTTGCAAAGCTATATGTGGAAGGAAACTGTGACCTAGGACAAGCTGATGGCATAAGATGTAAGTACAACTCCTCCAGTTTCATATGCAAAAAAAATGATTGCGCTAGCTTACGTGGTTGCAGAGCTACCGGGATTTAAAAATAGTTACGCAAAACAGAGCGTGCCCGCTCCGATCGGCTGTAAAGGGTTAAGGCACGCCCTCAGCTGCCAGAAAATAAGCGTCTGGCTCTGGTGCGACTTAAGCACCTGAAAGGGAAGTTTGAGAAAAATCCCAAATTTAAGGACGATTATGTAAGGTTCATGGACAATGTCTTCAAGGACGGTGATGCTGAAAGAGCTGAAGATGATCCCAGAGAAGGAAATATGTGGTATATTCCACATCAAGGCATCTATCACCCGAGAAAACTGGAAAAAATCAGGGTTGTGTTTGACTGCTCTGCAAAGTACAGTGGCACAGCTCTGAATGATCACCTCTTGACTGGACCTGATCTCATTAACAGTTTGACTGGAGTACTCTGCCGATTTCGCCAACACCCAATTGCAATCATCTGTGATGTAGAGAAGATGTTTCACAGATTTCATGTAAACAGAGAGGACAGAAATTACTTGCGATTCCTGTGGTGGGAAAATGGTGAAACAAACACAGAGCCAAAAGAATATCGCATGAAAGTCCATCTTTTCGGGGCCGCATCCTCACCAGGCTGCGCAAATTATGCAATGAAGTATCTTGCGAGCCAAAATGAAAGGGAACATCCCACAGCAGCCAACTTCATCAGAAGTAGTTTCTATGTTGATGATGGGCTAATCAGTGTAAAAACTGTGAATGCAGCCATTGAACTAGTGAGAGATGTGCGGAAGGTGTGTGCAAAGGCAAGACTAAGGCTCCACAAGTTCATATCCAACAACAGAGAAGTCCTGGAGTCAATTCCACATAGTGAACGAGCTAGTGGAGCCCAGGATGTGGACATCAGTCATCATGAACTCCCAGTTCAGACTGTGTTGGGAGTAAGGTGGAGTGTAAGCAGTGACACCTTCTCCTTTAAAGTTGCCCTGGAGGAGAAACCAGTAACACGACGGGGAATTCTGTCCATTATAGCCTCTGTGTTTGACCCATTAGGCTTCTTGGCTCCTTTCCTTCTAATAGGAAAGAAAATTCTACAGGAAATGTGTCTAAAGAGCATTGGATGGGATGAGCCACTGCCTGGTGAATTGAAGCCACAATGGGAGAGTTGGGTCACTGATCTGAAGAACCTGCAGAGACTCCAAATCCCAAGATGCTTTGTACCTGAAAGCCTTGGGAAAGTCCAGAGAATAGAACTCCACCACTTTTCAGATGCGAGCAATCGTGGGTATGGTCAGTGCTTATATGTTCGGGTGATGAGTGAAGACCAAGTGCATTGCTCCTTAGTCATGGGCAAAGCGAGAGTTGCACCCACAAGAGTTGTAACCATACCAAGGCTGGAATTAACAGCAGCAGTGGTGTCCTCAGCAGTCAGCAGAATGCTAAAAGAGGAACTGGAGCTCAAAATTGACCAAGAGTATTTCTGGACTGATTCACAGGTGGTTTTGGGCTACATTAACAACGAAGCTCGCAGATTTCACGTTTTTGTTGCTAATAGAGTGCAAAGAATCAGAGAAGCAACTGATCCTGCACAGTGGCACTATGTTGACACCAATCAAAATCCAGCGGATCACGCTTCCAGAGGCCTCACAGTAGCGGAACTGATCAATTCAAATTGGCTCATTGGACCTCATTTCCTGTGGGAAAGAGAGTTTGTCACACCAGACTCAACTCCAGACCTTCTGGTAGGTGATCCAGAGGTCAAAACGACACAAATACTACAAACAAAGGTAGTAGAGGACAGGAACTTCTTGGAGAGACTCAAAAGGTTCTCAAAATGGCATACAGCAGTAAATGTAGTTGCTAGGATTCAGCAACTAGCCAAAAGAGCCAGAATACAACTAGGAAATAGAAAACTATCGAAAGAGGGTGAAAGGCTCAATAAACCATCCACTCTTGAACGCCCTATACATAAATTAGTGGTCCTAATAGAAAGTAACTAGAATGTTCCAGTGGAACTTCTTTAAAACTGTGTATGGGATGGTTAAAGTATTAGGATTGACTTGCAAGTTTATCACAATTAAGTACTGTTTGGTTCTGTAAATTCCTAGATTTATTCAAATTATTTACAGATTTCATAAATCATAGTAATTTGGTGGGAGTGTAACTGTCCCTGAGACAGTTAAAATAAAGTTGGTTATTTCATGTTTCTGTGATAGATTCATGCTTAATTTAGTTCATTTATTTACAAGATAAGATGATAAAAGTGTAACATTAATTAAAAAACATGTCTAAAATATGTGATTACAAAATATGGGTTTGTTAAATATGTAAAGTTCTGTAAAGTTTGTATGAGGTAAAGTTTGTATGAGGTAAAGTTTGTAATTGTCACATGACCAGAGTTTGGTTGAGAGCACAACCATGGCATTGTGGAGCTAGCATGGATACATGGCTACCGATGCATCTACAGCCTCAGCGTTAATGTTATTCTGCATGTGGTCCAAGAGGCGCACACGGTATGGTTTCATGTATATTGTTTGTATAATGTTGCATACGTGTTCTACACTGGTAATGAGAGGACATTTTTGTGATATCCATTTGTGGCGGAGGCGGGGCCCCGGGCGCGGCTGCAGGGGAGGAGTGGTGCAGTGGGCTCAACGGGGCGGTACGGGAGATGCTGGTAAGAACAGCTGACGGTGATTATGGACTGACGATGGTTTTTCCCTCCCCTGTTTTATAGTGAGAGGGAGAGCAGTGGCGAGAGGAAGAGAACGACACACGTCAGCTGGGAACGAGCTGTCAGTCTATGTGAAAAGCATAAACCTGTGAAACGTGTGAATAAATGTGGAACTTGGCAATAACAACCTGCGTGTGCGTGTACCTGTGCCTCGTGTATTCCACACCATTATTGTGCATTTTTTCTGTTCTGCTTGCACAAGACTGTTTATGGACACTGATATGAGAGACTGATAAGCTCAAAACATTTATGTTGTAAACTTTGTGTTTCTTCAGTTTTCACGGTGTCTGAAGACAATAAGAGTGAGAGAGAGAGAGAGAGAAATAAATTTCCGAAGACATTAGTATGATGCGTGGCCATTCTTTGTTGGACCCCTGTAGTTACAGTGGCTTCTCTCGACCCACTAGCCACCCATCGTGTGTTGACTCTCCTCCGGGACCCACCCACCCGAGGGAAGTACGCCGCCCTTAAGGAGCTGCTTCTTCGGCGCTATGCCCTCACGAACGCAGAGCGAGCCGAGAAGCTCCTCTCCCTCTCAGGCCTGGGTGGCGGTACGGCTCTCGAACTGATGGAGCACATGCTATCCTTTCTCGGACCGGACGACGGGGGATTACTCTTCGCCCACATCTTCCTTCGACAGCTGCCGGCGGCCGTGAGAGCCGGCCTCGCCAACTCTCCGCTTCTGGGCACGAAGGATTATCGCTCCCTGGCTGAGGACGCGGATCGTATTCTCCTGGCTACCCGCTGGCCTGAGGCAGTGCCTCTGGCGTCCACTACAGCAGCAGCAGTGGCCAGGGCATTTTTGTCAACGTGGGTTTCGCGTTTCGGTCCCCCCGCCGACATTACCTCAGACAGGGGCCCCCAGTTCGTTTCCGAGCTTTGGTCTGCCATGGCTGACGGCCTGGGGGTCAAGGTCCACCGCACCACTGCGTACCACCCGCAGGCCAACGGGATGTGCGAACGTTTCCACCGGTCGCTTAAGGCCACGTTCCGTGCTTCTCTCACAGATGGCAACTGGGTTGACCGCCTTCCATGGGTTTTACTGGGGTTGCGCTGCGCGGTTAAAGAAGACCTTGGGGTTTCCCCGGCTGAACTTGTCCTTGGTCAGCCCCTCCGGGTCCCCGGGGAATTCTTGCCTGAGAGCCCACCCCCGTGCTTCGCTCCCTCTGTGCTGTCTCTCCGTCCCCCAAGAGACTCGTTTTCTCTTCCTGGCCCAGTGCACCATTGTGTGCCTGACACCTTTGTTCCGAGGTCGTTGGACTCTTCGCAGTTTGTTTTTGTCAGGCATGACGCTCATAGGCCTCCGCTGCGTCCACTGTATGACGGCCCCTTTTGGGTTATTCAACCGGGCCGGAAGCATTTCCTTTTGGATTTTGGGGGTCAGCAGGAGGCTGTTTCTATTGACAGACTTAAACCAGCACATGTGCTTCTGGATGACCAGGTGGTGCCGGCTCAGGCCCCCCGCCGTGGCCGCCCGCCTTCCACTGGACTGGACAACCCTGCTTCTTCCTCTGGGAGCGCCCCCCACCTGGCGGGGCCCGAGCTATCTTCAGTTTTTCCTGACCGCCCGTGCCAGCCTGGCCCTCAGGCTCGTTTCCCCTCCACCAGCTCTCCACCTCCCCGGTTCAGCCGTTCTGGACGTTTAATTAAAGCAAGGGTTCTGGACTGGGGGATGACCCTACTGGGTGTTCGGGGGGGGGGCATGTGTGGTGGACCACTGGAGGGCTCCACTCACACCCAGTTCTCAGGAAGTGTTGTTGCTGTGTTTTGGAGGGAAAGTGTTCAGTTCTGTGGTGATGAGTAATAAACGAGCAGTGTTTATCGAGAGCTCTCGTGTCGTCTGTGTTTACCTCCACAGTAGAATAAAAACAGAACAAGCTTTATTTTATCAATTCTTCTCAGTCTATAGATTCTTTTTTTCAGTCAAAGGGACACAAATAACAGCTGCTGTCTGTTTACCTGCTGGAGTTTAGATTGAGTAATTTAAGAATGCAGCATCTTTTAGGGACCTTGTACTTGAATGTGCACACACAACAAGTCAGTAGTTAAACATGGTTAGATTATTTAAATATCAAATGATGATCAGATGAACAGACCATTACCAAAGTGGTGTCTCTGTTCCTGAAGTTTTACATCTCATAATGTTTAAATGACCGGCTTCACGGTTAATTTGTTATTTTTGAAACACATTGGAACACACTCACTCATGTGAAACACATAGTAGCTGGGATTTAAAACATTGCATTTAGTTTTTTTTAAAAGCAAACTCACTCTGCTTTTAGAAAAGGATTAACTGTGATTAGAACTGTGGTTAAAACTCTGAGGAGCAGCTAAAATCTTTCCTTCTTCAACATGTCCCTTTTGAGTTAAATGTAAACATCTAAGACCTTTGAATCTGTGGAGTAAACATGCCCTGAGAAATATGCCATTGTGTTGTGCTGCCTGTGTTTAAGATGGACACACCCTGTGCACAGGCAAGTTACCAGGATGTCCATAAATGGTCAAAAAGAAGCCTTCAACTTGTTTGTGATGTCTGTGTGTAAAATGTGCTCATTAATGCACCAGTGCCACAATTTGTTTTCCAATATGAGTCATCTCACCCCACATTAGCTCATCATGGTATGAATGCCATTTTACTTCAAATAAATGACTGACTGAGAAAAGCAGAGGGACCTTTAGTCCAATGGGAAAGAAACAACAACAACACAGATTTGTTACTGGAAGCTTTTTTTTTATTAACCTAAATAAAGTTAAACATAACACATTAAATCACTCACTTAAACAAATAAACTCAGCTTAATATACTAAACCACAGATTTATATAGATTTCATTTGGTTTTGCTATTAAGATCATACATCATGATTTTTTTAACGCGCTGATGCATACTGGTCACTGGAGTGGACAGCTACTAAAACGTACATATCTCTTTAATGCACTGGTTTCTATGGTGGAACTGCATATTAGCCTTTAGAGTGCTCTCTGCTGCCATACTCCATTGAGGTCAATTCAGTGTTCAGTTAGTGCAACTGCAAGTAAATTTCCTCGGAATCAAAGATGGCAGACAAACTGCCACCCCTCCCGACCACTGCTTGCATATCCTGTCAATCCTTCTATGCTAGAAGATACCAACAGGTAAAAAAATATATGACAATATGCAGTAACATCTGGGAAGGATATTATCTGTTTGGAGTAAGAAATTGTCAGAGGTGGGACCAAGTCATTGTTTTGCAAGTCTCAAGTAAGTCTCAAGTCTTTATCCTCAAGTCTCAAGTCAAGTCTCAAGTAATGTCAGGCAAGTCAGAGTCGAGTCTCAAGTCACTGGTGTAAAAGTCCGAGTCAAGTCACAAGTCTGAAACTTTGAATTTCAAGTCCTTTCGAGTCTTTAAAAAAAAAAACAACGAAAAAATAATGTTGCAGTTATATGCTAAATGTAAATATTAGACCATGTAATTTTAAATCTGTGTTTTTCTCAACACATGACAAAAGTGAACGTAGAAAATATACACAAATTGTGAAATTGCACCTCTTTAAAATGCAGCTCAATTAAACTTAGCTCCTAGAATAATTTTCACCGACAGTTCTGAGATAAGCTGCATGTTATTCTTGGATGCGGTTGTAGGACCAGCTTTAAAATCGCATGACAAAAATATCATACACATTAAAAAAAACTGTATCACCAACGTAGCCTGGACAACATTTGCTAGTTAGATGAAGTCAGCTATCTCATTGTAGCATATTTATATGCATATTTATAATTATACGGTTCTTGGAGTGAGTGCATACACTCATGAAGTTTAGTAACTTCAGGTCACTGCAACAAGCCCAGGTACAGTTTACCGACGGATGGGTACAGGACCTTGAAATGCACCGTGTAGAACGAAAGACCATCGTACGTATCATAAGTTTACCAGTCTCACAAATTGTCGTCATAAATACACATTCATTAACCGTTTATTAATAGGACCTTTGAGCTCAACGGTAATTAATTAGCAGTGGAAATAATTTCTGGTACCTGAAGGAAACGGTTTCCAAGGCCTAATCCGTGGATCGACTTCCTTCGAGGCGTGGACGTCTATCAGCAGAGAATGTACCTTCACCTATCAGCAGAGAATGTCCCTTAGTCTGTAACACAGTCAAATATATTCTCAAGTAATATTCAAGCATGCCATTCAGCGTGTTAGTACGAGCTCGGGAGCAGCTTGGGAGAACAAGAAAACAGAGACTGCTTTAGATTGTCTTCCCAAATTGACTCAACTTTATTCACAAGTACAACAGTTTATATAGAGGGTAAAATTCATGAGACAGCAGATTTATCAGTTTAAACCAGTACAGACCAAGATAAGGCAGCGTCTTCCTGCCCTTGGGTGAAGAAGCATCCTTTGTGTAGTGTATCAGTTCAGCTACAATTGTGATTATCTCAGCGACATATTTTCAAGGCACAAAACGAAGAGTTCTTACATTAGTGAAATCTGAAACAAACCATTTGGCCTTCAACAGGCGTCTAAAAGATTAAGAAACTAATGTAGCTGAGGGAGTGATCTCTGTGGTATTTCAACCTTGTACCAGCCTGTGATTCTCACACATCAATTCTTGGGTCAAAGAGAAAAATAACTAAAACAAAAGGGCCTTATTGAATGACAGAGTTTTCCTGCATAATGTCACTATAAAACAATATCCAGTAAATGCTACCATGGTACTAAAATACCTAACAGTACCCATCACAGAAATGTAGCAGTGACAATAATATGGTATGCTGTAATCGTACTGGGCAATTAGTGATACAAAAAACCTGTTTTATCCTGTGAATAAAAGTATATGTTTTTGTCAATGTACCATAATAACAGAAGCGAAACGCAATATTGTGTCAGGACAATTCACTATTTATGCACAATAAATAAAGGAGCATAGCGCGACAGCGCCAGACTTGCTTGTAACCTATATCACTAATTATGTTATGAAAATGACATATTAACTACTAAAAAACACTGACCTTCGTGTAAATGCTTGGAGCAGACTAACCTGTGAGCTGGAGGGTTCTGGGACGTTATATTTGGTCTTAGAATGGCTGCAATCCAGTCGCGTCTTTGTTACTTCGGAAACATGGCTGAACAATTTACAACCGATCTCTTTACCCGTCGGCTTCCCGTGGCTGTCATGCGACCGGCTATTGCAGTTAATGATACAACAGCTTCTTGACATTTTTGTGTTTCTTTTTATCGCTGTGTAACTGATTTTAATTGAAAGCCTGCGTGCGCTAGTACCGCTTGCCACGAGTTCCCAGAATCCTTTGCGGTTCTACCCGTGAATGACGTCACATTTTCAATCTCTATATAATATGCATGTTAAATTTTATATTTGGGGTAAAATATCAAGTCTTTTCAAGTAAACCGGTTCAAGTCCAATTCAAGTCCCAAGTCATTGGTGTAAAAGTCCAAGTCAAGTCACAAGTCTTAGAACATTTTTTCAAGTCAAGTCTAAAGTCATAAAATTAATGACTCGAGTCTGACTCGAGTCCAAGTCATGTGACTCGAGTCCACACCTCTGGAAATTGTTATGTCTAATATGTAGAAAACTACGATAAACCATGTGTCCAATGAAGTGGACATCATGCATTACCCACTATATTTTTTTAACATAAGTCATAAGTTGCTTCACTGTTTCTTGGGACTGTTTGGTTATAAGTAAGCATATAATTGTTACATTTAAAAGCTACTCATTTAAAATATATATTTCTGTGCAGATCAGCTATAGTTTGAGTTACTATAATAATTATTTTATCATATTTTGTAGACTTCAAATGCAGCAAAGAATAAGGCAGCGTACAGAATAGTCCAGGAAATTCCATCCAGCTCCAGTGATGATGATTTCATTGATGAGTGCAGTGATGATGAGTGGCTGCCAGAGAAGAACAGAGACATAGGAGCTACTTATGATGTAGACACAGACAGTCAGGGTACAGAAAGTGAGAATGATGAGGCCCAGGATGAAGAGGAAGGTCAGCATGATCAGGGAGCTGTGATGAGCACATGACACTTGACCATACTGAAGCCCGCAAAAATGTTTGGAAAGTCCAAAACAATGACTTTGATGGAGACGTGCCTCCTATCTAGGAGAGTGGAAATTGAATGTGGAGGGGATGGATCCCATAGATTTCTTCAGACATCTGTTTCCAGTGGATCTAATTGATAATATAACATATAACACCAACTTGTATGCTCTACAAAAAGGGAAAGAAAATTTGCCAGTAACAGGAGAAGAGATGCAGGTTTTTAGGGATCAACCTGATCATGGGGTACATTCGGTATCCTAGGGCACGAATGTACTGGTCTAGTGAGGACGGTCTTCGTCTTGGAATAGTTGCAAGTGCCATGTCTGTAAACAGATATGAGCAAATCTTGAGATACCTGCACTTTGTAGATAACTTGACTTACCAGCCAGCAAACACAAACAGGCTCTTCAAAATAAGACCAATTCTATGTGCTCTTAAGGAGACATTCAAGGCAGCAGCAGACCCTGATGAATTTCAGTCAGTAGATGAGCAGATAATTCCTTTCAAAGGCCTACTGTCAAGGGAGTTCAACTTTTTTTTCATGTCTTGAGAAGAATAAAAACACTTAAGAAAAAAATCTTGACCAAGTCTTTCATAATTCATGCATCAGAGGGTTAAATAAATAATTTCACATTTTGAGCAAAAAGTCATCACTTTGTTTGTAATGAAATGTATTTTCAAGATAATTGTATCTGTGTTTTTGTGATGTGATGAGCACTTGTGTTTTGGTTTGTTTATGTAACCATGGAGATTATTCAGAGGTTTGTCTCATACTGATTCGTCCAAGCTAAGATAATCATTATATTTACCTGTCAGTCAAGTATCCTGGCCCAACCCAAGCCTCTCAGAGACTGTTGTTAAAGAGATGTTAGAGATACTGAAGAGAACCTGTCAATAATCGAAAACTACACAACTGTGACATCTGAGCTCCATTTTCATGTTTCAGTTTCCATAATGAAACTAAAATGTGGTTCTTGACCATAAAAATGTTCAGATAGTAAACAATAAATTGAATTCTGTTAAGGCTACATTCCACTTTATTTACAGGCAGGCTAAATGTCTAAATTATAAAATTTAAGCAATAACATATAACTTTGTATCAGTTAAAAACTACTTTCTTTCATTGTTAAATTCAAGGTCATTTAGTTTAAAATGAATTGTTGGTTGCTGAAAGTTGTTTACATAGTCACACATAGTTACATAGAGTGTAGTTGCCTCTTAAAAAACTGCATTTGTCATTACCCAGGGGTTTGGGCTTGAATTCCTTTAAAACTGCCTATAATAATTACTTTTATTTATTTTCTAGGTTCTCTATATTTTATGTTGTCTGTGTATTCAGTTCTTGTGATAAGGTAGTTCTGTAGTAATTGTAACAATAGTTGTTACAATAGCTGTTAGAATTTTGTCCTTTTGTCTCTTTCTCTTGATTGTCTGCATCTGTGTTATGTGTAAAAATAGTCCCGTCATTCCCTCACTCTGTCATAGCATCTGTTGACCCTACTTTGTGTGTGTTCCTTGTTATTACTTCCGAAGATTTGTTAATTTGTTAATTTCCTGGGTGTGTGGTTTGCTGGCCTTTTGGTAGTCTTCACTGACGGACATCGGCCAAAATAAAGCCTTGTGTTAACAGAGTTTACCTCTAACCCTACATTTGGGTTCATTAACATCCAGTTTGCTGCAGCCTGTTCGAAGACAAGTTCACAGATGACTACTGACCTCACCTGAAGAGACTATTAGACTAAATCATATGAAACACGATGAAGGACAAATAGTGCTTGTGGCAAGCAGGTTGACAAAGAATAGAACAAAAGCCCACAAACATCCAAAAGAAAACTGGAGGCTGGAGAACTATTCCTGAACACCTAAAATAAATTATTTGTGTTTCACATTTAATATTTCTTGTGGCGAAATGTAAAGGAATGAGGAGTGGCTCAAGACTTTTGCACAGTGCTGTACTATAAGGTATGGCTCTCTCTTTTAGTAAATGTTATGTCAATAAACTAAATGTAGTAAAACTAGACATTGAAATATCAGCGCATGTATATAGAAGATTTAGATTATAGATGGGATGCAGTGATGTCATCTACCACATGATCATCTTAGCTATAAATCAGTGACTTTTGACTCATTGTGGTCACCTTGTTAACTGCAAATAGATCAAGCAGGTATAATCAGGGAAATTTATTATAACATTTCTGTCATCATAATGTCAGATTTTATCACTTCTCGTATGTTGATGCAACAGCTGTCTTAATTCAAACTATAATGATGATCAGATGAAAAGTCTGCTTTTTTTCCCATGTTATCTTATCTGGGCCTACAGCCCAGTGCTAATTCAGGTTTTTCAACATTTTTTTCATTCTTCTTTTGGCAAAGACCACATAACCTGTGAGCTGTAGCCAAAAGTGAAAGTTTAAAGAGAAATGAAGTCAAGTTTGAACAAGTAGTGAGGTGATGATTGGCTGATCAGCAAACCGGAGGCAGATCACTCCGCCTACTGTGAGGCAATATAAAAGCAGGAGTCAGAGTAAACTGCAACACTGGAAGGACTTGTTAAAGATAATAAACAGTTTGCAAATGAAAGAAGAGGAGAACACTGCTGTATGTATTATATATTTTAATGTATTTTTTTCTTCTTTTCTTTTCTGGCAGCACGGTGGCACGGTGGTTAGCACTGTTTCCGCACAGCAAGAAGGTCCTGAGTTCAATTCCAACATCAGGCCGGGGTCTTTCTGTGTGGAGTTTGCATGTTCTCCCCGTGTTTGCGTGGGTTCTCTCCGGGTACTCCGGCTTCCTCCCACCGTCCAAAGACATGCATCTTGTGGGGATAGGTTGATTGGATAATCCAAATTGTCACTAGGTATGAATGTGAGTGTGAATGGTTGTCTGTCCCTGTGTGTTGGCCCTGCGACAGACTGGCGACCTGTCCAGGGTGTACCCTGCCTCTCGCCCTATGACAGCTGGGATAGGCTCCAGCGCCCCCCCGCGACCCTGAAAAAGGATAAGCGGAAGCGAATGGATGGATGGACGTATTTTTTTCTCCTTCTGGTCTGTTTTTATGTTTATTTGTATCAATTAGCCATACAACATAAACCTGAATGCATGCAATGCCAGTGTGTCATATTTGAAACATACAGTGTTTTGTGAGTTTTTGAGACTTCCACATCATCTGTGTATTTTTCCCCCCTGAGAAATCTAAATATTTGCACAATATATTTTTAAGCAATTAAAAAAATGTCAGATGCAGCAAATATGATACAAATTAAAAGCCAAAAATGAAAATTACAATTTCTATTTTTTCTTTAATGTTTTTGTTTGTTTGTTTGTTTGTTTTTTCCACTATGGTTCATTAAAATCTTGAACCAGAAATTTCTGGCGATTATTTCATGGTTGACGTTTTACATGGTTAGACAATCATTTTCTCAAGCAGTGAGGTATGAAAGGTTAATTTATCATCACTTTGATTTGAATACAAAAACATACACAATCAGGCAGTCGGACTTTTAAAAACTTTAAATTCAATTCCCAAGCGTAGGAAGGACTAGGGAAGAGTAAAAAAAAAGAGGATTGAGAGGCGTGGGATTTTTGCAGCTTGGCAAACCTTACCACGTTGTAGGCTAGCCAAGAAATATATTATTTCAATTTTTTTTCACTGTTGGAGGTGTTCCAACAGGATAAACAGCAGCCACTAAAAGAGCAGCACAATTAATATAGACACACAGAGGCAGACTTCAAACTCCCAGAACAAAAACTGCAGAAAGCTGCAGGAGTCAGTGTGTGTCAAAATATGTCAAATGTTACAAACACTGCCATAGCCAATTTTGAAAAATCTTTTTAATAAATTCTGAAAGTTTGTCTGGGTACAAATTCTGGAAATGGCTAAAAGTTTGCTAAAAAGCGTCAATTTCACGGTGATTGAACATGCTGCAAATGTAAACTTTAAAGATAAAATATTGTCACTGTGTGAAAATTATTCTTATTCTATTCAAATTTCAGGTGGATATTGTGAACCTGCTAAGAAGAGCACATTAAAATATAAAATATGCATCTCTGTTGTCATAAGATGGTCTTATCTAACAGGTCCGACCTTATGCTTAACTAAAATATAAGTAATTAGTAAAAACAAACATAGCAAGGTAAAGGGCAGAGCCAGTTAACTTTATAATATCCTCATCCACCTAATAAGAAAAGTATGTGGCTGCTTGACACAAGCTATCCATGCCAAATAAAAGTTAACAAAATTCTGATTAACTGGTAAGGTTTGACTAATTAATACAAAGAGTCTAGTTATAAAATAACCAATATCCAAAAAACATTTGTTCTACATTAACTGCTGCTTTTTTTTAAAACAATGGTTGGTGGCTTATTGTGCTGTAAGCTAGTAATCAATATAGTATACTGTAGTGTAGTAATTACTTATAGAAAAGCTATTTATATGTTAACTTGCGTTCAATTCCCCTTTTGTATCTTAATGTGACAGGAAAAACATTTTGTCAGCCCTGAAAACTTTAAAATGTGAAATATTTTCAGAATAAATTAAAGTGCCGGTTTTTCTTCTGGTTGCTTCCATTGCAGTGGTTGTAGTTCATGTAGTTTTGGTCAGTCAGTGTAAAAATCAGGATCATGAACAGGATCAGATGTTGTAATGACTGAATGAAGTCAGACTGTAGATTTTCCTTCTTCTAGCTGTACTGACTGACCTTTGACCTCATGTGTTGATGACTCTTCACCTCTGTCTCCTCTCACAGGGAGAAGATGATCTGCAGGATCCTGCTGCTCATCATCCTCACCTCATGTGTCTCTGGTTAGTTTACAGCTTCACTTTATGAACTCCAAATAAAGCTCAACAACAGATTTGTTCCAGTTCTCAGTGTGTCTGCTCCTCTCTTTCCCTCTCTGTCTCCTCAACAGGATCATTTGTAGTCAATGTGACACAGACCTGCTATCAGGCAGAGGAGAACCACAACATCACACTGAAGTGGACGTTCACCACCAAACCTGACAGATCCTGGACCTACATCTTCATCCTCTGTAACCTGATAACTGAGGATAAACTCTCAGTCGTGTATCAGGTTCATGAAGGTGTTGAGGTGTCAGAGTCTCAGGATGAAAAGTTTTCAGGACGAGTCCAGAGTGACAAAGACGCCCTCAGAGAAGGACGAATCAGACTTCAACTGTCCAGACTCAGGACTGATGACTCGGGTCTGTACCTGTGTGAGGTGAACACTGATTATGGCTTCAGTGTTGGAAGATGTCGACTAAACGTGACTGGTGAGATTATGCAGTAAAACATTTATATCATGTTTAGCAGTACTTTGCATAAATAGAAATGCTCTGTTTGTGCTTTACAAATTTGTTGTGAAATGAATTCTAATATTTGTTCTTTAAAAAAACAAACAAAAAAACCCTTAAATGAATCAAACTTGTTTGGTCTCTCTGCAGCAGTGCCGGATTGTCCTGAATGTGAGAGAAAACCGGAGACATCAAACACAGAAATTCAACAATTCACAGGTGTCTACTGTGGACTGTCAGCAGTTGTGCTACTTTTCTGCTGCTTTTCTTTCATTTACTATCTGCATAGAAAACAGAATTTTTACTCAAAGCTC
Source organism: Aulonocara sp. 'chitande type north' Nkhata Bay (assembly GCF_057382095.1). Taxonomy (NCBI): domain Eukaryota; kingdom Metazoa; phylum Chordata; class Actinopteri; order Cichliformes; family Cichlidae; genus Aulonocara; species Aulonocara sp. 'chitande type north' Nkhata Bay. The sequence goes on along the minus strand of NC_141346.1, from coordinate 28,466,869 downwards.
AGTGATGCATGTCAGTCAGTTTCCAGATGATCAGTAGAAACAGTCTGAGTGTTTAATAAGACATGTTTTACTTTAAGTGCTCTTTGCAAGTGTTACATGTAAGGCCAGAAATCGAAAAATTTCCAAGTCAGTTTTTTTTTTTAAATGACATTAAAAATGTCATGGCCATGAGATACAAGCTCTGATGTATTTCAGTATACAAACCTTCAAAGTTGTATTTTGCACAGGTGATATTAAACTGTCAATGGTGAGACATCCCTTTTCCCAGAGTTGAACATCATAAAGGTAAGACTCGTATAAGCTAAAAAACTGCAATGATTCAATGAAATCTGTTTAACATCCTGATGGATGTACTCATGTAGGTTCAAGCTGATAAAAACTGCATTTTAGTTGTTATATAACAGAGAGTGCATTAGGACACATGCTGGTCTGAGAATAAGTGTCATGATACACAATAATGGACATCAAATGGAAGTTTTTTATCCTCTGTTTTTTGTTTGTTTGTTTAAGACACATCATCATATTGTCACTCATCAGACAGATGATGAAATGTGCACTGTGTTCACTTTACGGTAATCATGCAGGGAAACACCTCTACCTCACGCAGCACGTGCAGATATAAATTCAGTGTTTAATGTTTTTACTGTTGTAATGTTGAAAGGATTCAGATTAATCATGTTAACAATGATGACGATCTGACGTGTTGTAAACTGTCATGGAGTTGTGTGTAGCAAAGGACATTATACTTAATATTATGTACATATCATGTAACCAACAGACATCTCTACAGGTTCACTTATATCTGTGTTAAATTTAGAGTTAAACACAGCTGGTAGAGCTCCTGTGGCTCTCAGTCCAATGTACAAAAATGTCTGTCCCAAAATCTCTTGAAGTAAAGGTTTAATGACTTATTTTGTAAAAAGAAGTCAGACTGTTTGTGTTTCATTTATTGTTTCCTCCATATAATACAAAAAACACAGAAAGCCGTAAGGGCTGCTACTTGCTGCAGTCCAACATAAAGAAATGGTTCTCCCTTTAAGTTTTTCCTCTAGCTGATCAGAGGCCACTGTTTGGTGAAGGGCATCAACATGTGTAACATAAATGTATATGGAATTGGTTTACACTGAAAATGAAGCTGTAGAATATCTGGATTTCAGCTAATAATGTTTGTTTTAATACATAATAGATTTATATATAGTACACGGAGGGAACCTACGCAATCACAGAGAGAACATGCAAACTCCACACAGAAAGACCCCGGCCTGATGGTGGAATTGAACTCGGGACCTTCCTACTGTGCGGCAACAGTGCTGTGTTCTCTCCGGGTACTCCGGCTTCCTCCCACCGGCCAAAGACATGAAGCTTGTGGGGATAGGTTAACTGGATAATCCAAATTGCCACTAGGTGTGAATGTGCGAGTGAATGTGAGTGTGAATGGTTGTCTGTCCCTGTGTGTTGGCCCTGTGACAGACTGGCGACCTGTCCAGGGTGTACCCCGCCTTTCGCCCTATGACAGCTGGAATAGGCTCCAGCGCCCCCCGCGACCCTGAAAAGGAGAAGCGGAAGCGAATGGATGGATGGATTTATATATAGTACACATATTAGGAAAAAAAAGACCTTGCCAGGAACATGGAGCCTGCAGCTATCAAATCAGTCATGGTCTGTGTCCACTTCGAATCTATAGACCTGAGTCATCAGTCCTGAGTCTGGACAGTTGAAGTCTGATTCGTCCTTCTCTGAGGGCGTCTTTGTCACTCTGGACTCGTCCTGAAAAAGTTTTCATCCTGACACCTCAGCACATTCAAAACATGAAACAAGACTTAGTCTTTAGGACCAGTTTTGAGGCCACAGAGTATGAAGATGTAGATCCAGGATCTGTCTGGTTTGGCTGTGAAGTTACCTCTTCTTTTGTTTCTTCTTTTGTTTCAGCCAATAGCTCTCTGAGAATCGCCTTGTTCCAGCAAAAAATAATTATATTTTATGTTTGCCAAACTCTGCTATCTTTGGAAATTTTTGTAGATTCAACTTAAGTAATGGGGACAGGTGTGTTTTGTCTTGTAGCAGACTGCCATATACAAATTTCCTAAATAATTTAAAATGAGTTCTTTTGCAGTCTGTTATCCATAGATATAGCAGTGGTTCATCCCTTGAGTTAGGTGAACCTGAACTGTCCTAAAAAATTGTAAATTTATTGATGCATAATATTTTTGTGTATTTTTTCTTTCTCTTTCTTCATATATTTTTATTTTTTATTGAGAAAATTGTTTATTGTTATTTTCATAACGCTTTTGGTCCATCAGCTGTCTGAGAGAAAAGTAAACTCTCTTATATAAATAGCATGCCTAAATATGTTAAATAAGCAGAAAGACCAAGCTTTGAAGAATGAAGCAATTAAGTGGTTAAAAACTCTTGTTACATTATGAAGCTCTAAACTGAAAACTTTGACAGTTGCAGAAAAACATGGAAATAAATTGGCAGAGACTGAATTTGGCATTGACACAGTAAACAAGTCATCTTTATATTAGTTAAATAATAATGTGCGTGTTCACTGAGAAGCTAATGCTGAAAGCTGAGTTAGAAGTTGGAACAAATCTGGGACTCAATAAGCATACAGAGAGGAGAAAGTTAGTGAAAGAAGTGCAGTGAATTTTTGAATATACAAAAGCTTAAACAAAGATATTTTTGGTTTTAATCTAACATGAAGAAAATAATCTATGCTATACTTATATATATATATATATATATATATATATATATATATATATATATATATATATATTATAATATTTCATTATGTTTTTGGGTTTTTTTGTCAGAAAACATTCAGATTGAAAGTAGCAACATAAAACATAGGAGATGAAGTAGTTCATTTTAAAAGAGGACTTTCTATCTTATGTTTTCTAAAAGACTACACAAGACCCTGAACGGCAATAATGATCAAAAATATCATGCCACTAACTATTAAAAGTGCACTCTCTAAAACTCCCAGAACAATTTTAATTTGATCCCAGTAGTTCTTATTTCGACTTTCAGCACCTGCAAGAAGAAAAAACAGATGAACTTAGAATCCTCTTTATCAAAACCTTCCCATATCACAGCCTCGCACTTCCGGCCTTCTTGGTCTACGTTGGCCGGGTCCTCCGAAGGATGCAGCCTATGAATTGGCAAATAGCTGTTATGTCCCTCTGAGTTACTGATTCTGTCACTAGTCTATAAGTTAGTTTATTAGCCGGAGCCAACCAACCACATAATGTAATGCTCTGTACTGACAGAAGATGGTGCTACTACTACTGAATTACTTATTTCTTAAATTCAGCTTAACAGACAGTGTTACATCTATCTCATTTTTTGAGAGCATGGCTGAATGATGTAAATTATCCTTTATATTTGTAGTGTTTCATGTCCTCTTTAACAGAGAGAATAACACAAGGGGATACGATGGAGGAAAACACTCAGGTGGCTTCTTAAACTCCATAAATACAAATACCAAGAATAACTAAAATATAACTATAACTAGAGTTTAAAAATAAAGTTAAATAAAGAAACTACAAACAAATAAAATTAAGAAGCAAATAGAAAACCCTTAATTTGGAACTATTTTTCAGCCATGACTAGACTCATAAACAACTGTAGAGTAAATTTTACAGGACATAAACAAATTAAAAAATCAGACAAATAAAAGAAATCTCCACATACTGCTCAGTGTGAAACTGATAATTATCCTTTAAAAAAGGTGAAATAAATAACTTACCAGAAACACTGACTCTGCATCTGGCAGAACTGAACCTGTAATCAGTGTTGACCTCACACAGGTACAGACCTGAGTCATCAGTCCTGAGTCTGGACAGCTGAAGTCTGATTCGTCCTTCTCTGAGGGCGTCTTTGTCACTCTGGACTCGTCCTGAAAACTTTTTATCCCGAGACTCTGACAACTCAACACCATGAATGACACGATACAGGACAAAGTGTTCATTGCGAGCAATAAGGCAACAAATGATGTTGAGAGTTTTGGTGGATCTGTCAGGTTTGGTGGTGAACGTCCACTCCAGTGTGATGTTGTGGTTCTCCTCTGCCTGATAGCAGGTCTGTGTCACATTGACTACAAAGGATCCTGTTGAGGAGACAGAGAGGGAAAGAGAGGAGCAGACACACTGAGAACTGGAACAAATCTGTTGTTAAGCTTTATTTGGAGTTCATAAAGTGAAGCTGTAAACTAACCAGAGACACATGAGGTGAGGATGATGAGCAGCAGGATCCTGCAGATCATCTTCTCCCTGTGAGAGGAGACAGAGGTGAAGAGTCATCAACACATGAGGTCAAAGGTCAGTCAGTACAGCAAGAAGAAGGAAAATCTACAGTCTGACTTCATTCAGTCATTACAACATCTGATCCTGTTCATGATCCTGATTTTTACAGTGAAAGCTCTTCTTCTGATGCTGGTTGCCTTCTGTTTTCTGTCAGGATGATCCCACACTGCTTCAACAAGTTTGAGATCCTCTGGAGAGGTCAAGCCATGACTGACTGTGTGAAATGTATGCATTTCTACCGAGCTGTACTTTTAAGGCTAAAGAAGCTGCCAGTCTGATTTTTTTCCAGATTTTATTTCATAGTGTACAAAATCTGAACGTATCTGAATCGGCATTCATAATTGCATCAATTTTGACTGGCTGAAATACATCCCCAAACTAGGACTCGACATTTACAAACGATTTATAGATGACTGTAGAGACTCGCTGTTGTACCACTCTCCTTACCTCTTCTTTATATACAGATCATGAATTGAACTAAATGTTTTAAATTTGGTATAATAACTCTATAAGACCTATTGCTACTGCATCCCATTTCTTGTGAAGCAGGGGAAGTGAGTTCATTCAAAGAGTGGCTGGGCTCTCCCTCAAAGATATGGGGAGGTCAGTAATTCAAGAGGGACTCAGAGTAGAGTTGCTAATCCTACACATTGAAAGGAGACAGTTGAGGTAGTTTGGGCATCTAATTAGGATGCCTCCTGGACGCTTCTAAGGTTTCTAGGTGAAGTGTTTCGGCATTTCCTACCACTAAGAGGCTCCGGGGCAGACCCATGGCTTATTGCTGACATTAGGCTTAGGAACAGCTCGGTGTCCCCATGGATGAGCACAAAGATTGTTGGGCTGACGGAGGTCTGGGTTTCCCCGCATAGAGTTTTGGGCCCACAACATGAACACAGATAGCAGTAAAGGGTGGATGCATGGATGAATGTGTAAGTTAGTGTACCCCGAGACTGTTCTACCTGTTACAGTTTCTTAAGAAATTATTCTTGCTAAATGTCTCAGTTAGATCTGGTAATGTCTCCAATATTCTGACAAATTTCAGTCTGGGAAGTTCCCATCAATATTATGAAAGCAGCAAAAACATCTAAGTTTCTTTTTTTCTTCCTTTTATTTTTTTAATGACTGTGATACTTAATTTGGGCCCTGTGGCAAATAATAACTGGATAAATAGATAAATAGTCCAGTTTATTATACTGGAATTAGATGAGTTAGTGAGCTTTTACTGTGAATGAGAAAGAACCCAGGTATTGTCTCATTTAGGGCTTATTGCTCTCTGCTGCAAATATTAAACACTCAGTGCTGTCTGCGTTAAGCTGCAGAAAATAATTTGCCATCCAGCCATTAATTGCCTTAAGACAATCCATTAGAATGGATAGTTTATCCAGTTCACAAGGTTTAAAGTGCTACATACAGATAATAGGAAAATAATTTAAAACTACTACTAATAAGGTGTAATGACAAGATCTATAATAAGAATAACAAAGGTCTTAAAACAGATCCTTGCAGAACACCACATGAAAATTCAGTTACATCTGACCAAAGGTTTTCCACTGAGAGAAAGTAAGGTTCCCTGCCAAGAAATCCCTACTATAAATCTGCTGTTCTTTTTTTGCACTTAAAAATATAAATACTAACATAAACAACTGGAGAGATACATACTCCTGCTGCATCCTCTTCTTTGAGTTGGTATCTGTTTCCAAAAACAACCTCCAGCTCTGTTATGCATCTTCAGTCCGCCCAAACTGCCCAAAGACACCAAGTTGATATGCAGTGTTACTTTTTATGCTGTATACATAAACAAGTAGCTGGCTGCTCACAGATAGGCATTTTGGCATCAGTCTCTGTGGTTTCATTTTTAACATAGAGTGAACACTATGTTATCATCTCTGCACATTCAGCAGTTTACCAACAGGTAAGGATGTGGATTTTTTTTTTAATGAGGTTAGGATAAGTTAATGCATTACACTAGAAATGCATGAACTCTTCTGGTTCACCTTTGTAAAGGGATTGATTTACAGGTGAGTTTACTGCAATGATATTTTCATAATCTATAACTCAGACTACATCTCGATTTCAAATGTCAGCATTTATTTTTCCATCTTCAACTTACAGAAAAAAATGTCAAGTATTGTTCACAATCCTTTCAGATACTTTAAATAATTCAGGTGAAATGAGGTTTAAACTGTTTGTGTTTCATGTCTGTACAGTTAGTAACAGTTCTGTAATAGTTTAAGTGCACAATAAGAAATGCAATATTGTTCATTTGGGTTCCTTTAGGTCTTCAGAGCTTCTAGAAACACTTCTACAAAGAAGCTGCAGTTTACATTCTACCATAGTCAGAGTCTCCATCTGTTTATCTTTAGAAATTACATTTGGATCAACACAGATGATTTGAGTGTGTATAGATCCTGAAGCACTTTAAATAATCTGTAGCCAAAGTATATCCGTGTTTAATTGAGTTGCTATTACAAAAGAAAAGAAAAATATATCACTGAAGATTAAATGTGTGAAGGAAATCTGCACTTTTTTGTGTGTTAGCACCAATTTCTGACAGCAAGTAGGCTGTGAATTAGAGATATCAAATTATTCTTATCTCCCTAAATACAGAAATGTGTTCAGTATACACAGCTATCACGCCCTCTGGTCATGACTTATTAACTGGGAGGACGAGAAACTCCTTCTAGTTTCAACTACCTTTACTTGATACAGAACGAACTGTATTCATGTTTAAACTGTCATTATTACCCATATTCATGTTATCTATGCAGTAAACTGAAGCATCGCTTCCTTTTCCTGAGAGTTCATAACACATTATAAAAACTTTACACCTACAATTTACTTGTAATCAGCAAGAAAACATGGTGCAGATAAGGTACACATAACAGAGAACTCTCCAGACTCTCAGCTTTAATTGTGACAGTTCTTTCTTCATTTCCTCAACAAGGAGGTTTGTTGTCAAACGGATTTCAAACATCAAAAAGGCAGAGGAGGAGGAGACCATTAACATCAGTTTGGACAGTCGGATCCAAACAGATATCTCTCTCATCAATGGGATTTGTTTTTACCAGTTGGATAAAATTTTATATAAAATGATAAAAGGTGTTGAGGACTCCCTACACACAGTCTGCAGGATGGGTTCAGTGTGACAGAGACACTCTGGGGGGAAGAAGAGTCAGACTTCGTCTGCCCGGAGTCACAGCTCAAGTCTCTGGAAAATATCCACTCCTTAAACCATTAACAACCAAGTGGTCGAGCACATAAGACATTTCCCATTGCTTTTTTCTTGGTGGAGTAGTTAAAGGGTTAAGCTAACTGTCTGCACTCATAAATAAAGATTTACCAGAGAGAGAAGACCATAATAAAATCATCTGTCTATGCCATTATCTGCGATGAGTCAGAAGGGAAAAAACTACTAGGTGAAACTGTGCACCCTAAAGCCTGAGATTATACTTCACAGCTCTCACAAGTATTTGTTGACTTTAGTGCAGGACAATGTCACAGTTTTGTTTTATATTATCTGTGATGGTGTATAGGAATTTCTTTTACTTATGTATTAATCACATTATTTTATTGTATGATACCTTGGTGCCACTGGATTCTAACATGTCTCACACTCATGCAGTTAGACAGATGGTGGGGGTCTAGTAAGGATGTTGGGGGGAAGCAGACAGCTCCACAGGAAGAATCTTTTCTCTCTTTGAGGACTCTGTGAGGTAGCAAGGGAGTGTGAACCTTAAGGTGTGAAACAGCTGTGTACTGTCTTTTGTTCCTGGAGAAGGTTTTTAACTGAGAGCCATGCTAGGCTCAGGGAGACTCTGCTGACCGTCTGCCCCGCGGTCATGTAGGCTCTCCACAAGCTTGGTTTGTCTGTTCTTTGTTTTTGATTAAAGAATGTTAGCTACCGCTCACCGCTCGTCTGCAGGCTTTATTTAAAGGGAAACTTCCACAACAATGGCTAACTAAGACAGAGCACATCCTGCACAGCTCACTAGCAACCGAGAGATAGGAAATCATTCACCCCCACACCTACAACCATTTATGGATTAGCAGTGGCTCTAACATTGAAAGAACACTCATGCAAGCATAGGAATAGAGAGGTTAGATTAGATTAGATAAAACTTTATTAATCCCTTGGGTGGGTTCCTCTGGGAAATTCGGTTCCCAAATAGCACGGCACCAACAGAAGTTACAGAATGTGAGCAGAAATATACTATATATACACATATATAAATCCAGGACATATATAAATACAGAGAATACAAAAGGGATAAATAGGAATAAGAATACAAAGGAATTGCACATTTCAAATATTGAACTCTATTGCACTGTTGGATATTAACAAAAAGTATTGCACAAAAGGTAATTGCACAGTGAAGTGAAGAGGCACTACAGCTTAGTTGTTCCCCCCTCCTTTGTCCTCCTGTTTCCCCTCTCTCTCCCCTCCAGATGGCGTGTGGGACAAAGGAGTTTTTAAGTCTGTTGGTTCTTGTCTTTGGGAGAAGCAACCTGTCACTGAACAGACTCCTCTGGAATAGCATGCAAAGGCTGCATGGAAATGCAACACTGCTAACTATTGAAGCACAACAAGTCAAAAATATTCAACAAAGAATTAAATACCACGAATTAAAGATAGGCAGTTTATCAAATTTATTAGATTTTTCTTTTGTTTAACCAATTTTAAACTTTCTTTCTTCTTGGAATGATTCATCTGATATCAAATAAAAGTTCTGAAATATCTTAAAACAGGCGCAAAACACGAACATCAAGGCATCAAGCTGTTTGCCTGAATTTGAGCAAAGTAAGACCACTTCTTGCATGTGTAGCCCTGACAATGCTGTTTGTTAACATAAAGTATCCAGTGCTTCTGACTCTCTTTAGTCTCTGTACAGCTCTTCAGACTGTGGCATTGTAAAGAAACCACGGCAGACCCAATGACGTTTTCGTGCTTTTCAGCATCTTTACTGACTTTCTTTCATCAGCGGTTGTCATTTCCACACGGCTGGAGCACAAACACCAACAGCAACAATAACCAGGACCCAGTGCAGACTTTTTATGTCGGTGAGGCATGATTGCAGATGCCGTGCAGTTGCATCCACCTCCCCTGCAGCAGCAGCGCAGACCACGCCCCACCACAGGCATAAAAGTATGTTTGACGTTATTTTGATAAGTGGTGTAAACTGACATTGTGAACTGCTAAACAGCACGTTTTAAAATAAGAAAAAGATTAAAGATTAAAAAGCAGAGAAGCTGACCAGTTTCTGTAACTCCCTCTGTTTTACTGCTTTTATCATTTTCATTTGACTATTACAGCCACGTCATGATAGTGGTATGGCAATTCAGTGCTGTTTTGCATTTTAATTTTTGCTGAAGGAGAATTCAGGACAGGTGATTTACACAGCAGGTGCCAGGACAGCTGACCTGGTTGAGTCAGCAGTCTGTGCACTGCAGGCTAACACCCATCTGTGTAGCGGCCTGGGTTGAAGTCTTTCAAAGTGTTTAATGTCTGTGGAAAACAACATTATACTGACACTGATAACTCTGTGTCCAACTGTGAAAGATTTACTGCATTACATGAAAGTGTGACATTACGGTTTTGCTGAAGTTTTATAGGAATTTGTTTTAGATTATGTATCAGTGCTTTATCTCCACTTATTGTATACTGTCTCTTTCAATCCTGCAGTGCAACACTAGTATGGAATCAGCATCAATTCAGCTAAACCCTAGAAATTTGTTTAAGTAAAATACCCCATGCTGTGCAGTTATGCTGCAAAAGATGTAGGCTGCTGGGGATTCCCGTGATGCATTGAGTATTTCTTCTTCAGTCACCTTTCTCACTCAGTATGTGTTAATAGACCTCTCTGCACTGAATCATATCTGTTATTAATCTCTGTCTCTCTTCCACAGCATGTCTTTATCCTGTCTTCCTTCTCTCACCCCAACCAGTCGCAGCAGATGGCCCCGCCCCTCCCTGAGCCTGGTTCTGCTGGAGATTTCTTCCTGTTAAAAGGGAGTTTTTCCTTCCTACTGTCGCCAAAGTGCTTGCTCATAGGGGGTCATATGATTGTTGGGTTTTTCTCTGTATGTATTATTGTACGATCTACTGTACAATATAAAGCGCCTTGAGGCGACTGTTCTTGTGATTTGGCGGCATTTAAATAAAACAACTTGAATTGAATTGAATTATTCCAGTTATGATTGGATGCGACAGTGTGACTCAATGTCCAGTTGTATCCCTGAGAGTGTACCGGAGGAGGTTGTGTTTCTGAAACAGAAGGTCCACAAATGAAAAATGTCTGTTTTGTGAAAGTGAAGTATGATCTAAAAAGTGTCAAGTATCCGAATGATGACTAATAACCATAGCTGGCAACTCAGTCCAGTTTTTTTTTTTTTTTTCATTGCATTGACTAAATTACAAAAAATTGCTTATATCTATTTTAACACTGCAGGATTGTTTCTTGTTTCCCTCAGTAACACTACATTTAGTAGGAAATTAGAAGAGTTTATTTTTAATTCTGTCATGCTGACAGAATGACATTAAATGACAGTAGAACATCCTTCAACATAATGAATGAAACAGCAAACAGATCAATAGAAAATACTGTTTTTCCACATGAAATCACACATTACTTAAAGCAAATTATGCTGTACTTAAAATTACAGTATAATCATATCAGATTTGTTCCAGTTCTCAGTGTGTCTGCTCCTCTCTTTCCCTCTCTGTCTCCTCAACAGGATCATTTGTAGTCAATGTGACACAGACCTGCTATCAGGCAGAGGAGAACCACAACATCACACTGGAGTGGACGTTCACCACCAGACCTGATGGATCCACAAACTCTGTTTCCATCAGGTGTCAACACAAGACTAATTTTAAAACCTTTGGCTTCTATCATGTGTCCAATGGTGTTGAGGTGTCAGCATCTTCAACTGTCCAGACTCAGGACGATGACTCGGGTCTGTACCTGTGTGAGGTACTGATCATGGTGCTGGTTATGAGAGCTGTCGCCTCAGCATCACAGGTAAATTACTAAGGAGTATTTGTATTATTTTCTTTTTTTCTTCTTTAAATATAATTTCATCACTGAGGATAATAAGGGCATTACTGCTTTTCATAACAGATGCATAATATATATTTTAATGGCAACACATGTCTCTGTGTTTTTTACAACAGCAGCTGATCAACGTCAGAGACTGACACTGTCAAGCATGAGCTTGTACGTTGGTCTGGGGCTGGGAGTAGCTGCTGTAGTTTCTGTGATTATTGGAAAGGAGAAAAAGCCACAAAACCCAGCAGGGAGTGCCTTAGAGACACAACCCATCAGGACTAAGGAGACTTTTTCTGAAGGACCCGCTTCCTATGAGGACACATCATTTCAGATGTACTTATAGACATGAACCTCTCTCCCAATAACATCTGTTTGAAATGTCAGACAGCAGTTTATGATCTAAAACAGAAAACTGTAGTTTTTCTGTTTCATTATGTTTGTGCCACACTTGGTTTGACTGTTACATAACTAATAATAATAATGATGGATTGCATTTATATATTCGAGAACCTCAAAGCGCTGTACAATGCCACTATTCATTCACTCTCACATTCACACACTGGTGGAGGCAAGCTACAGTTGTAGCCACAGCTGCCCCAACTACAGCTGTTTCCTCCGATGTGTAAAGAATGAAACAATGATCAAACATTTACTGTTTTATTATAAATTTCATTACATCTTTGACGTTCTCATTTAACCCCCATATTACTGTTTTAAGTAATGTTAATTTTAAACTTGTTTTGAGAGATCAAGGAATTCTTGCATGTCCTAACTGACATGGATATGGTTTGGTTAGTGTTGCTTTTTTATTTTGTTTGATATTTATTGTGTTGTTTAGGGTGTTTTACTGAAGCAGTTTGCAATAAGTTCCATAAAATAATAATAAGTTATTATTAATACTACTACTACTAATAATAATAATAATATATTTGATTGGATACAGTGAAGTGGTGAGCTTATAGCACCATCATCTGGCCAAGAGGGTGAATTTCACTTAGTTCCATAAGTGGAGGAAAATACTTATTTTCATGGATATTTTTCTTTCCCTATAAAACAAATCTATCCATGCCTAAATCATTTTGATGAAATTCTTGTTGCTGTTATGCTCCTCCTCCATAATGCATAAAGAACTGTATGTTATATCTTCATGCAGGAACAACGTCTCATATTGACCTCAGAATCTGTTTCCAGACATGATTTGTGTCCTGCAGGCAGCGTCTTGAAATCTGAGTGTGGTTCAAAGTTTAGACTGGATTTAAAACAAGAAGAAAGCATCGGGCATGAGATATGAAATTCCTCCAGTTCACGAACTCCAGGGCCCTGTTTCAGGAAGCCGGTTTAGAAAACTCAGAGTGAAAAACGATACTCAGGGTTGAGTAACCCCGAACTGTCCAACTCGGAATATTCGGTTTCAGAAAGGCTGATAACAAGTAGTTCAATCAACGCGGAGTTGCTTTAACCCCAAGTGAAGCGCGCGGACGAGGATACATAAAGCCCTGATAAGCGGAGCACAGATTAAGCGAGTCACCATGGAGACGGAGGGAAAGAAGGCGCGGTCAATGTATTTCACAGCGCTTGAGGCCAAAATTCTGATGGCAGCATATGCCGATAACATGCAAATTCCGCGGAAAAAAGTAACACAGCCACAGCTGCAAAAGAAAGGGAGCATGCATGGCAAAACATAGCTGACAGAGTCAATGCGTGAGTGTTAATTTAAACATTGATCGAGGGATTTCCACCCATTTAACGCGTTATTTTATCATATGTTATTTTATTTGTTATTTTATACATTTTATTTTGTGACGTGATGTGAGTGTAGGTGCAACCCAACAGGCCCCAAACGTTCCTGGCAGCAAGTAAAAATGAAATATAAAAATATAGTCCAAACAGGTGAGGTGTAATTGTATTATGAGCCATAGTGCTTGGTCTGTTTGTCCTATGTAAATCAATTGCAGTTAGAGGCTACATTAATTTTCTTTCTGTAAGCACTTATTGAAATTATCTGAGCACATTACAAGTACATATTTGCTTACTCTGTATGCTCAAATGTGACCCGTTATAGCCAACAGAAAAAAAGCGGAGGCCCGAAAAACAGGTGGGGGTCCTCCACCACCACCACTCACAGAGGCTGAGCAGTTGGCCCTCAGCCAAAACAGTGGGCGCCCTGTGGCCGAAGGCATCTCTGCGGGGACATCCTCTGAGTCAATAACCCCGCAAGACACAAGTGCCGACATAAGGGGTAAATTCAAAATAATACATGATGTGCATACATCCTTTCTTCACAGTCACCTTTGCAGTGCCACTCATTCATCTGATAAACTCTTTACCATAATGGATTATTTTGTAGTGAAGTTATTTTCCGACTGATTTTGCCTTCCCTCAGCCTTGGTTGTCTTTGAGAGCATAATGACAATGAAGTGTAAGGTGATTGGTATGTTTGTTAATTGCCATTTGGTCCCTTGTAAGTTATAAGTGACCTGTATAAACCTCATATTCTATCAGTTGATGGTGGTGGTGTACTGCATCTGGTGCAGCCTCCTGTTGAGCCAGACCAACATGCAGTTGTGAGTAATACTCCACAGATTATATGAGTTTACAGTAGAACAGCAATGTTGTTTATTTCTTTACTGCAGGAAAATAATGAAGAAACATTGACAGCTGTTACAGAGGAGGAAGCAACAGAGACACTTTATGAGGTTTACATCTTTTAATACTTTGTGTACAGGAAACACAGGCGACCAATAAAGCCAGTTGAACAAAAAATCTGTTTATTCTTCTTTCAACATGTTGAGGTGATGGGTCAAAAGAAATGATTGTGACATATGGTGTCTCTGACTGCTCTTCCATCTTGTATGTCCGTGGGAGGGTCAGGATGTTCATGGTTTGGATCACTGCTGATGTTTGGTTCAGAAGGACAGTGTTCTCCTCTAATTGTGGCAATGTTGTGAAGAATCACACATGCCACAATAATGTCACATGCCCTTTCTGGGGTGACCCTGAGTCTTTGCAGGCACTGGAACCGGGCCTTAAGCATTCCGATAGTCATTTCAATTCTGGCTCTTGTCCTGCAATTAGCCAGATTATATCGCTGCTGTGGGCCCGGTTCAGGGTCAGGGTAAGGGGTAAGCAAATAGGGTAAACATGGATACCCCCTATCACCAAGCAAGTAGCCAGTGAACTCTCCTAAGACAGAAGGATACACTTCAGTTCAAATGTCCCTGAAGCAATTGGTCTTTATATATTTTACAGTATTCTCAACTCACCATGTCCAAATTTTGTGCTCAGTGTACATTCACGGAATATTTGTGAGTCATGGACAGAGCCTGGCCACTTGGCTTCCACATTTGTGATAATGTTGGCAGCATCACATATGATCTTCACAGTGCAGAGAACACAAATTAGCATCCATTACTATAATGAAATAATTTGTTAGTTTGAAATGCTACAGGGAACTATGTACCTGTACATTAATGCTGTGGAAAGACTTCCTGTTCACATAGTCTCCTTCATTTACTGAAGGAGCAATGATTGGAATGTGAGTGCCATCTATACAGCCAATCACGCCTGGGAACCCTGAAAATAAATGTAAAATTTAAGTAGTAGTTCAAATATCACCACATCATACATTACGTTTTGGTCATCCTGATACCTGCAATTTTGTGGCATCCCTCTTTGATAAATCTTGTGGGTCTATGACCGGGGAACACCACAAACGAGTACAGGAGACGTTTCAGTGCAACTGTAACATTCCTGACTGCCCGACAGACGGTAGCCTTGGAAACGTGCTCAGCGTCACCAATATTATACAGAAAGCTCCCGTTTGCAAAAAACCGAAGTGCAATACAAATAATATGTACAGAACTGAGAGCATGTCCGCGATGTGTCACATGCGTAATATATGGCCTGAGGATGTTATCCAAATAACTTATAGATTGTGCTGAGAAACGGTAACGTTCACACAGGAAATCGTCAGGAAATGATAAAATGTCCAAACGCGCTCTGATCACTCTCTCCCGGCGGAGAGCTCTGCGGAGAATTTGGGCTTCACGATCTACTGGCTCTTCAAGGAAGTGGCACGCCATGTCCGACACTTCCTACTGTCAGGTTTCCGACAAAGGGGCGGAGACAGTCAGGGTTAGTTGTAGTAAACCTGCTAGGGGGCAGGTTAGCTTCACGGCGTGTGTCGTCATAGTGACTCACTCAGGCTTCAGCTGAACTCGCTTTGTGAAACCGAAAACCCAGAGTTTTCGTTAACTCAGGGTATACTTACTCAGTTTTTCCACTAAACCGGCTTCCTGAAACAGGGCCCTGAAACAGGGCCCAGCTCAAAGAAATCGAGTTCATCAGCCTGTGTGTGTTGATTTGAGAGAGAAATGAAATAAAAGCAGCAGCAGCCGCCTGCTGCCACAGCTTTAGTTTGAGTTTGTTGAAACCATAAGTTACATTTTAGGAACAGAAACCTGCAGCAGAATTTTACACTTTTTTATTTCTGCTTCTAAAGTATTTTTAAAACCATAAGCAATGAAACACTGAACCATCTGCTCACCTGAGACCCTTGTTTATGGAATATGCATGTATCAAAGTTTAATAACAAAGCCTAACTCTTGTATGCGCATAAAGAAATGACTATTTTCTCACTGCATGTTTGTTATTGCAAATCTTGTAAACTCTGTTATTAATAAAGTTTATTGCTGTTTGTAAAAACAAGGGTCGTGACAGTGTGCTCCTTAAAGGAACACATACACGTTGAGGAAACAGGAAGCAAATGAAGTGTGTTATCTGCCGTAACAAAGTCCAGTCCCTACTGTCAGGATTAAATAACAGCACATTTCCTTCTTTGGTCTTGTTGAGTCCAGGCACTTGTTAAAGTTTAACCACTGAATACAGCTGATAGGAAAACAGCACATTTATAGGCTAAATCCTCTGGTGGATTAAAGGCTGTACAAACTGAAGAGAGCAAAAGTTTTTTTTTGTTTTCTTTTTAAAGTTCCCATTTGGTGGCAGGATGAGTGTCCAGCTTAGAAATAATAAACAGGACACACATGGGAGCATAACCTACCCCATCATCCTTTCTGCAGTGATACATGAGCACATAATATGCACTTCATATCACAATGAGGCTTTCTGATACTTCAAACATACATTACACAGTCTTGGATTCTTGAACCTCAGGTTTTCTGCCTGATGGCTCCCTCCAAGTCCTGCTTTTAGTTTCTCTTGGTGCAAAACGACACCACAAAGCTCCTGTTAAACATTTAAATGAAATTTTGGTATCTTCTCAGCCGAGTACGACATCTTAAGGCACAGAAGCGATTAACCAGTAAAACTGCAAAGCCAAGTAAAGCTGCCAGTTCGAATCCCAGTGAAGTGTAGAGGACCGTCCTTTGCATCCAGGTGTGTGCTGATGGACTCAAAGTTGATCCCTGAGGTTTGGAACGAACAGCAGCTGCTGCAAAGGAGAGAAAAATGAAGACAGAATCTTTTAAT
This sequence comes from Aulonocara sp. 'chitande type north' Nkhata Bay, assembly GCF_057382095.1. Classification (NCBI taxonomy): domain Eukaryota; kingdom Metazoa; phylum Chordata; class Actinopteri; order Cichliformes; family Cichlidae; genus Aulonocara; species Aulonocara sp. 'chitande type north' Nkhata Bay. The sequence goes on along the minus strand of NC_141346.1, from coordinate 28,450,029 downwards.
ATCATTGGTAGCTGTTAGCAGTTCCTGTTCTGAAAACATCATAAAGAAAGAAACAACAAAAAACTTTGATAACAACTGGAGCACAAAGAACTCGATGAACAATAAGATTACTGACAGGCCCTGCTGCTCTCTTATATTGCAGAATTGGTAAATATGAAGTTAAAGGGAACCAACAAGTTAACTGTATATCAGTACAGTGACATATAACCCCTTTAACCTGGGGGGTCGAACTCAAGGGCCGGTGTCCTGCAGGTTTTAGATAACACCATGGGTCAACACACCTGAATCAAATGATTACTTCATTACCAGGCCTCTGGAGAATTATAAGACATGTTGGGGAGGTAATTTAGCCATTTAAATCAGCTGTGTTGGATCAAAGACACATCTAAAACCTGCAGGACACCGGCCCTCGAGGCCTGGAGTTCGACACCTGTGCCTTGAACATTGGAAATTGCCTTTTCTACTCTTTTGTCCAGCTTTGAAAAGGCAAAAAAAAAACCTTTCAAGGTTCTGACATGCAGACACAGTATCCTTCAGATAGAAAAAAAATACAGCTATTTGCAGACTTTATGCTTTCAAGATTTACATTACTTCGATCTTTAAAGCACAGGCAGGAGGAACTTCATCTAATTTTAAATCTTTATAAAAACTATTTGTACTGCTTTTATATATTTATGCTATTTTTAAAGAAGTGTTATTCGAATGTATATTTAGAATAAAAACAGATTGTATTATTTGTTTTAGGAAAACAAATATTCTTTGTTGGTTTCTGAATGTCAAGATGGAGTAATTCGTACTGCTTTAATCTTCTTACCACGTATGCTGAGTCGACAGTAGTCAAAGCCATAATCATACTCGGTTTTCACCTCACACAGGTACAGACCCGAGTCATCAGTCCTGAGTCTGGACAGTTGAAGTCTGATTCGTCCTTCTCTGAGGGCGTCTTTGTCACTCTGGACTCGTCCTGAAAACTTTGCATCCTGAGACTCTGACACCTCAACACCACTGGACACATGATAGAAGCCTGAGGTTTCATAATTAGTCATCTGTTGACAGATGATGGAAACAGAGTTTGTGGAGTTGTCAGGTTTGGTGGTGAACGTCCACTCCAGTGTGATGTTGTGGTTCTCCTCTGCCTGATAGGAGGTCTGTGTCACATTGACTACAAATGATCCTGTTGAGGAGACAGAGAGGGAAAGAGAGGAGCAGACACACTGAGAACTGGAACAAATCTGTTGTTGAGCTTTATTTGGAGTTCATAAAGTGAAGCTGTAAACTAACCAGAGACACATGAGGTGATGATGATGAGCAGCAGGATCCTGCAGATCATCTTCTCCCTGTGAGAGGAGACAGAGGTGAAGAGTCATCAACACATGAGGTCAAAGGTCAGTCAGTACAGCTAGAAGAAGGAAAATCTACAGTCTGACTTCATTCACTAATCACAACATCTGATCCTGTTCATGATCTTGTTAGAAGTAACGTTAACTCGGTCACCAAGTGCTGAAAAAAATATTTAGTCTTTTTACTTCAGTAGAAGTCAGAATCCTGCTTATGCAACCATGACGGGTGTGGCTTATGACTCAGCTGCAGGGATGGGGTGGAGCAGCAGGTTCAGGGTGTGGTTTCAGGGGAGGCTGACCCACATAGCTGTTTATCATCACTTGGTCATTCATTCTGTATTTCAGTAGGTTAACAGAACCTGACAGGATTAGTGTGTGAAGCAACAAAGGTAGCAAACGCTGCAAATAAATATAGCTCGACTTTGACTTCGGTGTGTCCTTCAGGTCCTTCTTGTTAAAGTAACATGTTAGCATCAAAAAAAAAATCCAGGACAAAGATTATTACAAAAAAAGTCATCAAAACAAAGCACTTGAGGTAGGTTTGGAAAAGTAAAAATATATCAACACGTTCTAGCTTTGGCTTCTCAAGTTCATAGAGACTCAAACAGCCACAGAGCTATTATAATGTCACTCACCACAGCTGTGCAACACTAAGCATCATTCCCTTCAGCCTCTGGGAGAAAAAAAGTTACTATGGCCTTAGTCCGCGCCCAGTACATAGTAGGGATCGGCAGATAGATCGAAATATTAATATTAATAGTATCCATGTCGACACTGGTATTGGTGTCAGATCGATATGAATGTGGTGCAATCGATACTGTCTTTTCTCTTTTCTTCGTTCAGTGCGTTGGTCCCATTTCAAAGTGATCGGTCATCACGGAGGCCCTCGTGTGATGAGTGAATAACTTTTATGCTTAAAAAAAATATATTTAAATTATAAGCAAAACTTAGCTGTGATGAGGATTGGGAAAGCTGGGATTTATGTGTCAGAGGTAACCAATTCAAAAATCATCATTAGGCCGTAACACAGTGAGTTACATCCGCCGACAGGTACAGTGGGAGGATGACATCAGGAAGGGGGTAAGGGTAGCCCAAACTAGAAAACAGCTTATCCCTAAATCAGGGCCCATTTATTCTAGCGGGCAGTGTTAATGCAGATAAGGGGAAGACACCCTGGGTTAGACAGACTCACTACAAAGTGAGCATAAGCACAACAATCATATGACCTCCTATGAGCAAGTGTTTTGGCAACAGTGGGAAAGAAAAACTCCCTTTTAACAGGAAGAAACCTCCAGCAGAAACAGGCTCAGGGAGGGGCGGGGCCATCTGCTGCGACTATTTGACAAGCTGTAAAAGACACCAAGAGATTAATAATAACTAATAATTCTCATCAATAACACAGACATGAGTTCATCAGGCCTCTCTGTGTTGATTTGACAGGCAAATGGAATGAAAGCAGCAGCAGCAGCAGCAGGCTGCTGCCAAAGCTTTAGTTTGACTCTGTAGAAATCCAAAGTTATATTTTAGCAGCAGAAACCTGCAGCACAACCTTAGACTTTTCTTTTATTTCTGCTTCTAAATTATTTTTAAAACCATAACAACTGAAAAACAGTTGCTCGCTCTTTCTCTGTGGAGTTTGCATGCCCCCTCCTCCCCTCACCTCACACTGGATTCCTCTCAGTTCTTAAAAAGATTAGTATTTTTTTCCTCTAATATTAAAGGATAACAGATGCATATACATAAACAAAAGACTATTTTCTCACTGCATGATTGTTATTGCAAATTTGTAAACCACATTATTACTAAAGTTTATTCCCGTTCTTGCTTCACATCTTGGTGTCGACACAAAAGGGTAATGGCTGTGTGCTTTTTAATGCAACGCGTACAGTTTTAGGAAACAGGAAGTGAATGAAATGTTTCATCTACTGTACTAAAGGCACATTTCCTTCTTTGGTCTTGTTGACTCCGATTATTGAATACAGCTGCTGGGAGAACAACATATTTATATGGGGAAAAGAAAAATGTCTTTTCACTCTAGCTGCGGTCCTTCTCCCACAAATCACCTCTGACACTCGTCTCCACCCACTCCACCCTTCCTGCACGCACTTCCTCGCTTCTCTTGTCTTTCGCTTTGGATGGTATTTAAAACTCATCTGCCTTCACTGTTACACCCGCCTCCTTCTCATTCACACACACGTACTCTGACTTACTTCTACTGGCTTTCTTTCAACTTCTAGCCAGAGCATCCCTCCACCTCTCCAGGCTTCTTCCACCTGCTCTCTACTCTCACTACAAATCACTATATGTGATCTGCAAACATCACAGTCCACGGACACTATTGCCTGACCTCATCTGTCAGCCTCTTCATCATCACTGCATTCAAGAAGCTCTTTCTTGGCATGAAGCCTGCTGCTCACTGATCATCAACAACTTTTTCCCATATCTTCACGGTGTGGCTCATCAGCTTGAGCCACCTGTACTTACTTGGGCTCTGCACATCACCCTTGCTCTTGGAAAATCAGCACCAGCACATTTGTTCCATGATTGTGTTCAACAGTCAGTTCAAAAACTCCACTGCTCTCTCTCTTTCTCTCTCTCTCTCTCTGCCAGATATCACACCTGCACAGGTTTGCCATCTGGGCCACATGCACTTCCACTCTCCATCCCCTTCACAGCTGCCCTCACTTCCTCTTTATTAACACTTTGCATTTCCTGGATCACCAACCGTCATCCATCACTACTTCCCCACCTCTCTCTCATTTTTCTTCATTCTCCTCAAAGTACCCCATCCAACCTCTTCAACACACCACCTTCACTCGCAGGCACATTTCCACCTCTATCCTCAATCCAAACCTGTTGCACATCCTTTCCTCATCGATGTAAGTCCTTTTTTTCTCTCCTTACTGAGACGATCCAACCGTTTAATGAATGAGTGAAAAGACAGCATCCTTCAGAGCAGAAGTACAAGACACTGCAGGTGAAAATGACCAAGAAATCACTGAGAAAAAGCGCTTACCCGCTTACCCTGCGATGACTGTGGACAGGGCACCGTGGGAATAAAACTCTGGCGCTGCTGAGCGAGTGAAGCACGGAGCTACATCCTCACACATGAAAAAAGGAAACACACAAATGTAGCACAAAAACGAACTCCGTGCTCCTATGATTTCCTCTCTCAGATATACCGCTGTAGTCTTCAGTGAGCCCGGGGCAGTGAAGCCCCGCCCTCTATAAACGTTGCCATCCATCGACCAATCAAGTCATTCTTAACTAATTCGACTGAGTTTTTATTTCTTTTTTCCTCTTTTTTTCCTCCGCTTTTCTTGATATTCCGGTTATTTGGATATCACAAATTCAATTCATTTTTGTCCAAACTCACTGTTAAGCTTATTTTGTATAACAGATACATGAGCTAAAAGTTTATTTTTTATGATCTTTTTTTCGGTGACGCTGGAGAGGCAACTTTTTACACAGTTTTTACACATCGGGGAAGACAACGCGTGCCCTCGTGTACATCTGATTTATCCATGTGCTTGTATTCCTGTATAGGTGAAAGGGTTAACTGTTGTTATTAACACAAGGAAGAGTTCAGGTTGCCTTTGTCAGTGTTGTTTGGGCATCAAGCGGAATGGTCGGGACTGACGTGATCTATTACGATTCAGCTGTTTTCAAGGGCACTAGGAAAACATCCACACTCACAATGTTTGTCTAATGTGCGTGAGACAAATAACAGATCTGGCTGATCAAACCGGTGTTCTGACAACCTTCTACGTTGGCAAAACGTCCTACCGTAAGTAGTTTATGCACATTTCTGCAGTCACAGAGGAATTCCAGCACAAATATAAGTAGGTATGACGGTTTGCCACTTAACGTTGCCCATCAGAGTATGCTTGAAGCTTATATTCTTAAAGCCAGGGTGGTTTGCCACTTAATTTTACCCGTTAAAGTATGCTTGTAGGTAACATTCACAAAGGTAGCATGGTTTGACACTTAATTTTAGCTGTTAAAGTGTGTTTCTAGCTCATATTCACAAAGGTAGGACAATTTGCCACTAAATTTTAGCTGTTAAAGTATGCTTGTAGGTCACATTGACAAAGGTAGGATGGTTTGGCACTGAATTAATTTCATGAATTAATTTCAGAAACAACGGGTAGGATGGATTCCCAGAACACCAGCCGTTCAAATTTCCATCGTAATTGGGAAACTATGTGTAGTGATGGGATTTCCGGCTCTTTTTAGAGAACCGGCTCTTTCGGCTTTACTCACCAAAAAGAGCCGGCTCTTTCCTTCAGGTTGTTTTGTTGCTTTAATTAATTTATTATTAACAATAATATATACAATAAAAACAAACAATAAAATATACTTCCAAAGCAGAGCTACTAGATCACTTAAATTACACAATTGAAAGCATACTTGTATGGTTTGTGTATTTATACACAAGCACTCATATATATTCAAATAATAAAAAAAAAAAAGTTCATTTACCTGTTACTACCACACACCAAATCTGGTCTTTGGTACTTGCTGGCTTGTGTAGCCACTAGGTAACAAAAGCTCAACACTGCGCCCAGCATCCTGGAGCACTTCTGTTGTGTTTTGTACGTGTTTTGAGTTTTTATGTGCTTCTGGGTTTTTACGTGTTTTGGAGTTTGTACGTGCTTCAGGGTTTGTACGTGCTTCAGAGTTCGTACGTGTTTTGAAGTTTGTACGTGCTTTGTCTCTAGGGGCACCATAAATATATATAATATATATATATAATTTATTCACTCCACATAAAATGTAATAAATAAATCATATCTCAAAAACGAACTATTCACAGTTCAACTTTTAACTATTTCAATTTTCAGCTTCTTCCTTTTAAACAAATTTAAGAGCCATTTCGTTCACAACTTACACATCACTAATGTGAAGTTAACTGGCTGTAACCGGTTTCAATTCCTTTTCTCCTTATTTTTCAGGTACTTTGGGTTTTTAATCAAACTAATTCTTCGATGTTTTTTGTTTGATTTTATTTACTATCTTTTTTTTTTAATTTAGTCTCTAGTGTTAGACAATTTTGCAGTTTTGAATTTCTTGTTTGTGTTTTTAGTTTACTTTACTCTTAGGTTTTGATTTGTTTTTGCTCTGTTAAATTCCCTTAGGCTGTACTAACAATGAGACTGTGTCGTGTTTGGAAATACGGCTCCAAAGTATAGTTGGAAACACCCAGGTCACGTGATTGTGGTTAATTGCGGTTTTGGTGCACTCCACCACAAATTCGCCAGGTGGCCTCGCTTACCTGCTGCTTCCAAGCAGGTGAGGCGCCTGCAGGTTATAACATCTTGGCTGATACTTGTTGCTACTGAATGGATGTTTTTGATGCTTCTATTTATAACAAGCGGCAACACGCCCGGATTTAATCGCGACAGTCCATTTCACACTGACCAACAGCTTTTCAACCTCACACATTCAGAGGTTGTTCAAGTAGGATAAAGAAACTTCATTATTGTTATTATTATTATTAGTAGTAGTATATTACTGCTCTGGAAGCCATATCTGGTGACATGGGCATGATTTATTCAGATTGAACCTGCATGTATGAGATTTCACGTTACAACAGTTGGAATAATAAAAAAAATATAATAATATTAATATTTTCTTGAGAGTTAGTACGAAGTAGACCATGTGCAATTAATGGATTTTTTTCTTGCTTTTTTGCAGGATGAATCGTCCTTCAGTTTCTGACTGAGCCGTATGTGGAGGAAACTCAAACATTAAGTGCAGCTGGCTGAAGCAGAATCAGCATGGACTTAGTTTCCTGTTAGAGGATCCAACACGAGGATCGGGGTCAGGAGAAGGGATGTCAGGGTTAAATAGTTTATTCTTCATAGAAATGATGCTGGACATGGGGTGTATATGCATGGGGTGTGTGTGTGTGGTAGAAGAAAATGTCCAGTGTACGGTAAGCCGCAGAGTCAGCAATTAAATCGGAGCTGGAAAGGCAACAGGTCTTGTGACTGTAATTAACTTCTTCACCACCAGGTGGTACTGCTGGGTTTCCCAACACACTTTATAGAGCATTTTCTATTGAAAGTAGGAACAATAGAGAAAAATAGAACTGAGAAATGTCTGCCTCTTTTATTGTGACATTGAAAGTTTCTTTTCAGATCATTTAATAAATTTACAGCACAGAGCACATCTCTCTCTCTCTCTCCGTGCCAATATTTATTTAATGACACTCTGGGTTTCAGGGATTGAACAGTCTGTATTGATCTTTACAATCCACAGCAAAAACAATAATGAGATCAGATATTGTTTTATTCCTTACATGTGTGTGCGGCGTTAACCCCCCCCCCCAAAAAAAAAAAAAAAAAACAAAACCTCTGGTTCATAAAAGAAAAGGTTATTCCCCGTGCCTCGCCTGCCTGGAAGCAGCAGGTACACCACATGTTGAAACTTGAGTGAAGTCCCAATACCGCAATTAGCCATGCTTACATGACGTGTGTTTCGACCCGACCACACCTTGGAGCAGTGTTTCCAAACATCTGAGCTTAGAAAGCTCAACACAGTGTGGAAATGTCATTACTGAGCGCCCCACCCAAACTCAGCTCAATAGTGAAGCTAGTGCTTCATTACAAGCTCTTGTAATGCTCTCTTGTATCAAATCCTGCCTCTGCTACACTGACTGTAGTCTATCTATCTATCTATCTATCTATCTATCTATCTATCTATCTATCTATCTAGATATAGATATAATATAGATGTTATAAACATTGTTTATTTGAAGCTGAAATTGAGGTTGTATCCGTCTCAGAGTTTCCATCAGTACAAACAGAAAGCATCTATTCATGGTCTAGTTTGTCATGCATACAGACACCAACAGGAATTTTGCTTCAGCAATTACACAACAGCTTCAAAGCAAATTGGTGACAGCAGCGCTTACAGTACACATGACTGCAGCCTCCTCAGGCACTAGTATAAGGGACTGACGACTCCTCAAGTATCTATGTTGTGTGTTTCAAGTGTGTGACCTTCACTGTCTGTGTGTGTAAAAATTGCTCCATGCTGTGAATGTAAGAACCCCAACATGAAATATAAGATGAGATATTGTCATCACTCTGAGTTTGTTGGAACACCTTTTACCCTCCTCTCTGTGCCTTCAGTCATTTGCTGGGGAATCCAGAGACACGACAAAGAGTCAGGTACTGGTTTTAGTTTTACTGCCATGTTAGATGCAGGTTTGCGATGGTGGGGTCACGGTCTGGTATCAGGTATTGAGCTGGAGGTCAGCTGAGTTTTCTTAGTGAACCACTTGTTGTAGTCAAATGTTGTGAACATGAATAAAAATCTTGTCGGTGTGATTCTTGACTTTTTAGTTAACAGGACCCAAAGAGTCCAGCTAAATAAGGTCCTGTCCAACCAGGTCTGCTCCTCGACAGGGATTTGTGCACTCACCCTTATCATTTATCCTATATACAAATGTATACAAATATATGTTAGAGTAAGTTTGAAAATAGGGCCATTTTAAAGTATGCAGACAACTTTCAGGCTGCTCCAGGAAAATAGATCCAGCCACGGCCCCGTGCTTGCTGAGTTTGTCAAATGCCGTGATTAGTCCTGCATTCAGTTGAGCAACACTAAGTGTAAGACTAAAGACATGATCATTAATAAAAAAAACAACAAGCAAAAAAACAACAAGCATACACCCAAAGTCACTTTTATTGTAATTCAGATTGTGGCGTGTGTTCAGTGTCATAAATATCCTGGAACAGTTATTGATTCAAAGCTTCATTTTAAAGCAAACTGAAAACAAGAAGCGCTCTCATGTTTCAGAAGGCTTTCTTGTTTCTACGTTGATAAAACCACAATGATTTTATTTATATCTACTCTTCATTGGATCTGCTTTATGTTTTTCTTTGGTGGCTTAAGAGGCTGATAAAGTGCGTAACAATTTGTCAGCTGCTCGGATCCAGTTTTACTGCTGTGTTCACTGGTACAGTGGAGTTATTGACCTTTAACTAAAACTGAAAGAAGAGATGAAACATAAACAAAGACATGAGCGGTCATTTACCACTAATGCCTCACCTCACTGATAGGAGAAGTGCTGAGTATATGTTATCTTATGTTCTCGTGGCTTGAAAGTAAAGCCAACTGAATACAAATCTACTGAGAGGGGAAGCGACAAGAGTTTGCATTTGATTCTCGAGTAGGCTTTGTTGTGTTCCTTTTTCATTTAAACAATGCACCTGTTATTTTATGTGCATGGTTTATTTATTTATCCATAAAATGTCTTTAAGTGTAGGTAGTAAAGTAGCAGGTCCAAAAAAATGGCATCTCTGTTTTACTGTAATGTAAATGTTTAGTCACAGTCTGTAAAGCAGGGTGTGACTGGAATGAGCAGTTTGGACACTTTGTGTTTGTCACGTGTCTGAATAGACAGGTTTAACAGTGAGCTGAAGCGTCTTCTTTATCTGAAATATTCAGGCGGTTGTTTGTTCTTTCAGCTTATTAAATCAAAGTGGACACATTGCGGGTCACTCTCCTACAAACAAGTAAGTAGACTTTAAAACATCCTGTGTGAACGTGTGTGCTTTTGTTGTTTACTTTTTGATGCAGGCGCCTTTTAAAAAAAGACCGTATGGTATGTGGGCAAACCATGATCAGTTTCAAGCAGCGTCACAAAAGCAAATAGCTACCATGACAGAAGAAGCAGGACAGAGACAGGAAAGCAGCTTTTAGTTTGCTCATGTGATGCAAAACAAGAAACACCACAAGGGGTTTTATGAAAGTGCGCAACGGGAAGAAAACAGCGGCACAGTGGTGTCTACAGTGCTACTAATGCTTAGGCTATAATAATAACAATAATAATAATAATAATAATAAAAGTATCTCTATTACTATTATTGCGTGACTATTTGACAAGCTGTAAAAGACACCAAGAGATTAATAATAACTAATAATTAAATGCAGGAGGTGTATAAACACAGTGAGCACAACAGAGGTGACTGAAGAAGAAACATGCAATGCATCATGGGAATCCCACGGCAGCCTAGGCCTACTGCTCCATAACTAAGAGAGGATTCAGGGTCACCTTATCCTGTCCGGTCTGATGAGCTAAACTTGTTTTTCGTTTCTTTTTTCCTTTTACAGGTCATTGTAATACAGGTGCATTACAGTGTCACTTTAGCCCACCCAGTAAAGTCAACAGGAAAACTTTACATGCTCTTCCGTGTTCGTAGAGAGGAGCTCATGGTTCGTAGAGACAGCTGCCAGAGACGGAGAAACACAAGAACAGGTAGAAAACTAAGCCTAAAAACATCTAAACATGTTATTGGAGTAATACTGAAAACACACTTCACTCTGATGTCAACAGACCATTTTAAATCTCGTAGCTGAAACATGCGCAGAATTATGATCATGGTTTGGATCATAGACGTACATTAATTCATGTGCTGGTGAGCTGCACAGAAACGGTGTCTGTGTGCACTCTGTGTGGGGAAATCACTCAGTGGTTTTTAAGCTGGTGAAAAATGTGAAATATTTCACTTTTATTTTTATTGTCTTTTTTAAAAAAAAAGATATTTATTAAAACGTTCTTCCTCTGATTCATTCTGACAGAGAGAAGATGATCAGGATCCTTCTGTTTCTCGGCCTGGCGTCCTCTGTCTGTGAGTGTCCACATTTAGACACAGTTATATTTCGGTAAATTCAAATAAATAAATAAATAAATAAATAAAAAGGATAAATGAACACACAATAATGAGGTGGTGTCTTCTCAACAGGGACGTTTGTTTCGAAAAGGACTGCGACTGTCTTTGAGGCCAAGGAGGACGACAACATCACCATCAGATTGGACAGTCAGCTCCAAGCTGACGTGTCTCTGGCTGACGTGATGTGTGTTTTCCACTCAGACGTCACTAAGATTTTGTTTAAAATGATCAGAGGAGTGGAGGACTCTGAGTCTCAGCATGAGCAGTTTGCAGGACGAGTTCAGACTGACAGAGATGCTCTGAGAGGAGGACGAATCAGACTTCATCTGTCCAGAGTCACAGCTGAAGACTCTGGAAGCTACAGGTGTGACGTGGCTGCCGACTACGACGACAGCCTGAAGAGATGGAGGCTCGAGACAAATGGTAAGTTGACGCCTGTATCTCTTTAGGACTGGGCTGTATTTATATTGCAGATGAACAAACATTAATTCAGATTTTCATCCTCAGAAAATTTTGTTTTGAGTGTGGGTCGAACCTCTGATGGAAACAGCACTTATGTCTTACTCAGACCTCTGATATTTGGACTACCAAAAGGTAAATCACCAATCTTTATCCACAGTTCTGAGTACCCTTTTTAACACATCACATTTTAGTCGTCTAAAAGGTTTGGTGTTCAAAATTTACAGTGAATTGTGGAATTATTCTGTCAGGGGCTGGGTCTATGACCCAGCAATTTGAGTGCTTTTTGTAAATGTGTGTTTTATTATAAATATATGTGTAGTTCTGTAGGTTTTAGATGAGTGTATTCTAGTTTAGGTCCATCTAGGTCCTCTTCTGTAAGTCTGTTCTGGTCTTCTCTAGGTAGTTCGTCATGTATTTGTTGTCTGCGTATTTCATGTTGTCTGGTTTGTGATGTCATGCCAGCATTTCTGTGTTTCCTGTTGTATTTTGGAAGTCTAGTGTTCCCTTGTTCAGTGTGCTTAGTTTTATAGTTCCCCTGTGGTGTCATTATGTTCATTAGTGTCAGCTGTTTCCCCATGTGTTTCCACTTCCTCTGATCATCCCTTGTGTGTGTTTAGCCTGTCTTTGTCAGAACGTCTGTGTTACCACGCCGAGTCATAGAAATCATAGCAGTCATAGTCTTTATAGTTGTCTCTATGTTTCGTCACAGTTGTCTTTTAGTTTTCCCAGTATGGGTTCCAGTTTAGTTGTTGCTCCTGTTTTTGCCTTTGTTCATGTTTACCAGCCTAAATAAAACAGCTCGCTTTTGGATCAAGTCTCCGCTCCGTCTTCTTCTCTGTCTGGATTTGGGTCCACTGCTTCACTACCCCGCCGTGACATATTTAAGTTAAAATTGTCTGAACTTCATCACATTTGTGATAGCTGCCATGCAATCAAACAAGCATGTAATGAACACAGGGCGACATCTCACGGGAAATACATGTTATAGATATATAATTTTAAATAACATGATGTACATTATGCAATCATTTATCGTTTAGGCAGAATTTCTTATTCATAATCAAGTTTTTCATGCTTTATTAATCAAAACAAAGAATAACAACTTACTTTTTTTCAGTGAATAGATGCATGTCATTTTGATTGATGTATTTGGTTTTGTCTTTTTATTACATCTACTTTTGAACCTAGTTTATTATTATTATTATTATTATTTCTGTTTCTATTGTTTAAGTTTTCCTGTTTCTACCTTTGTTTTATCTGGACAGGTTTTGCGTCTCTGCACATGATTGCGAGGAAAATAAAGGTGGACGACAAAAATAAAGTTTTGATTGCAGGTGATACTGAAGTTAATTCAGGACTTCCTTTGAAAGACGGTGGTGGGTTTACTCATTGATCAACTGCAAAAAGATTTGCCAACTGTGACATCACAGAGCTTTCTTGCTGCACAACAAGCCCAATTCTTACCTTAAAGTCTAAATACAATGTTTAGTTTCCAGATTTGTTCCTTTTTGTGTTTCACAATTGGCTGATTTCTGTGCCTGTACTGTTACGTCCCTTTTGTTGGCTTTGATAAAATTGTTTATTTTATGGTCTGTTTTCTCCACACAGGTCCAAAGGCAGCAGAAGAAAGGGCATGTCATGAAATAATCTCATTATTTGTTCTAATGGCATTTTTAAATGTGGCAACTGCAGGAGTTGTAGTACTTTTCATAAGAGGTCTTTGTAACCTGTTACGATGGTAAGGTACACTGGCAAACTTTGGATAGAAATGGTTGACTCATTTGTCCTCGTTTGATTTAGTCTGACTGTCCTGTTTATTGTTACAGTTCAACACCACATGGAAACGTCCACACTGTAATAAAACGACTTAAATCAACAGTGAATTCCCTGCCTGTTAATGTTGTGAATTTAATTTAATTTAATTCTACTGCTGTGCTTAAAAAATAAATACAAAAATAAAAAATATAAGTAAAAGAAAAGGAATCTTTGCACCTGTAAGATTTCCTTCAAATGAGGAAAAAACAGAAAAGTCATATGTGATGTCACAACACTGATTCTTAGCTCTAAGTCAAACAAATTATTTTAGAAAAAAACATAATAGACCCAGTGAGTTATGGTGTCCATTTCCCAAATACATTACATACTTTTTTTTCTTTAAAATATATGTAAGTAAAGCAGATCATGGAGTCAGCAGTTTCAAATTATACTGCATGCACTCTTTTGTCACTGACTTTGCAGTACTTTAAAAGGATCCCAGAACAGAAACACTGATCTTAACCACCCCAGCGCTGCAATTGCACTATAATTTTAGGCTGGGTTGTTGAGTAGTATTATCTTTTTGTAATTGTTGATTTTGAGAATAAGATCTACATTGAAAGAATGACATGTAAATATTATTTTACATGTGTTATTTTCCCTTCTGAACAGACACAGTTTGTTGAACAATATGTTTAAAATCCAACAACACTACATCAGATGTGACACTCAGATACCCGTTGGATGCTGGGACAGGAAACCATTTTTTAAGATCCCCAGAAAACACAAAGTATCTCTTTGAGGTCCAACCCTACCTTCATTGTTCATTCTTATTTTGTCATGCCTGGCAATGCCAATAAACTTGCCAATGCTTCAGGATTCACTGTCACATAACAAACAGGTGGCAACAGTACCCACAGTACACATGTCCAGAAACCAGTATGACAGGACTCCAAGGCCTGTGGTGCAGGGCTGTGTCCAACTTTTTATGAGCAAGATTCTGTTTGTGGACTGTGCAATTATAAACCTACAGAGAATGATAACACAAGGTCAACAACGGGGCTCATCTAAGTCCATGTTATTCTTGAAATTTAGATTGTATTCTCTGAATGAACAATTAAAAAAACATAATACTAAATAACAGACACTCCATTTTCTTCATAAATGATCATTTTAAATGTAAGAAACTTAAACTTAGCTTTTAAACAGCCCTGCTAAGATTGGCAACCCGTCCAGGGTTTACCTTGCCTCACCACAGGCTTACCCATATAGTCATTTGATTTTGGGGTTGTTTGGGTTTTCTTTGTATTTTTGTAGGTTCTTTACCTTACAATATAAAGCACCTTGTTGCTCGTATTTGGTGCTATATAAATAAAACTGAATTACACTGAATAGGGCCTATCCAAGGTACCCTCATGACCCTGGTATGGACAAGTGGAAGAGAATGAAGTTCTAAAACATGAAATGTAACAACATAAAAATATCTCCCTCCTGCCCTAAGACAATAAATCAATAAACTGGGCCATTTTCCAGTTGAATGGAAAATAAATTCAGTCATTACATTGAATAAAAGAATTCTCAATATCCATATAAAGGAACAAAGAACAATTCAAGATAGAAACAAAACAAAATGGCATAATAGCTATAATTAAAATTTAATAAACATGTATCTATCTTGTTTATTAAAGAAGAGCATCTATTTGACAAGAATACTGATGCTGTAGTTGGAAATGAATCATATATAAGTCTCTATTCCACCAAACTGCTTCCTGGATTTCAATTAACATTAAGTGATTGATTTCTGTATGACTTTATCAGTATCTCACATTGTTGGATTTAACCTAATCTTTTTTGCACTGCTGCTTCAGTTCATTGAGGTTTGCTGACATTTGTGTATGTACAGCTTGCTTGAGGTCCCGCTACACAGTCGAGGTCTTGTCTGATTGGGCCACTGCAGCCTCTTGATTCATTGCTGGTGTGTTTGGGATCATCACCCTGTTTAAGCCAAGTTTTAGCTTTTGGACAGATGTCTTTACATTTGGCTGTAGAATACTTTGTTACACAGGAGAGTGCATGGCTGATTCAGTGACTACAGAGTGCACAGATTCAGTGGCTGAACAACAAGCCCAAATCATTCCCTTTCACCACCGCACAGGCAGTTGGTATGATTTGTTTGCGTTGGTTTGGTTTTCTCTGAACATGGGGCTATCAGTTGCGGAGAAATATCCCCACTTTGGTCTTATTTGTCCAAAAAGCATTGTTCATGTGTTTTGTCCAACTTTGCAAACCTAGCTGTGTGGCTGTGTTCTTTTTAGAGATGGGAGGCTTTCTCCTGGAAATCCTTCCAACCATCCACACAGTTTCTCAGGGCATTGCATGATCTGACTCTTGGGAAAATTGTCTTGATGGACCTGTGTGGTCCTCCTCATGTGGGTCCAGTTAGGTTTTTGTTGTGTGATTTTTTTTGCTCCTGCCTTATGTTATGTTTACATTAACACCGCTGCATTTGGGTTTTTTGTCTTGCTTTCCGAGCCTCACATTTGGATCCCACTCTGCCTGCTACACAGCGGAGCCTCGACGATAAGTGTATGACAGTGAGTGCTCAATACTTCTAAAGATGATCAAAAGAAAAAGACAAAAGACATAGAGAGGAGGGAAAATGTCTTTTCACAAAATTAGATTTTATTTATTTCAAAGTGATGTCATTAAATATAAAGTGGTACAGCAGCTGATACAAAAGAAAAAGTCATGAGACCACAATACATAGTCAAAATGCTGGGTTTGCCTATGTAGGTACTCAGTTAATTGTAGTCTAACGACGATACCTGTTTCTAAACTTAACTCTGTATTATTAATGTTTACGTTGGTGAAACACTGCAGTTTATGGTCACAGTGTTCAGGTTAAAATCCAATGTGATTGTGTGTTTGTTGAAGTGATTCAGAATATGATGTTTTCAACCTTATTAACATCAACCTCATATCCTCATGCTGATTTCTGGAAATTCAGAGCTAACATATTACATTTAGACACCAATTCTGCCTGATGTTTTGTTTTTGTTTTGTTTTTTTAATGTTGATTCTGATGTTTCCAGGCTTCTGGTATTAAGAGTTAAAATAAATAAAGAAGCCATTTTTAAAGTGAGTTGAGTTCATTTCAGGACATGTTTGAGCAGTGTGTGGTTCTTCTTTAATAACTCAGTGTTGCAGTCACATGTTAACAAGTGAAAGAAAAGAAAGATTGTTTACGCATTTGCTTCTTTTGTCACTTTAACCCCTGATGTCCTTACTCTTGTTTTTGCAGACATTTGGAGTTATAAATAATATAAATATAAATCATTATGTGAAAATAATTTCCTTACAAAGTTTTTAAACAGTTTTTGGATCCAAAAACACTTTATTAGCCTGTGATGATCCAAATAAACCTCCTAAAATAACAAGTGAGACTCTGACACTTAAATAAAGTGCGCAACAGCTTGTCAGCTGATCTGATCCAGCTTTTACTGACATGAGTCATTGTGCTTTAAGTCAAAATGAAAGTGAAACTAAAACACACACGGCAACAAACAAGAAGAAAAAAACCCAACAGATGAATGCTGACTGGCCAGTATATCAGGAGTCTTGTACACAAGTTATGTTGTGTTATTATAGAACTGAAGCAAAACGACGCGTTGAAGCGAATAAAAAGCTACCAACGGGAAGAAGAGGAGACAACAGAAGTATGAACTTGATCTTTTAGTATGTTTTGCTGTGTTTCTGTGTCATTCTTCTTTGTTTTGTACTGCAGTTGATATTTATTTATTATTATTACGTTTTTATCTCTTTCTTAAAATGCCTTTGTAAAGTAGCAGGACTAAAATGTTACATGTCCGATAATGAACACGTTTGATCACAGTCTGTAAAGAGGATGTGACTGGGATTAACAGTTTGAACACTTCGTGGTATTCTGCTTCATCCGAAACATTCAGAGTGTTGTTTGTTCTTCCAGCTGATCATCAGTTGATATAATTGATGTGATAGAAAGTGGACAGATCGCCGATCGCTCTCTTACAAACAAGTAAGTTGACGTTAAAACATCCTGTGTGAACATGTGTGCTCCTGTTGTTTACTTTCTGTTGCACTCACTGTTTAAATACGCTACGTGGGCTCATTTTCATCAGATTGGAAACAGGATGAAAAACAAAACAAAACAAATATCTCACAGAAAAAGGACAGAGAAAGACAAACAGCTTTTAGTTGGTTCATGTGATACAAAACATGAAAACCCAAAGGGGGTTTTATGAAAGTGCGCAACATGAAGTAAATAGCGGCATAGCGGTGTTTACAGTGTCAATAAGAGTTTATAATAATAATAATAATAATAATAATAATAATGATTTAGTTGTTGTTGTTGTTGTCAAAAACACGAGGCTTGTGGCTTTTCCTATCATAAAAAACAGAAAACTGAATGTTTATGTGCAAAATAAAAGACACGCATCAGATGGAAGATGCAACGCGCGTTCGCGTACATATAAAAGGCACTGTTTTTGTCCGCTAGAGTGGGATTTTCACGGCATATTCTGCACCAAATCTCTGTGCGTTCATCATTTGCCTCCTGCAACCACTTTTCCGAGAATACGCGCTTCTTTTGTGGTTTGGACTCCTTCTGACATTTCTTTGGAGGTGGAGGAACACCAGAGTAATTGCTTAAAGGAGCTTCTTCGACATCTTTAAGAGTTCTAAACAAATGTCTGTCCTCCTCCAGAAAATCTTATGTACGCAAACACGCGTTGCAACTTCTTATCTGGTGCGCGTCTTTTATTTTGACAGCGAATGCGCACCTGCGGATATGTGCACCTCTGAAAATAGAAAACTATATTAACCATTTAACAATCCATCCATCCATTCGCTTCCGCTTATCCTTTTCAGGGTCGCGGGGGGCGCTGGAGCCTATCCCAGCTGTCATAGGGCGAGAGGCGGGGTACACCCTGGACAGGTCGCCAGTCTGTCGCAGGGCCAACACACAGGGACAGACAACCATTCGCACTCACATTCACTCGCACATTCACACCATTCACACAATGGCAATTTGGATTTTCCAATTAACCTATCCCCTCAAGCTGCATGTCTTTGGACGGTGGGAGGAAGCCGGAGTACCCGGAGGGAACCCACGCAAACACGGGGAGAACATGCAAACTCCACACAGAAAGACCCCGGCCTGATGGTGGATTTGAATTCAGGACCTTCTTGCTGTGCGGCAACAGTGCTAACCACCGTGCCACCGTGCTGCCAAACCATTTAACAAATTGTTTAAAAAAAATCAACAAAATAAATCAAAATGAATCTGAATCTGTCTAAAAAGTTCATTAAATATATTTTTGTGAAATTTCAGGAAGGAGATTTAAACCGACAGTGAGTAGTGACCTTGATTGTCCCTTTGAGGCCTTCTGAATTTACTTCATTTAATTTTCTGGTGAGCACCGATCGTTGTTGCCTAATGTTCAGTTTTGTTGTCTGTGAGGTGTGATGAAATGAAAATCAATAACACTGATATTTTTTCTTTTTAAATTTCACAGGTCACTAAGTGTAATGCACCCAGTAAAGTCAACAGGAAAACTTTACATGCTCTTCCGTGTTCGTAGAGAGGAGCTCATGGTTCGTAGAGACAGCTGCCAGAGACGGAGAAACGCAAGAACAGGTAGAAAACTAAGCCTAAAAACATCTAAACATGTTATTGGAGTAATACTGAAAACACACTTCACTCTGATGTCAACAGACCATTTTAAATCTCGTAGCTGAAACATGCGCAGAATTATGATCATGGTTTGGATCATAAACGTACATTAATTCATGTGCTGGTGAGCTGCACAGAAACGGTATCTGTGTGCACTCTGTGTGGGGAAATCACTCAGTGGTTTTTAAGCTGGTGAAAAATGTGAAATATTTCACTTTTATTTTTATTGTCTTTTTTAAAAAAAAGATATTTATTAAAACGTTCTTCCTCTGATTCATTCTGACAGAGAGAAGATGATCAGGATCCTTCTGTTTCTCGGCCTGGCGTCCTCTGTCTGTGAGTGTCCACATTTAGACACAGTTATATTTCGGTAAATTCAAATAAATAAATAAATAAAAAAGGATAAATGAACACACAATAATGAGGTGGTGTCTTCTCAACAGGGACGTTTGTTTTGAAAAGGACTGCGACTGTCTTTGAGGCCAAGGAGGACGACAACATCACCATCAGATTGGACAGTCAGCTCCAAGCTGACGTGTCTCTGGCTGACGTGATGTGTGTTTTCCACTCAGACGTCACTAAGATTTTGTTTAAAATGATCAGAGGAGTGGAGGACTCTGAGTCTCAGCATGAGCAGTTTGCAGGACGAGTTCAGACTGACAGAGACGCTCTGAGAGGAGGACGAATCAGACTTCATCTGTCCAGAGTCACAGCTGAAGACTCTGGAAGCTACAGGTGTGACGTGGCTGCCGACTACGACGACAGCCTGAAGAGATGGAGGCTCGAGACAAATGGTAAGTTGACTCCTGTATCTCTTTAGGACTGGGCTGTATTTATATTGCAGATGAACAAACATTCAGATTTTCATCCTCAGAAAACTTTGTTTTGAGTGTGGGTCGAACTTCTGATGGAGACAGCAGTGATGTCTCACTCAAACCTCCAATGTTTGGACCACCAAAAGGTAAATCAGATCTGAGGAGCTGCATTCAGAGAGTGTTTCAATAAATTTTATTTTTATTCGTCTAAAAAGTTCAGTGTCATAAATTTATAGTAAATTGTGGAATTATTTAATTTAAAAATGTCTAGTCTTCATTACGGTTGTGATAACCTCCACAATGATTTGCACTGACAGGAAAAGTTATAGAAAAAACTATAGAAATGTAATAAAGATAAAACTTAAAGTAACATTCAAATATTTATTTTGGTGTGGAACATTTCTCATCCATAAAGAAGATGGTCAGAAATATTTTTGTAAAACACATCAATTAAAACAATAACTTCCATTTTTCACTGAATAAATCAATATGTCACAATTTAGTTTTCTCTTTTCAGGTTTTGCGTCTCTGTACATGAATGTGAGGAAAATAAAGGTGGACAAAATGAAGATTTTGAGTGCAGGTGATGCTGAAGGTAATTCAGGAAAATGATGCAGGGGGGGTTTGGGGCACATACAGTACAAGCCATGCATGTGTTACAGAAAGTAGAGGTTACAGCATGCAGGGTGAGAACTCATTACTGTATGTACTGTTTTCAAAAACAATCCTTTGTTTTCTAGATCCACAACTGGCGGGAAGAAAGACAAGTCAGGAGGAAACGGTGCTGTTTGTTCTGGCTGTAGTTTTAATTATTGCAAATGCAGGAACCATCGTACTTTTAATAAAATTTCTTCATGATGGTTTAAAACGGTACGTTGGCAAACTTTTATTGCATCTACATGTTTGACTATGTCTTCATTTGATTTTGCCTGACTGTGGTGTTGTGTGTTGTATATTACAGATCAACAACATGATGAAACACCGCTACTGTGTCCCTGACCAAATGAGTCAAACCAACAACGACTTTCTTACCTGCTCCAGTTGTGCTAATGTTAAAAACAAACTAACAAATAAACAACAGCAAAAAAAAGCTCACTATAAGAAAATTACACTTAGAAGATGAAAAAAGACCAAAAAAAAAAATCAGATGTTAAAATGCTGATTCTTTGCTTTCGAAAATCTTTTTCAGTATTTGTGTCTTTTCTAAATTGAGCCTTTGAACTAAGAGTTGATAGAAATGATATTTCAGAAGCAAACAATTCTACATTTAGTGATTTAGGGTTTAATTTCCTCATATATAATGCATATGCAGTATGATGTATTTTTCTCACTTAAAAATACTCAAATGAAGATCAGTGTATATCATGGGGATAACAGCTGTGGGGTTTAAGGAAGAAAGAACAGATGTAATTTTCTGTACCATCACTTCAAAGTCCTTCTTCTCTGTACCTATTACCACATTGTGTTCATATGCAGAGAGAAATAACTTACTTGTTATCAAAAGGAGGCAGCACGGTGGCACGGTGTTTAGCACTGTTGCCTCACAGCAAGAAGGTCCTGAGTTCAATTCCAACACCAGGCCGGGGGTCTTTCTGTGTGGAGTTTGCATGTTCTCCCCGTGTTTGCGTGGGTTCTCTCCGGGTACTCCGGCTTCCTCCCACCGTCCAAAGACATGCAGCTTGTGGGGATAGGTTAATTGGATAATCCAAATTGCCACTAGGTGTGAATGTGAGTGCGAATGGTTGTCTGTCCTTGTGTGTTAGCCCTGCGGCAGACTGGCGACCTGTCCAGGGTGTACCCCGCCTCTCGCCCTATGACAGCTGGGATAGGCTCCAGCGCCCCCCGCGACCCTGAAAAGGATAAGCGGTAGCGAATGGATGGATGGATGGTTATCAAAAGGGAATTTGATATATAGTTTCATCAGTTAAATTGCACAAAGCATATTGTACAGGGTACAGCGGCCATGAACGGCACTAATGCTAACTTTATTTGAAACATCTTGTCTGTAGATATTTTGATTCTGTTCTTGAAATAATATTTTGACTTTTAGAAATGTTGTCTTATTCTCAAAATGAAAAACGTAAAAAAGAAAAGTTGTCAGTCAAGTCCCCACAGTGCTGCGGGGTAGACTGCTGCAACAGCTGCCAGCACAAGTGTTCTTAAGCTTCCTGTTTTTCTGGTTCTTTTTGTCACACTCTTGGCAGTCAAGACTCTTTGCTAGATCATCACTCTGGCAGTGCATATCCTGTTTGCTTTGAAGTGAACACAACATGGTTTCAGAGCTGAAGCTAACTGGAGAACTAAGCAGCTATCAGAGATCAATGATATGAACAAAACTGGGGAACAGAATCCGCATTGCAGTTTGATGTGAATCATGGACAAGGCACTGCACCCACACTTCCTGGACTATGGTGTGAACAATTTTTTGAGTGGACAGAGACATTAATCTGAGAGGCAAGAAGAAAGGTGGAGGGATTCTACGGTTTCTCAATATAAAGAGCTTTAATAATTTGGCATTTATAACACAATGATTTCCCTGCTTTTGGGTTAAATAAAGCATATTTTATCTCACCTTATTTTTTATTCGGTGAATAAACTCAAAGACAGGAAGCAGCATTAACTGTTAATAATGATTACAGTTTAAAAACCAAGTGCAGTCAAAAGGAAGCATGCGTGTGAGCTGTGAAAGACCTTTTCCAAGTGGGACTTCACTGTATAAGAGTATCATATGGTCATACTGATGCATAAACAGAAAATAAATCCTTGTATCTCCTACTATTAAGTAAACATAACAAGATTGTAATATTTTTCCTTAGTTTACAACATTAGTGTCTAATTTCTAAAGAAATAAAGCACCTCTTATTGTTATATTGTTGCCCCAAGTAAAATAAAGTATTTTTTTTACAGAGAGCATTGACTTGCTCTTGCTTTAGTGTACAGGTTGTGCACCAAAAGCACACAGTATTGTTCTTAAATGGGTCTTAAAGGGGGCATGAAAGCTCCACAGGCTAATTCACACCATTGAGCAATGCTCTAAATAACTGGCACAGATATAACTCGGTCTATGAAGCTAGATTTAAGAAAAGGGTGCTTGAAGTTCAAGTTTTAAAAACAAGTTTAGCACCATATTGTGCTAGTAAAGAACGAGACATCACCAGTTTGGCTCGTTCTTTACTAGCTAATAGACTTACATTAGTTTATGTTAGCTAAATCTTATCCAAAAGATCAGATTAAACACACAGACATACAAAGATGTATTTGCCCTTTTATAGATCTGTATCTGCGCACTGTTTGGTATAGACACACAGATGCTTTTTTTTGTCATGCAGCTCCTGCTTTCGACGCTCAAGTTTAAGTTCAGTGAAGTTTGGCTCTCGTCAATTAAATTTCTTATTTAGCCACAGCAATATATTGCGTTCGCTTCTTAACCTCATAACTTTGAGCCATCCACCTTTGGCAAAATATGTTTTTAGTGTGTGTTTATGTAAGTCTTTTATCAAGTAAAGAATTATTTTTCCTTCTATTGATGAGGATTGTATGCTGTGAGAAATTAGGAGCTGTGAGAAATCAGCAAATGAAATTTAGGAGAAGAGGTTCCAGGGATTAGATCAAATATTGGATTTTCTGATCTGCTACAGAGGTGATAAAGATTATGTCTAAATAGTCACATTTTATTAACACATTTTATAGAGAATGTTTTACTTACATGTTTGTAGCAAACCTGCACTGATCCATCTGTGCCATTTACCCCCTTATCTTCTTATGCTGAGGGTTGGTATGTCGATGATAGTTGTCGTTTTTTTGTTCTTTGCCCACCTTTGCGTGGTAATGACTGCACAATGTTAGAAAGAAGCCCCAAATAATCAGATGACCCCGGTATGCATAGGGAATTTGCGATGGTGAAAAGAAAAACCTCCCTTTTAACAGGAAGAGACACCAGTTCAGGGAGGGGCCAACCACGGTGAGGGAAAATAGAAGGAATACCTAACTTTATTTTGTTTTAATCAAATAAAAAATATTTTCACTTAATCTGTACTCTTTTTGTTGCCATATATTCAGTTCCTACATGCCTGTTGTATTTTGTGTTAGAGTACTTGGCGATAGAAGAGCAGATGGAAGAATGATGCAACCTACAACAGCAATGCTCAGTAGCTAGTGGATCTGAGAGCAGAACACAACAACCTCCCTGAACAGGGTCCAGTAACCATCACAGTGGCAGACATCCAAGAAAGGATCTCTAGTATGAAGAGTTGGACAGCACCAGGCCCTGACATGATTCGTGCCTACTGGCTGAAGAAGCTGAATGCACTCCATGAGCATCTGGCAGCACAAATGAACCAGCTGCTAGTTGACAAGAGAATGGATAACTGGAGGCCGGATGGTCCTGATCCTCAAGGACCCCCAGAAGGGACCGGTCCCATCCAACTACCAACCAGTAACCGGCCTCAGTACCACATGGAAGCTCCTGTCACACATCATAGCAGCAAAGATGAACAGGCATATAGGTCAATAAATGAGCAGGGCAGAGAAAGGGATTGGCAAGAATACCAGAGGCCCAAAACACCAGCTACTGGAAGACAGAGCAGTCAGCCAAGACTGCAAGACCAGACTGACCAACCTGTGCACTGCCTGGATTGACTACAAGAAAGCCTATGCCCCACACCTGGATCCTGGAATGCCTAGACCTATACAAGAGCAACAGGACCCTAAGAGCCTTCATCAGGAAATCAATGGGCATGTGGCGGACAACACTAGAGGTCAATTTTAAGTCCATAGCACAAGTCACCATCAAGTGTGGGATCTACCAAGGAGATGCTCTGTCCCCACTGCTGTTCTGCATAGGCCTGAACTCCCTCAGTGAGATCATTGACAAGACAAACTACGGGTACAGACTACAGAATGGAGCAGTTGTCATCCACCTCCTGTACATGGACGACATCAAGCTGTATGCAAAGAGTGAACAAGACATCGATTCACTGATCCACACTACCAGGCTATACAGCAATGACATCGGAATGGGCATAGAGGACAGCTATAAGTATCTGGGGATACATAGGTAAATGGGAACCATGAAGAGGCAGCTAGGAAAGCTGCAACTACCAAGTACCTGCAGAGGGTCAGGCAAGTCCTGAGCAGTCAGCTGAATGGTAAGAACAAGCTCCGGGCTATCAACACCTACGCCCTGCCCGTGATCAAGTACCCTGCTGAGATAATAAGCTGGCCAAAGGAGGAGATAGAGACCCTGAGGCTGTATGCTAAACAGAAGGAAGGAGAAAATGTTGTAACTGGAAACCTGGTTGTATAAATGTTGTATAAATTTGAGACATGAGACTTGATGCAGCCATCCTTTAACTCTGTTTTTTGGGTTTTAATGGAAATAATTATTCATGGATTCAGTTAAAACCGAACAGAATCAGTAACAGAAACATTCTCCTGTTTATTAGAAAAGATTTTGATAGTTTATGGAGCAACACATGAGTGTGGTTAAGTTTGTTTTTAGGAAAAACAAAGAGGTCGTCACTTGAATTTACCTTTGACAGAAAATATTTTCTGATGCTCTGAATTCTTTAAAATGTGAAATATTTTCAGAGGAAATCAAAGTGCAGTTTTTTTCTTCTGGTTGCATATCACCATCTCTCTTTCCTCTCTCTCTGCTTTGCTGGTTTATTGTAAACACCAGATGGGAAAGTCACATCAACACACAAATAGTTTGCTCAACAGGAGTTTTCTACTTTTTTTTTTTTTCTTTTGCCCAGTGGCACTTTTGAACATCTGGGCTAATGCTAAATCAGACATCATCAGATTTAATGAGGAGGTTGAAGACTGATTCTGGTGTGTGACTGTGACCATCTGCGGAAGAGGTGCAAGTGGGATGGTGGTTCACTGGTGTGTACTGTAAACTCACAGCAAGAAGGTTCTTGTTCCACCTCCTGTTTGTAGTTTTGCTAGTCTTGATTTAAAAATACCAGCGTTATTTCATTTAAGGAGCTGACTTGAGCTGTCCAGTGCACTGCCAAAAATATAATTTAAGATAATATTATTGTATCTCTGAACCATGTACAGTTTTATGACTCAATAACACAGAAAATTCTTTGGCCTGAGGTAAAAAGTCAGATAAGAATGTGAAAGAACTACAAAATGAAGACAGACTGAAGAAGAAAGAAGAAAAGGGAATGTTTTTGTTTTTTTTACTGGTGAGCTTATTGCACCATCATCTGTCCAAGAGGAAGAATGTTAGTTCCATAACTTGAAGAAAAAAAAAAAAACATACACAACCAGTCCAAAATTTGGACACACCTTTTCAATTTAATGTTGTTTCTTTAATTTCACAACTATTTACATTGTAGATTCTCATTGACACATCAAAAGTATGAATGAACACACATGGAGTTATGTAGTAAACAAAAAACTGTGAAATCACTCAAAACATGTTTTATATTTCAGATTCTTTAAAATAGCCTCTCTTTGCTTTGATTACTCTCTCAGTGAGCTTCATGAGGTCGTCACCTGAATTGGTTTTCCAACAGTCTTGAAGGAGTTCCCAGAGGTGCTGAGCACTCAATGGTCCATTTGCCTTCACTCTGCGGTCCATCTCATCCCAAACCATCTTGATTGGGTTTAGGCCTAGTGTGAGCCAGTTTCGTCATAGCGCTTGATAGTTTTTGCAACTGCACTTGGGGACACATTCAAATTTTTTGCAATTTGCTGGACTGACTGACCTTCAGTTTTTAAAGTAATGATTGACTGTTGTTTCTCTTTACTCAGCTGATTGGTTCTTGCCGTAATACGAATTCTAACAGTTGTCAAATACGGCTGTCAGCTGTGTACCAGCCTGACTTCTGCACAACACAACTGATGGTCCCAACCCAGTTATGAAAGCAAGAAATTCCAGAAATGACCCCTGACAAGGCATACCTGTGAAGTGAAAAAAACATTTCAGGTGACATGTCTGTGAAGGGTCTCAGTTATCCAGGTCATCGTAGTCTAAGGAGCTTGGAAAGAAAAAGAGTCTGGACTTCTTTAAGTTGCTTGAAGAAGTTTCACCTCTCATCCGAGAAGCTTCTTCAGTTCTAGGGTCAAATGGTGGGAGTATCCCCCCCCCCCCCCCCCAAAGAAGGACAAAAGGACCCCCTGAAGATCCTTTACCTAATCACAGGAGCCAAGGTGTGAAAACGGGTGTGGGTCACAATCAGCCAGGGTTTCGGGTGAGTTTATTGTGAAACCTAGCCCCACCCTCTCATGTGATTTCCTGAGGTCAGATGGCCCTCCTCTGTTCAAAGATGTCTTTGAACGACACCAACTGTCTCCCATCTATAAACCAGTTTTGGGATCCCTTCCCAGACGCCTTAACACCCACTCACACCCTGGGCCATCTGACCTCAGGAAATCACACGATATGGTTTCTTTCCAAGCTCCTTAGACCACTTCAGGTGACTACATCATAAAGAGAAGGTGTGTCCGGACCTTTGACTGGAAGTAAGATATAACACAGACACACACACACACACACACACACATTATGAAGATCTAGTCTGTAAACTTTCCTTCAGAATTTCTGAGCAGCATGAAAATAAAGCTGCAGACATAAAATCTGCTGTTGAGATTTTCTAAACACAGTAAAAAAACAAGTCCTCTTTATAGCGGTTGGATTATTTCTGTAAGTTGATGAAGCTGAAGTTGGAATTATGCAGTCCAGTCATTTATTTCATTGGTGCAGGTATTCACACAGCACATGAATGAACAGCAGCTTTGGGTTTTACACACTTTGTAAGCTGTGTAAAAAGAATAACCAATAATAAACAAAATTTACATTAATATTACAGATGAAACTGGTTCACTCATTTCTGTGTTAAACCAGCTAACTCAAATCTCTCCTGCTGTTACATCAACAATGTCATCTGGTGGTTACGAGTTTAGAGCAGAGTAAACTTGTGTCTGAAGCTTTATGTTTTGTGATGAATCTTTCTGATAGATGTGTGGACTGTAGGTTCCTGTCAGTACTGATGGGATGTTACTATAAGAAGCTCAGCATCTGTACTTCTGCTACAGGGTTCTGCATCCTGGTTTTATTTCTGAAATAAAATAAAAGTATAACAAACACAGCCAGCAGAGCTGCTGACACTCCCATTGAAATGTAGAAACCAATCATTCCCCCATTTTCTGCTGTTGAGTTTGTTGTTGGTCTCTGAGGTTGGAGCTGGTCAGAAACTGCTGTAAATGACATGAAGATATTAACATTAAACATCAGAATTAAACTGATAATAGTTCAGTTCATAGTGTTAGTTAGAGATCATATAACAAAAATCTCATAATAATAACTTTAATGTATAGAATAAAACAGCCCTTAGTTTGTAAACTCTGTTAAGGCTACTTCATGGACTATGTAAAAGACAGAGGTAGCCACGATGACATTACATCATCTATTGTTTAGTGAAGGCCTGTTACGAAGCATTGATCTGAGTGTTTTTACCGTCGCCATCCTGATTTTTTTCAGATTTGGACATGAGGAGCGAGAGGCAAATCTGACTGAGAAACTGTATAATTCTCCTTACCAGGTTTAGCCTGCTATGTTAAGACGAACAGGCAAAAATTTTAGGAGATTAACTGGAGAAACAAGTTTAAGGCTAGAGTAGCTGACTGATAATCTGCAGGTTTCACCTTTCAGAGGATGACATTTCTTTGACTGAGATGTTTTCATACATCATCCTAGACATAAACATCATAAACAAATTGACTGTAAACCACTTAATAAAAAAAGTTTAACTAAATCAGGTTACCAGTCACGTTGAGTCAATATCTTCCAACACTGAAGCCATAATCAGTGTTCACCTCACACAGGTACAGACCCGAGTCATCAGTCCTGAGTCTGGACAGTTGAAGTCTGATTCGTCCTTCTCTGAGGGCGTCTTTGTCACTCTGGACTCGTCCTGAAAACTTTGCATCCTGAGACTCTGACACCTCAACACCTTCATGGACATGATGCAGGACTGAGACTTTATCATTGATGAAGAGTCCAAAGAGGATGTTGAGAGTTTTGTTGGATCTGTCAGGTTTGGTGGTGAACGTCCACTCCAGTGTGATGTTGTGGTTCTCCTCTGCCTGATAGCAGGTCTGTGTCACATTGACTACAAATGATCCTGTTGAGGAGACAGAGAGGGAAAGAGAGGAGCAGACACACTGAGAACTGGAACAAATCTGTTGTTAAGCTTTATTTGGAGTTCATAAAGTGAAGCTGTAAACTAACCAGAGACACATGAGGTGAGGATGATGAGAAGCAGGATCCTGCAGATCATCTTCTCCCTGTGAGAGGAGACAGAGGTGAAGAGTCATCAACACATGAGGTCAAAGGTCAGTCAGTACAGCTAGAAGAAAAATCTGCAGTCATACTTTATTCACTCATTACAACTTCTGATCCTGTTTGTGATCCTGATAGGAATAAACTGAATATATGAACAAGACTGATGAAATAAATATGCAAACTCTTTATTTTGGCTTTTACTTTTGGCTGCTTCCTTTTCATAAACAGTCACCACAGCAGGTAGTGCCTCATGTTTGATTTAGCAGAGTTCTCAATGCTCCGGATCGAATCAAATTATCAACCCCTCATATGTCAAGTCAATGTGTAAACGACTGAGCTACTGAAGCACAAACGATAGCAGAGTGATTGCCCCACCCAAACAGATGCTGCATGTGTAAATGGTGCCCTGCTTACTCAGCCTGGTCTCACAGCAAAATATGAAAATCACAAAAGAATCAATGCATAAAAGGGTTCGGAGACACAAATGTTTTTTTTTTTTTTTTTTATGTGACTGTCAGTAATGTGAAAGTGATGTATTTCGGTAAGAAAGATATTTTTTGTCTGCAGCACGAGCCAGGTCTCAGAGTTACTGACTGATACTGACTGACAACGGTCAGTATCAGCACACAGATGAAAAACTGTGTCCAGTGAATGACAAATAATCTGTGTCCAGAAACACAAATCAGTTGCTATTATTTCATGAACTTCTGTGAATATCTTACCTTATCAGTATTTTGCACCTCACAGCCACAGAATCCAACTCTAAGTGGGAACAATTTATGTCAGGTACAGTCTGATTAATACAGTTCTGAGTATAACTGCACAGTAGTCAAGGCACTGCAAAGTCCTCCACTCCAGTATGAGACACAAATACAAGAAAAGAACAGACAAGATAACGTGCTCACTCCCACTGTTTTCTCTGTGCACACTTCATATTGTCTGTTCAATGAAATGTGCCACTTTACATACGAGGACTCCAGAAATTTGACGTCTATGCATACCAACCGACTGCTGTCATAGGTGTGTTTTAAACCACGTTTGTATTAGGTATACGCCACATGCCACATACCATATTCAACTGTTTCAGTTTTACTTCTATAGTGAGCAAATTTTAGTTCCACTCTGTGGCTGTTTTTAGTCACAAGATGACTCATTTCTGCCAACATGAAAATAAAAAAAATGCAAACAGACACAGGTAGTCTTTTTGCTATTGGCAAAATGAAAGATTTTACATAGAATAAGTTCTTCTTGTTATGGTAAATGGCCTGTATATAGCGCTTTTAATAGTCCCTAAGGACCCCAAAGGACTTTACATATCCAGTCGCACCCATTCACACACACTGGTGATGGCAAGCTACAATGGGGCGCACTGACAGAGGGGAGGCTGCTGGACACTGGCACCACCGGGCCCTCTGACCACCACCAGTAGGCAACGGGTGAAGTGTCTTGCCCAAGGACACAACGACCGAGACTGTCCGAGCCAGGGCTCGAACTGGCAACCTTCCGATTACAAGGCGAACTCCTAACTCTTGAGCCACAATCACCCCATGTTAGTACTACAGACATGTTATTAAATCCAGTCCGAGCAGAAATATGAACAAAGTTGAAGTGATCGTTTGTCTAACTTCTTGAGCAACTTGTTACGTGAGTGTAGACAAATATTGTGGACATGAAAGCTGATTATTTGCACAAAACTTCATCTTTGTTAGAAATATTTAACCTCATTTGTTATATTTCCATCAGTATAACATTTCTGCAGCTGACATACTCTAATGAAACACTAGTTCATGTTAAAGGCGAGGGAAACTAGTGAAGGTTTACTGGAACGAAACAGAATGAAATAAAGAGCTTTTCACATCAAGTTCAGTTCAATAAATAATGAACTTTTTAAAAATATGTTGGGCTGAATAAAGGTGATCTCACCTTGGCTACGATTATATTTAGTTGTGTGTTAACAAGAAGAAAAGAAAAGATGAGTTCCTCATTTTTATTATGTTTTAGCATCCTGCTATTTCTTAGATTTGTTCAGAAAGTTGTATTGATTTTATTCTGTATGAGTCCCTGAGATGAATGATTGTGTACCTTCAAAAACAAAATAATTGATAGAGACTTTTAGGTTACTGATGTAACCTAAAATGCAGGTTGTTCCTGAAAGCTTTAATCTAATAAATAAACATATTAGTCCTTCTTCTGAAAGTCAGATTTTTTACATTTATTACAATCAGTAAAATTAAATTGTTGGACAACAAAATTCTCGATTAAATTTTTGCTGTATTTGTCAGCTGACCAGAGTCAATTCTCCTGCTGAGGTAATACCTCTAAGTTCATGTGAACAGTATTTGAAACAGGTCTGCTTGTAATGTTTCATTTAGCTTTTCTAATTGCATAAATGCTGTATAGCAGAAAGGATCAGTTATTGCTGTTAGTGGAACTTTGAGGAGGAACTATATGCTTTTGTCACATTGCCTTTTGTATTTGACTGGAATGCAGACTGCATTTTTTTACATCCAAGGTTACATCGCAGTCAACTTTTCTACAAACACATCACCCACCTGTGTGAATCATTCCACCATTCTTACATTAGTAACAACTGCATACCCTTCATAATGATTAGTCTATTTTTACCTTCTTTAGCTTTTATACTTTCATGCTTGTTTTTTTTTATTTTTCATTTACCTTATGTTTTTATTTATTTGTTTTGTACTATTGTAAGGTGACCTTGAGGGTCTTGAAAGGCACCTATAAATAAAATATATAGTTATTATTATACTATTACAGTCAAAAATAGTCCTTAGCTTTTCTTGAACTCTGTAGTTTACGAGTGCCAAACTCTTATTTATCCTTTCAGTATTAAACAAAATAAACAGCTAAAAGCTCCAGTCGATCAAACGGAGTTTCAAAATGGTTGTCTGAAATGATGTCATGTTTTTGTACTTTCAGTCATTTTTGCAGTAAACCCGGTGCAGAGAACAGAATGAGGAAAGAGAAACATAATGTGAGGCTGACTGGCTTTAAGACCCCAATTTTAATGTCATGTTACGTCATTTTTATTTTTTTTTAGCTAATTTGAGGAGGTATAGAGACATGGCACAGAGCCTTTTGAATATTCTGGACAGTCATGGAATGAACATGAGGAGGGGGGAAATGGGAACCTAAATGAATGGGGACATTACACATGACTAACAGTAGAGACCAAATAAAACAGTAGGAGGGAAACATGCAAACAAGAGGAGATGATGGGAGACAAAGACATCACTAAAACACACAAAAGGCAAGGGAGACTTAAACACAGGGGACTTGAGATACTCGCTCACTGGAGACATGACACCATAACCAACATAGTGGGGAAGACACAGTGTGGCGGAGGTGTGGTCTCTGGCCTGCTGCAGTGGAGGAGTGACGCAGTGAGCTCGCAGAGCTGACAAGATAGGTGTGTGGCATGGAGTGTGTTGTGTTGGGCTCTTGAATAAAACTCCTGCTCAAGCAATAACGTGGAGCAACAACAATCTTTTAATATAGCTTCTTCTCGTGGCTGTTTACATACCCCCAATTTCCTGTTTAGTGGGTAAGTACTGCCGCCTAGTGGCACATGCATGTGCATCAATATAGATTACACCACAGAGTGAGGAGTAGGGATGGGTACTGGTATCGGTTCTGACATAAACGGTAGTAACCAGACCAAAAAGCAGCGCACATTTCGGTGCTTTACTTCGGTGCTTTTTTTTTTTCTTGAGGTGTCATACACTTTGGATTCCAGCCAATCATTTTACCTTTCCTTCTTTTTCTTTTTTTTTGCCTGTCCCATTTGGCTCATTTTACCTTTCCAAGGATAGTAGGCGGGCCCAGGTAAGTACCTTCTTTTAGAGCAGAGCTACAGATTAAAAATGCCCAAGGCAAAGCGGCCAAAAGTCTTCCTGTACTTCACAGCAAAAGATGCAAACTCAGCAGCCTGCAACAAGTGCTTTAAGCTGATACTGTGCAAAGGAGGTAACACCTCGAATCTGATGAAACACCTGGCGATGCATAAAAGTCGAGAAATGCACCATATTTGATAGCTTTCTGCAAGACTGAGCACCAAACACATCTACTGCAGGTGTGGTGCCTGTTATCGGACCCAGAGTTAGCAACATCCCCCAAGAACCTGAAGAGGAGGGTCCTGGCCCCTAGCCCTGCCAGTGTAGCAGAAATGATGACGGATGATGATGATTGCAGCAGCCGTTCTTCTCTGGGTGAGTAGCTTAATGCTGTTCGTGTGTAATTTACGTTGAGTAGGCTAACCGCGTTATTACATTAATGCACGTAAGGTGAACTAGCAAACACCGTCGTAGTTACATGCAGCTTCCTGTTTGATAGAGTAATACCATATATACCCTAGAGCTGCAAAAAAGGCTAACATTGTTATCTTTTTACAAAAAAAAAAAAACTAAACATGAGAGGTTTTAGGATAAAGTTTTCTGTTTTCCATTGTTGAAGCACTACTTCCAACTAAAGGAGGTATGTTGTATCAACAGAAAAGGCTAACTTGGTTATCATTTTCAGAAAAAAAGAGACTTCTAAAAATAAAAACACAAGAGGTTTTTGGACAAAGTTTGTGTTATCTATTTAAGCACTGGAACCATTTCAAAAGTACCGGTCTGGCACCGGTATCGGATAAAACCTAAACAATACCCATCCCTAGTGAGGAGTGTCTGCGTTCTGCGTCGATCATGGCCGAAACCGCACTTCTATTGCCAATAATAAATTAAGGATAAATTAAGGACAATTCCTCTCACTTTCGAGAGTGTGTGTGTGTGTGCATGTTACAGGGTCCTGCGTCAGACACAGACATGGGAAGAACCTAGACAGACATGAACTAAATAGGGAACAGAACTCAATATCAACAGAACTATCTGAAAATTAAGTTATATAAAATAGAAGACAATAATACAAAAGGGCATGGCACTCAAAATGCTGAGTCAAAAGACCCATAACCATGACAAGGGATGCCATTAAATATCACATGTGGCACAGTTGCATCACATTTAAGCACTATTAAATTCACAACAAATGTGATACATGTTCCTTTTTATTTACAGACATACTGAAGTGATGCAAGTGATCCTCTAAAATAAACAACCTAGAAAGGACTTAGTACCTAAGAGATGGTCATACTGGTTTCTGAGTAAACTCATCATGTGTACTCAAGGTGCTTTTTTCATTCTTAGTTCTGCTGGATCCTGAGCAAGCAACTAGATCTGCATTTTAGTAACAGAGCTTCACGAAAAAGAGGAAGAAATAAAGAAACAAAGGTAGGAAGAAAATAGATCCAGCTGACCCAAAAATCTCTACACAGAGAAGAGTTTTTCTGTTTGTTTTTTTGTTATTGTGTTACGCTATAAAGTAAATGTTTAATCAGAGACTGTAAAACACGACACGACTGAGTCCAACAGTTAAATAGTTTGTACACTTTGTGTGTATCGCAGTTTTTACTGACATTTAGCACTAGCATTGAGCTGCACCTTCGTCTTCATGTGAAACATTCAAACTTGTGTCTGTTCCTCCAGCTGAACATTAAATCATTTAGAAATCAGACTTCTTTTAGTTTGTTGATCTAATGCGAAGGTTTAACTGAATATGCACAAAAGGAAGCTGCACTTTGAGTCCCTTCAATGTAAACAATATTTCTGCTATTATATTAATATCATTATTGTCATTATTATGATGCACCTATTATTAGTATTATTATAATGTTGTTCTTGTTTAGGTACAGACACTGACAAAAACAAGTGATAATCTGTCCCAGAAAGTTGATTGTGGACGTAGTGTTTTCAGTGGGAGAAATGTTTTGTCACTCATTCAAGTGATCAACGGTGATGACAACTGGCATATTAATGATCAAGGAACTAACCTCATAGTCCATTGTTAGTCAGAGGTGCTAGTTTCAGTCATTGTGTAAATGTACTCTTCATAAGGTTGAGGAACTGCCTTAACTCTGTTGAATGCGGAGTTCACTGGAGCTTCACAGGCACTGCAATCCTCTTCCACTTCTTCATGATGACATCATGGAGCTGGTGGAGGTTAGAGACCTTGCGCTCTTCCACCTTCCATTTGAGGATGCCCAAAAGATGTGCAATAGAGTTTTAGTCTGGAGACATGCTTAGCCAGTCCAGTACTTTTACCCTCGGTTTATTTTTTAAAAGGCAGCGGAAATTTTGGAGGTGTGTTTTTGGATTACTATCATGTTGGAATACTGCCCTGTGGCCCAGTTTCTGAAGGGGAGGGATCATGCTTTGCTTGAGTATGTCACATGTTACAATTCAAGGTTCCCTCAATTAACTGTAACTCCCTAGTGCCAGCAGCACTCATGCAGCCCCATACAATGACATCCTACCACCATGCTTGACTGTAGGCCAGACACAGTTGTCTTTGGGATTGGGGGCCTATGGCCTAGTCCATCTTTATGTAGATCAGGAGTCCCCAATCCCAATCCAAGAGGGCCGGTGTCCCTGCAGGTTTTAGATGTGCC
Source organism: Aulonocara sp. 'chitande type north' Nkhata Bay (assembly GCF_057382095.1). Classification (NCBI taxonomy): domain Eukaryota; kingdom Metazoa; phylum Chordata; class Actinopteri; order Cichliformes; family Cichlidae; genus Aulonocara; species Aulonocara sp. 'chitande type north' Nkhata Bay. Next base: position 28,414,458 of record NC_141346.1, on the reverse strand, counting down.
CTTGATCCATCACAGCTGATTTGAATGGATAAATTACCTTCTTGACATGTCCTGAAGTTCTCCAGAGGCCTGGGCATGAACTAATCATGTGATTCAGGTGTGTTGACCCAGGGTGATATCTAAAACCTGCAGGGACACAGGCCCTCATGGACTGGGATTGGGGACGCCTGATGTAGATCAACAATTCTTTTTCAGATTCTCAGAGAATTCTTTGCCACGATGCGCCATGTTAAACTTCCAGTGACCAGTATTAGAGAGTTTGAGAGCAATAACACAAAATTTAACACACTTGTTTCCCATTTGCACCTGAGACCTGGTAACACTAACGAGTCACATGACACCAAAAAGGGAAAATGGCTAATTGGGCACAATTTGGACATTTTAACTTAGGTTTTAGTCACTTTTGTTGCCAGCAGTTTAGGCAAAAAATGGCTGCATGTTTAGTTATTTTGAGGTGACATCAAATTTACACTGTTATACAAGCTGTGCACTGACTTTTTTACATTGTATCAAAGTGTCATATCTTCAATGTTGTCCCATGAAAAGATATAACAAAATATTGACAAAAATGTGAGAGATGTACTCACTTTTGTGAGATACTGTATAATTTTTTGTGAAATTTTAAGGAGGCTTGAAACATGACCACTGTGCACGTAACCTTGATGTTCTTTTAAAACTATGTGTTTTACCTGATTTATTTTTAAGTTGGACAATGTTCTGCTTTGTTACCTGTGATGTCTGATAATAATATACAACACTGATATTTTTTTACAGGTCAGTGTCTCACTGTAATGTACCCAGTAAGTTTAACAGGAAAACTTCCTCCTCACATGTTTTTTCACCTTTGCATAAAATTTTGTTAGAGACAAGTCCAAGAAAAGGCAAAGGTAAAAATATAAAAAAACAGGTTAAAAAAGATATGAAAGATAAAAACACTACACACTGATGTCAAGAGAGGGTTTTAAATGCTGTAGCTCAACACATGTACAGAATAACAATTATTAGCTGCACAGAAACAGTGGCAGGATATATTTTGTGTTTTTTAAGCAGAAGAAAAAATTTATTCTAAAAAAAAGTGAAATACTTTAGAGTTGTTAATGTTATCCTCTTAATTATAAAGATGTATATGTTCATGATTTTAAATGTGAACTGAGTTATTTACAGACAACTCAGTAGATGATTTCTCTCTAAAGAAAAACAAGAGAAATGTCAGCGCTTTAGGAAATACATTGTGAAGACAACGATTTTATTTACACTGAAGTGTGTTTATAGACGAAGGTGAAAGTATTCATGTAGTTTTGGTCAGTCAGTGTAATAATCAGCATAATGAACAGGATCAGATGTTGTAATGAGTGAATGAAGTCAGACTGTAGATTTTTCTTCTTCTAGCTGTACTGACTGACCTTTGACCTCATGTGTTGATGACTCTTCACCTCCATCTCCTCTCACAGGGAGAAGATGATCTGCAGGATCCTGCTGCTCATCATCCTCACCTCATGTGTCTCTGGTTCGTTTACAGCTTCACTTTATGAACTCCAAATAAAGCTCAACAACAGATTTGTTCCAGTTCTCAGTGTGTCTGCTCCTCTCTTTCCCTCTCTGTCTCCTCAACAGGATCATTTGTAGTCAATGTGACACAGACCTGCTATCAGGCAGAGGAGAACCACAACATCACACTGGAGTGGACGTTCACCACCAAACCTGACAGATCCACCAAAACTCTCAACATCCTCTGTGAACTCTTTATCAATGATAAACTCTCAGTCCTGCATCATGTCCATGAAGGTGTTGAGGTGTCAGAGTCTCAGGATGCAAAGTTTTCAGGACGAGTCCAGAGTGACAAAGACGCCCTCAGAGAAGGACGAATCAGACTGCAGCTGTCCAGACTCAGGACTGATGACTCGGGTCTGTACCTGTGTGAGGTCAACACTGATTATGGCTTCGGTGTTGGAAGATGTCGACTCAACGTAACTGGTAAGTTTATCATGATTAATATTAATATTATTATTACCATTATTTATTTACTAATTTATTTCTATATCACTGAGAGACTTGAATGAGTCCTGCTGAGAACTGTGGGTTTTTTTTAAGTCCAGATCATGAACACGAGCAAGTGTCAACAATTACATTTTATGCTTTTTTACAGCAGCTGCTGATCAGCTCCAACCACCGAGACCAACTCTGAGTTCAAGAGAAGAGAGTCGGGAAAGAACCTCAGTTTATATTGTACTGGGACTGACAGCAACAGCTCTAATGTGTGTCAGTCTGGCTGCTGTCAATCATTCTGTATTAAGGAAAAACAAAAAAAGAAAAGAACGAAGAAAAGAAACATTGGGTCTCCAGAGCTTTTTGGTAAGACATAATTAACCAGCAGATTCTCTTCATTTAACATCTGTTCAAGAGCCAGAAGATAAGGTAGTGCTATAAATGTAACATTTACATGTGACAGAGTTTAAATTAATAGAAATGTAATGATCAGTGTTGCTGTACATACTGCTTTTCTTCTGAAAATGATGACTTTCTTTCATTGTGCTGCTTCATTTTGTAAATTATTGTGTTTATGAGAAAATTGTTTCTGAGTTTCTTTGTCTAAATCTTTTTTTCAAAGCACCATACGTTTTCAAACATCTATTAACAAAGAAAAAACACACTTTACTGGCATCAGTTCTGTAAAGGACACATGTTCAGACCAAGTGAAAGACAAAAGATTCAATTCCAACAAGTCTAAACACTATATATCTCTGAGAAAACTGCAACTTTGAATTTCACAATACATGCTGATGACATTGTGCTCAAATTTAACCAATAAGCTACACTATTATAATTAGGGGTGGACGATATAAACGATATACAATAGAAACGATATAAATTTGGCCAACGATAGAGATTTTGACTATACCGCTCTATCGCGATAGCGCATGTTGATGATGTCATCAAGCTGCGCCTGTTTTGGTCGAAAGCATCGCAGCGGCTACAACCATTATCATCTGCAAATTATGCTGACAGTCATAGCAAAGAGATGAAGCACTTTTGAAATATGGGGAAAGCCAAAAACTGCGCTTCCTCCACTTCCGTAACATTGATTCATTAATGTTGAATTCTCTCGCAGCGGCTCTATTCCCATGTTGTTGCAGTATATTAATAACTAACCTTGTATTGTGGATGAATAATCTCAGTTGTTCTCCTGACTGAAGTTTGCCCCGTGTATAGCATCCTGCTATGCGATTGCATTTGTCCCTGACCACCAGAATCCCTCACGTTAAATTTTAATGAGTGGAAAAAAAAGTTGGCGTTCATCCTCCAGCTTCACTGTGCTAATGTTATGCTAACATAGCTGTGTCGCTAGCAATCACGTAGCACAACATTATATACCAGGTAGTCCAACTTCAGTAACCCCTCAAACGCCACTGCTGTTTAGTTTTCTGTCTTCGATTTTTGAGAAAATGAAAGGATTTTAAGTGTGCCTTATAGTGTGGAAAATACGTTATACAGAAGAAAAGAATATATCGCGATATATATCGTTACCGCACATGCTTCAAATTATATCGCGATATGAATTTTAGGCCATATCGCCCAGCCCTAATTATAAGATTAGTAAGGTTAACTTTAACAGTAAATATGATAACAGTTATGTTTACATTTAGATTTATGTTTCTAACAAAGTAAATAATTTCACAGAGTCAGAGAACTTTAAAACATTGTGAGGTTTTCAAAGCTTAAAAAAAAGAAATGACACAAAACCTGGGAATAAAGTGTCATGGTTGGCTGTGTGGCAGGCAGGCAAGCAGGAGTGGTGGACCCAAAATGCAGGACTCAGACTCGAGGGATGAACTCAAAATACTCAGCTTTATTTGCTGGCACAGGAAAACAAGCATACAAAGCAAACTAAACTAAACTGGGAAACAACATAGACTCACAGGAAAAGATCCACACAACATGAGGGTGAACTGACATTAACGACACAACAACAAGAACTAACTGACAGGGACTAAAATACACTGGCAGGCACATAAGGAAACGAGGAACAGGTGGGCACACAGCTGGGACTCATTAGGCTAGTAAGGACAAGGAAGTAAAACAGAATACACTATGAGACAAGACCTTCAAAATAAAACAGGAACTCCACAGGCAGAATTCAGAGACAATACTAACACAGTACAGAGGAAACAGGAGGAACATGAGGGCAGAACTAAACCTAAGAACTAGAAATCACAACCCAGAAGGACAAGAAATCTAGAAAAGCAAAACAGAACCCAATAAACAATAATATAGAATCAAAACACTGGGCCACAGGCCCAGGACTGTGACATAAAGATTGTCACAACAGTTTCGCCACTTCCTCCTTTTCCTCTTTTCAGACTCTACTCTTTTTTTAAGTGTCCACCAGGTGTACTCACAATTTTCCTATCTGCTGTCATTACCGCCCATCCACTCTCTATTTGATATTCCTCACATCCAAGGGCGTAGATTTGGTTTTGACATTGGTGGGGACGGATGATTCAACCACCAAACCCTGCCCTGTTTCTTTTTTTTTTTTCCTATTTGTCTTTGCTTCTTGATAAAAAGAGGAGAAATATGCTTGCCTACATATGCTATTCTACATGCTTTTAAAACATTTAAAATTACAATTCAAAATTATAATAGTTTTATATGTGAATTATATAATGTTGAATTACTATTAAACAAATGACTGACTAAGTATTTAGACTTTAGTTTACTTCAGCCATATTCCATATAAATCAGGTATACAAAAATACAAATAGCTTCAAATACAGTCATGACAATAAAAGAATATGACTTTAAGGACTTAACAACATTACTTCAGTTATAGGACACCAATATCTCTTATAAATTAGCATTAAGGGAACACTGAATGACCTGGTGGGTTTTATCCATAAAACGAATCATCTAAAATTACCTCAATTCATACTTATGTGCGATCTCATTACCACAAATTAATCGATAGAAAATCGCGATCTCAATCAGAGGCGGAGCCAGACATTTGAAACAGGCTTAAGCTTAGCCCTAAAGGGTAGTATGCATGTGGGATTTTTTTTTTTTTTTTTTTTTTTTTGGGGGGGGGGGGGGGGGGGGGGGTAGAAATGACTGAAAGATTGATAGGCTCTGTTTTGAGTTTTGTTCAAAAAAGAATGACTTCATATAGGGAGAAATATATATCACATGTGCAGGACACCTTAAACTAGTTTTTTAATTAAGCAGCAAGGCAGAACAAGGTCAGGGCTGTATCAAGACACGAGGACTAAACCCCAATTCAACCAGACCCAAAACTGATCCAGAATTAAAACAGGACTACAACAGTTCAAAATCAGGACTACTGAGGATTTAACAAAAACAGAACCAGAATCAGAACTAGATGATAGTAGCACTAAAAATCATCATAGACTTGCGCTACACTTATTTTTTTAATTCTACCAAAGTCCACTATTTAGATTGAGAAAGGTTTATATAATTATTTAGCCTTGTTGTGCAAACAAGCCTGCATAACTTAATAAATATAGAATTTGAAAAATAGCAAACCTAAAAAGAAACACTAGGTACAAGATACATGAGTACCTATGATACGGTGATACTTTTGGTAAACAACCATTTGACTAACATGTGTGTCTCACCTGCTCTTGTTCCACCTCTGATCTGTCCTCATTCTCCATCTCCATCTCTCTTCCTCTCTCTCCCTCTTTGTGCTGACAATCATCAAATATACAGATATTTACACACTCTTCAGTTCAAAACACAAACACTTTTTTAATTGTAACATCAAATCAGACTAAATGTTTATTTTTTTAGATTGCTAAATATAAAAAACATATTTGTTAACTTTAAGAGTAAAGAGAGAAACTGTCTGTATTTCTTAATTATAAATGGCACCAAATTGTATTCAAAATTGAGCCACACTTATGGAGCTCCACAGTTCTTTTCCTGGTGTTTTGGTTGACATCTCTTGATTTTCCCATGTCAAAGAAACAGGATCTGTGTTTTGCCTTATATGCATCCACAGCTGTGCCACCAGTTTACTCACATGGACTCTACTAACCTGTCAGAAGCTTCTTCAGCTCAGAATGGAATCGTCTGCAGTTTTCTTATTAATTAACAATAAACTTAGTGTACATGTACTCCTAGATTTGATCAAAGTGATAAAAAATAGACAGATCTGTCTCTCTTTATTCTGACATTTAACTCATTCAAAATATATTTCAATATTTATCTATAACAAAAGTTTACTCTAAATTGATGTTGTACAGTAAAAATATTTTATGTTTTCCCCCTAAAGTGTAAATATCTGGTTACAAATGTGAATATCCTGCTGTGTACTGAAATCCCTCCTGTTTTGCATAGAAATATACTGAACAACATACAAAGCATAATATATAAAATAACATTTACCTGAGTTTTTTCTTTGAAAGAAGCCTCTAATGTCCATTCTTATATTTCAGTACATAACTGAAACCGATTTAGTCGGGGAGGGTAAGAACTGAAAATATGAAATAAACACATGTAAGCTAAGACTCTCTAAAAAAATAGCATTTGTTCGGCTTTTCATTTCGCCATTTGTTGATTCACTTGAAGAGCAAGTAACGTAATATTGGTCAAGTGATCAGTTTGATATCAATCTTTAGTGATACACCGTCATATTTACATTATTTGTACGGTATGAATGATTTGCTTTGGTACCTGGTCAAACTTAAGCTCTCCTTAGTATGGCTGGCTCCGTTTCTCCAACAGCGCACTCACAGGCGGCAGCTGCCCCGCCCCCTCGCTCAGTCGCTTAGTGCCTTAGCTCGGATCATACCAATATCAAGGGGGATTCAAGCACAGCCGTAAATTCCCACAGTGTGCACTATGGTCGTGTCCAAATTCATGGGCTGCATCCTCCTGAGGACCCGGCCTTCGCGGTCTACGTGGGCCGGGTCCTCAGAAGGTCGGGTAGGCCGGAAGTAAACGGCCGTGAAATTGGACGGTCTAGCCTTCTGATTAGCGTCACCGCTGTCTCAGTGGAGTTTAATAAACTCGGTCGTCTGCTCCTTGCTATCTAAAATATAACAGGACACTGGCGTAAATTCTCGACTGTCTCATACTTCTGTTTAATCAGTTTTCTGTTTGACGTTTAGTCAGCTGTGTAAAAACCAAGGAGGAGGGGGATTAATAAAGTTTTATTTTATCTAATCTTATCTAATAACTTTAATCTCAGCCAAACCGATTTACTCACGAACAAACAAAACACTGAAAAAAGCCCAACAATAACATTTTTAGGTTGTCTAAGTGAATTATATATTACATTTAACCCGAGCAGCGAAAGTCCGCGGTGATCTGAAAATGATGTGCCGGGAGTTGTGCCGTTCTCGGCCGCATCAGTAACCCTCAAGCTCCCGGCTAGCTGTCGAGCTGGTGGGTAGCAGACGTCTCCGAAAACGTCGAAGCACTTTTGCAAATATGCGATATCTTGATAAACCGAGCAGATATTTGATGTTTACACAACTACTTCCTCGCCTGAAAATATGTTAAAAGTTTATTTTGTGACCCAGAAAGATTAGTATGAGTAATTTTAAAACTTAGTATCGGCCATTGTTGGAAACTGGAATTTGGCTGGGCCGCGCTATGAATTCTGGGATATGGTAGGCCACGAAGGACACACCCGACCCATCCTTAAAATTCGGGGAAAAGGAGGACGCATTTGTCGGCTACATTCGGAGGAGTCTACGAATTTGGACAGCCTTCGGCGCGTCGCTGTGACGTAATCGGTCTACAAATGCGGCCTCAGGAGGATGCAGCCCATGAATTTGGACACGACCTACGTGCTTCGAATATTGTGTGTACTTTTTGTTTTATGCAGTTGTCAGCCAGGCATCTAACTATGAAAAAAATACACTCCAAAAGACCCCGGACTTCTGACAAAACAACCCGGGCTTAAGCCCAGTAATGCTGGGCTTACACTGTGCGATTTTTGGCCCATTTTGAGCCGATTTTTGAGTCGTGCGACCGTTTTGGCGATCGGCCTGATTTTGGCCTTCATCGTGCGTCGTGCATCGTGTAGTATACGTGGGGTAACGAGACGCGATTAACACCTCACGACCAGCTCCCGATCATCAATCGCTTGGTCGTGAGGGTGTCACCGCAGTTTGTCACACTGCGCACGCGCAAACACAAATGTCAGTGAAAAAGACGGCGCAGCACGGCAGTGCAGCGTGTGATCTGGACACAAGCGATGGAGGTACAACTTGTAGAACTTTGGAAAGCTCATCCGAGCCTTTTCGATGTGGCCTCACAAAATTATCACGACCACAACAACCGTGAAAATAGTTGGATTTACATTGCTGCTCAATCACAGCTGCCTGATCAATGTTTTTCATTAGCAATTTAGCAAAGTTGATGATGGCAGTGTGTGTGTCTGTGTGAGTGAAAGACAGAGAGGGAGAGTGAGCGACAGAATTTCTGTTATAACCTTCATTTTATGGACGCACAGTGTGAGCACTCAGGTCGCATCAGAGCATCGGGCCGTATAGTGTGAGACCCTGCATCGTGACCTATGAACTTCTAACCCCTGCGAGTCAATCGTGCAGTTTGAGCAGGAGCTGAATCGCGCGACTGAAAAAATCGCACAGTGTAAGCCCAGCATAAGCCACTCCCACGCTCCGCCCCTGATCTCAATTCATACTTATGTGCGATCTCATTTCCAAATGACAACGATTTAAAAAAAAAAAAAAAAAAGACGAGGACGATTGTACCGCATTTTGATCCGGACGTAATCTGCATGAAAACAAGCACTCACTATTCCTGCTCAACAAATGACAAGGGCGGAGCCTTGTACCACGTGATACAGAAGCTGGCTGCTAAAATTGGCAGGGAAAAAACAACGGAGAGCACGTCAGGGATGACGAGAAAGTGACAGGAGAAAATCCGTCCCAGACAACCACCCAAACATCAATAACGGGAACCTTATACAGCTCTTCCCTATACCCGTCGAACTCCCGCAGGCACAAAGAAATTACGGAGGCTATCACTTATCACCTGACCAAAGATATGGCTCCCATAAACACTGTGCAAAACGAGGCATTTAGGAAAATGACCAACACCCTAGACAAACGCTACACAGTGCCGTCCCGCAACTATTTTTCTATTGTTGCACTACCTGCTCTATACATGCAGTGTCGAGCAACGGTGGAGACGGAATTTAAAGCAGTACAACATTTTGCGGCAACAACAAAACGTGAGACATTTGTTGTTTTTATGTTTATTTATTGTTTTTATGTTCAGTCTAAACTATACGAAATTGATGTGCAGTTAATAAGTGCAATAAATATTTATATTGGAAAAGAAAATCGTGATCTCAATTCTAAGCAAAAAAATCGTAAATCTCATTTAATGCAAAATCGTGCAGCCCTACCACAAAGCAAGGCTGGACTGGGACAAAAAATCGGCCCGGGCATTTTGACTAGAGACCGGCCCACCAGGATAAAGATTGAAAATGTGACGTCATTCAGGGGTAAAACCGCAAAGGATTCTGGGAACTTGTGGCAAGAGGTACTAGCGCACGCAGGCTTTCAATTGAACTCAGTTACACAGCGATAAAAAGAAACACAAAAAATGGCAAGAAGCTGTTGTATTATTAACTGCAACAGCCGGTCGCATGACAGCCACGGAAAGCCGACGGGTAAAGAGATCGTTTTTTTTTTATCAGATTACGTCGTTGAAGAGAAATTTTTTAAACCATGTTTCCGAAGTAAGCCGACGGATGGTCTGGATATACCAAATATAACGTCTCAGAACACTCCAGCTCACAGGTTAGTCTGCTCCAAGCATTCCCACAAAGGTCAGTCTTCTGTTGTAGTTAATACGTCATTTTTCTTAACATAATTGGTGATATAGGTTACAAGCAAGTCTGGCGCTGAACAGAAATTGTTGCACTATGCTCCTTTATTTATTGTGCATAAATAGTGAATTGTCCTGACACAATATTGTGTTTCGCTTCTGTTATTACCATGGTACATTGACAAAAACATACTTTTATTCACAGGATAAAACAGTTGTTTTGTATCACTAATTGTCCAGTACGATTACAGCATACAATATTATTGTCACTGCTACATTTCTGTAATGAACCAGAAATTATTTCCACTACTAATTAATTACCGTTGAGCTCAAAGGTTATATTAATAAACGGTTAACGAATGTGTATTTATGACGACGATTTGTGAGACTGGTAAACGTACCTTTGTTCGTACGATGGTCTTTACTTTCTACACGGTGCATTTCAAGGTCCTCTACCCATCCGCCGGTAAACTGTACCTGGGCTTGTTGCAGTGACCTGAAGTTACTAAACTTCACGAGTGTATGCACTCACTCCAAGAACCGTATAATTATAAATCTGAGCGTGGTGAAAGTTGGGCAGCACGCTAACGTCCTTTGTCCACTCTGTGTGCTCGTAAGGGTATAACCCTTTCACTCCTTTGATTTTTTCCTCGTATCTTTTCTTTGTCTTTTCGTCGAGTCTGTCTTTGTACGGACCGGCATTGTTCTCCTTTTGTTATGTACATTCCTTTTTTGTGCGGCAAAGAAAAAACAAGAAGGTATTGGAACCGGAGAATGAACGTTTTGCAGTGCTGCAAATGCTTGCATTTGATGCCGGTACTTGGATTGTTTTGCCACGAGTTCCCGGCATGCAATGCGCGAAAAATCACGTGATTGCTAAACAAGGGGGCGGGTGCATTCGGCCTCCTCGGCTGTAATTGGTCCAGCCCAGAGTCAATCATGACCAATTGGCCAATCCAACACCTTTCATTATATATACCCTTCCTAAAAATAAAAAAAATCCATCGGCCCATAAAAACAAAAAATCGCCAGCGGCCCACCGGGCAGATGCCCGGTATGGCCAGTCCAGCTATGCCACAAAGTAAAAGATCTCTCAGCAAAATGATGCAACATCTTAGGCACACTATACAAACATTACTGATGAGTCACTCATCAGTAATGTTTGTAGGGTGAGTGTATTTTTAAAACAATTTGTGCAAACTGCACTACAAGATGGAATATTTGCAAAATCATGACTACCTCATGATATTTTGTCTCAGAAATTAACCCTATGAATATGTCAGTACCATTAGGATTAAATTATTGTGTCACCAACATTTTAACGTTAGACATATAATTTTAACAGCCTCTGTGAACTGATGTCCTGGCTTGCTCGAGGCTGCCATTTTCTCTGACAGTTTCAATCAAAATTAGAAATGCTGCTCTGAGACTGAGAGAACTAATAGTGCTGCCTGTTGTGCAGTTAGTTTCCAAAACACGTTATTCATGGTTACATACAATTTTAGACTGATGTGGGCCAAAGCCTAGCATAGCCTGTAACATTATTATGACGGACACATTTTATGAGTAAACTTGAGTTTAAGTGACTAACACACTGAAAAAAAGGGACTGGCCATCTCTTGGATTTATGTAAGCATCTTGCATGTATTTAACACAATTGCCTCATGTTTTAAAGTTAAATGTAACTATATAGTGTAAAAACTACATGATATGCAGAAAGGGTGTATTAAATTGTTCATATCATGTTCAGGTGAAGTAAGTCAATAAGATAGCAACGTTAAATCTCGTGAAACCACGCGTGATTTCATCTCGCGGGCTTTGGATCGTGGTTTAAAAAAGGCATCCATCTCAGTCAAGTCGAGCAGCCAACTCTACGTTTTTGGTATGTCTTGATTTTTTGAATTAATATTTACCATATTTCAGACAAATGTAGTTAAACGTCTAGAGTGTCGCCATGTAACATGCTAAAAAAGAGCCGTTAGCTTATTTGCTGTTTTATCTGTTGTCAAAGAATTGGCGCTTTTTCATTTGAATTTGTCTTTGGCACAAGAGTCGTAATATCACATTAAACCTAATTACGAGGCACTCATAACATAATTTGGTTTTCTGTGTGAATAGATTTGCCAACTGACTCTTCAGTTACATTGTGTATTTACTGCACCGTGGTGTTAGTGAGATTTTGGACATTGAACAGCTTTAGCTAATATCATCAGCGGCATTATGCTAGCTTACATCCCTACCCCTCCTGCCCTCACCTGCTGTCCTTTTGTTTTTGTTTTTGTTTTTGTTGATGCACATTGAGAGACCACATCTATTCTGCATTTCACCAGGAGTCAGCTGATGGATTGTGGGTTCAAGGTGTTATGGTAAGAAAGTATATTCTATTTTCGTTTCTGTAACTTAATTATAATGGGTTTTTTATAATTATTAGGTGCATGCATACTCACCCTATTAATACAACTGAGAAATCCAAAATCTGCCATAGGTTTAACTTATACCTGTATGTATTGCCAGAAAGGTGATTACTGGACTCGCATTAATGCACACTTGAACTGAAATGAGGTTGTAACTTGTGGGTTGTTGGGTTGCAAATCAGAAACAAACATCTTTGGATTTTTTTTAATCCCATAAGATCTGGAAACACAGTTTTTATTCAACAAAACATTACTGATTAACCAAGCACAGTGCCTGCTGTTATTTCAAAATAATTTTATGTCATTTCAGATAAAATGCAGCATTCCAGTGCATCCCAACCATGCCTTTACAGTCAAGGTTTCTGACGGAGCTGAGTTTCTCTCTGACAGTCTGCTGAAAGTGTTTGCAAAGTGATCGGGGGAACAGGGCACAAAGCTAAAGGATGTAGCTGCCATTATGACAGTAAGAACTTTAAAATTCTTTAACTACAAAGTGTATATGTATTGCATTAGGTCAGTAAAATTTTTATGCTACATCCATTGAAACAGTCAACTATTACCTGTGAGTAATGATTCCACTAAAAGGATGCCATAATTTTCGTCATGCATTTACTGGCCCACTGAGAAAAATTTATCTTTTTTTAAAAATAAATGTTCTGGAAACTATATATCCATAAAGTTGATGTCAAACAGGAACTTTTGATATTGCTTTGTAGATGCTGGTGTTGCATGTTGACTGGTTTAAAAAGTCAAGAGTTTTTGTCTGGGATCATTTTCTTCTGTGCTACTGAAAAGTTCACAAATCTCTGTTTTCTTTGTTATAATAGTCAAGGAGTCCCTCATCAAAGTGCTCCGCATCTGTGTGAAAGACAATTGCAACATCTTGGTGCAGGAGTTCATGGTGAGTGTTTTATGAGTAGATTGTGGATTTGCAACCTTTAAAAATGCATTTAGTTATCCACTTGATCCTCATTGGACTGGTTAGGACCAGTAGTCCTCTTTAATAATTTGAAGTTCACATGAGGCCTGGTAGTGAACTCGGCCGCCGGCCCTTGAGGCCCCACCCCCACCCCTGTATTAGGGGTCACATCAGTGTGAAAAAACTTTAAATTTGTCATTCTAATGAACAAAGGAAAATCCCACCAGTATTTACATTAGCTTTTGTTTGAAAAAAAAAAAAAAAAAAAAAAAAAAGACCAACTGACCAACAGCTAACCAAATTGTGGGGCTGAAAGTCTAAATTCTAACATCTTCTGAGTGACATAGCCTGGATTTCTGATGGGCCGGTGTCTTTCTAACAAAAACTAATGTAAAGCATTTGAAATTATTATGTTTTTCACCCTCTCTTAGAAACTCTGTTAGACCATGAATGGCAGCATGGCAGGCCACTCTTTGGCTATAGCTATTTACTATGTTGCTTGCATTGGTTTAAATTACTCTAACATTAGAACTGGTAGATTCAAAAGAGATGAGTTTAAAAAGGAATCTTAAAGAAATGTTTTGTGTTTAACCAGGACTTGCCTGAGGCCACTGCACAGATTGAGAAAACCACAATGAACATCTGTCTCCAGAGATGCGCCAGGCAATGACTTTTCTGATGTTGTTCTTCAAGATCTGGATAACGTGACCTTTGCAGTAGCCATGCTGTTTGGACCTTTTTTATTCCTTCAACATGAGTTACCCATCACAACTCTGCTACACTTTTGAGGTGATTCAATGGGTGGTAATGGAGTTGGATGCAACTCAGCTCTCAAGAAAAGCTCACAACTAAGACAAAACTGCTCCTGCAACGAAGCTCACTGTTATGCATGTGAGGTGACCTGCTCTAGGTGAGAGGACATTTAAATCTCACACTTGTTCTGCTGCATTTTTGAAGCTCAATTCCAGGAACGGATCGCAGGGTTCATTTTTATATACTCTGCAACTGCCATGAGGACGAGCTGTTTTTTTGTTGTTGTTTGTTTTTCCTTTTGCTCTGTACAAGTTCTCTGTTTGTCTGTTTGGCAGCATTTTTCAATTTCTCTTTGTATTTTTTCTTTCTTTTACTAGTGAAGAGATGTAGCGTGAACAGTTATACAGTCTAAATATCCCATATGGGTCGTGTGAAATGGTATTTTCAGTTTCATTCAGTTGAAGTAAAGAACGTTGAATATTTCTAAGTGTGCTGTTTTGAACCAAGATGTCACAGTATGATCAGTGCTGTAATTTTTGACAGTCACTGTATCAATGTTATTTTTGCGTCTCTTGAATAAAGTTTTTGACCTGCAAGTGCTAATTTCTTTAGTTATTGGGGTAAAATGGGTAGTGTTAATAGGAAGGTGTTTGCCAATTCAGTAACCTAATTTAATGTTAATGGAAACTAACATTACCTCAAATTGTTTAGTTATAATTGTTGTTTAACTGAATCTTGATGTTAGAGGCCTTAAATAGAATGTTTTGTATTGTTCTTTCCCAACATTTTTCAAAAGAAACAGTCTAATTTCTTTGCTGCGATTGATTCCAGAGAACACGGAAGAACTGACATTATTTAACTGTTGATTTATATAGATTCAGTAGAGGAGTAATGTCAGTTTAATTCTTTACCTACTGCAGTGAAATTAGACATGTTGTTTTGAAAGGTTACTGGTGGATGCCAGCAACCATCTTGGAAGAGAACAATACAATCTGTTATAAGGCCTCCATTTGAAAATTGTGTATTTGATACTAGAATATAATAGCAAAATGTAATTTGAAGATAACATGTAGTATTTAAGTGACCAAGTAGTATTGGGTAAAAGTTATTGAATCGTGTTGGGATAACGTGAGAAAATTGTGAAGGATTAAAATATTCCAAGAGCTCAAATTACTTTATCAAAACATGTTTAAGTCACATTTTATCAACACAAATTGCACAGGTTTATTGAACATGAATAAATTGTGTTAATTTAACTCAATGGTTTAAGTTGCTGCCAAAGCAAAACATCTGTGTGCAACAAATGTCCACCATTGAATTAAGTAAATCCAACAACATATTTTTTTCAGTGCAGGTTTCTTTGAAAAACACTTTCTTATATTCAGGTTCTTCCTTTTTGCTGCCATCCTCCTCACAGCGCAGGCTTGCTGCTGCTAAAATTAAACAGAGCTCCCTGAAAGGCACAGCCAATCACATTGGCCATATTTGTCACATGACGTAGGACTCCAGTAGAGAACGTAATTGAACTCTTTCTGCACCACTGGGTGAATGAGACGTTGACAGATGTTTTTTTTTTTTTTTTTTTTCGTTTTTCTTTACTCGAAGAGATCTAATTATTGGTGGGGACAATTCAATAATCGGTGGACATTGGTGGGGACATGTCTCTTCAGTCCATGACAAATCTCTCTCTCACTGATTCTGCTGAACCTAAAATGACTGAAACATATTAAAGATGTTGTTTCCCCTCAAAGTGAGCCAAATGTTTATTTTATTTTTGAAGTGACAGAACAAAGTTATGCTCAATGTTCACTGCTCACATTTCACAGACCTCACCTGTATGTCTTTATATTGGCCTCACTGATTTCAGCCTTCTGCAAAATAGTCCCAGCTTCCTACTCCATCATGTCACAGTATCAGAATCAGTTAATCATAAACAAACAGAAGAAAAAAAATCAGCATACTAAAAAAAAATTGTTACAACTAAAATGAATTTTTATACTCAAATCCAGAATATTGTGAGCTCTCTATCATCAACAAGAAGCATTTTCTATTTTATCCCAAGCCATTTTCTTTTACTTCGAAAAAGTGGTAAAGTCAGTCACACTTGTGCTTTTGTGTCTCAGTCTCTGTATTGGTGAGATGCTTTCAGTGAAAACTTCTGCAATTTGTCCATCATCAGTAGTTCCACTGATCGGTCAACAATTCAACATCCCCACTGGCTGATTCAATTACATGTCCACATGAAGGCGACAAAGGTAAACACAAGAAAACAAAGTAACTCACTGACATATAAACATGCTGACAGCTCAAAAACCTGAAGCTGCTCAATTTTCTACCTTAAATCCAACACTCTAAAAGAGAGAAAAGACAAAGAAGTGCCACCTGTTGGTTTATGGTGGAAACAAACCATATTTCTGCTTTTGATTATTTTCTGAATGTTCATATAATTCTATACAGAATGATAAACACCGTGACACAATATTTAACGTTATAAATCTATTATAATTTATACAACTATAATTCATTTTAGCTGTATAAATCTATATTAGTTAAAAAATCACTATGTTGTATAGGCATAAAAGATATATATACAAACATATGGATAAAGTTTATTATTGTTTGCAGGATGATAATTAAAAACATTAAAGTTCAGTGTGCAAAAGTTAAAAAAAAATGAATCCTAAACATCCTGAACTCACAACTGCAGTCTGACAGTTTTTAAGAGATAATAAAACAAATAAGCAGAACACTTACCTTTCCCATAAGTGACAGTGTGATAAAAGTTTACTGTTGAAGTAATGAAGAATATAAACATGAAGAGGAGTTTCCTACACTGTTTTGTGGATCAGCTCTATATTGTGGCTCATTATTCTCTTTCCACCAAATCCTCTAACAGTTTCATTTACATTGTTGATCAAACTGTTTCCACTTATTCATCTGATAAGCTCAAAGTTTTCCGACATCCAACCCTCGACTCTGTGTAGAAATCCTGTTATTTAGACAGTAAATAAATGAAAAGCAGCAGAGCAGCAGAGCTGCTGTCAGTCCACAGTAGAGGCCGATCCCACCTCGACTCTCTGTGTTTGATGCCTTAGGTTTTCTCGCAGATTCAGGAAAATCCCTCACTGCTGTAGAGACACAAACATCTGAGTCACTTATAAATAAATATTACACTAATACCACATTAAATAACTCACATCTCTAAGAAGGATCTTATTCGTCCAAAGAAGTGCCAAACTAGACATGTTTAAATTGCTCTCCTGAATCATCTCACCAGTGATGTTGAGTTTCACTGAGAGACTCATTCAAGTCTCTCAGTGATATAGAAATAAATTAGTAAATAAATAATGGTAATAATAATATTAATATTAATCATGATAAACTTACCAGTTACGTTGAGTCGACATCTTCCAACACCGAAGCCATAATCAGTGTTGACCTCACACAGGTACAGACCCGAGTCATCAGTCCTGAGTCTGGACAGTTGAAGTCTGATTCGTCCTTCTCTGAGGGCGTCTTTGTCACTCTGGACTCGTCCTGAAAACTTTGCATCCTGAGACTCTGACACCTCAACACCTTCATGAACATGATACAGGACTGAGACTTTATCACTGATGAAGAGTTCACAGAGGATGTTGAGAGTTTTGGTGGATCTGTCAGGTTTGGTGGTGAACGTCCACTCCAGTGTGATGTTGTGGTTCTCCTCTGCCTGATAGCAGGTCTGTGTCACATTGACTACAAATGATCCTGTTGAGGAGACAGAGAGGGAAAGAGAGGAGCAGACACACTGAGAACTGGAACAAATCTGTTGTTGAGCTTTATTTGGAGTTCATAAAGTGAAGCTGTAAACTAACCAGAGACACATGAGGTGAGGATGATGAGCAGCAGGATCCTGCAGATCATCTTCTCCCTGTGAGAGGAGACAGAGGCGAAGAGTCATCAACACATGAGGTCAAAGGTCAGTCAGTACAGCTAGAAGAAGAAA
Source organism: Aulonocara sp. 'chitande type north' Nkhata Bay (assembly GCF_057382095.1). Taxonomy (NCBI): domain Eukaryota; kingdom Metazoa; phylum Chordata; class Actinopteri; order Cichliformes; family Cichlidae; genus Aulonocara; species Aulonocara sp. 'chitande type north' Nkhata Bay. Next base: position 28,396,562 of record NC_141346.1, on the reverse strand, counting down.
AATCTACAGTCTGACTTCATTTACTCATTACAACATCTGATCCTGTTCATGATCCTGATTATTACACTAACCGACCTACACTACATGACAATATGCTGTGTAAGAAATTAATAAATAAATGAATATTGATAAAATAAAGAAAACTCACAGGGAGGATGAAGACTTCATAGAGAAGTCAGCCTGTCAAGATGTGATCAGCTTCTTATCTTTCCTGTGAGTTCCAACATTCTTCTCTTTCTGACTATTACCCTTTCATTTTCACTTTCAATCAAATATGATATGTTTAGGGAAAATTGTTTGGGTTTAAATATTGGGTAATATTTATTCAAAACAGAGTCAAACATTATTTTCAACAAAAAAGACGTGACCTTGATGTAAGCAGAGTTTTCAAACTAAGCAGAGTTTCCTAACTTTTAGAAAATCTGTACCAGATTTTCTAAAAGTGTAAAATTATTAATAATTATTTAGATCCAAGAAACTGTCATTGTTAGGGTGAGTGCAGAGTTTTTTCCATAGAGCCAGTGGGTCCACTTCTGGGCAGAGTCGGTGCATTCCTACAGGAAGTCCACACCTGTTAGCAATTGAGCTTCCAGTACTTCCAGTACTTAGATTTTACCGCTCCTGATCTTGCAGAAATTTCTCGGGTGGGTTTTTTTTTTCTGTTTTCACAGCTTAAGGAGATCTTGTTTCACCTGCATGGAGAACTCCAAATTGTCTGTTCACAGCAAACTTCCAAATGCAACCACCACACCTCAGGTCAACTCCAGCCATTTTATTTGCTTAATTGATAATGACATAAGGAAGGAACTGCACACACCTGCCCATGAAATACCCTTTTAATCAATGTCCAATTACTTTAGGTCCCTCGTAAAAAAAAAAAAGTGTGGCACATGTTAAGGAGCTGAAACTACTAAACCCTTCATCCAATTCGAATGTGGATACCCTCAAATTAAAGGCCATTATTTAACTATAATTGTAATATCTTTCAATAAACATGGAAAAAAACAAACCTTGTGTCAGTATTTAAATATATATGGGCTTGACTGATCAGAGTAGATCAGGATGACAATAATCCAGTTTTAACTCACAATTTCTTAGGTCAAGAAATGATTATAAACACAGAAAATAACATAAAAAATGAAATAAATACAGTTGGGTAGTCAAAAATGATGAGGTATTTTGGATAGTTACAGATTAAGGGGAGTCTTTGAAAAGGACTACACCACCTTCTGTTTCAGTTAGGGCCCAGGGTGACATACATATGTTTTGGTATTACTTGAGCATTTGCGATTAACTGTACAAGCTAAGTGGCAAAGGCCGAAGACAGCAAAGACTAGGCACACATGTTTTTTTGAAGGTGTCTTTAGGCAGCAACACCGGAATTCAACAAAAGTCAGCCATCTGTCAGTAAACAATACATGTGCTTCCTGAGCTCAGTTTTATATAAAAACATGGTGGTTCCTAATCAAGTTCTTTCCACATCAGCAGCTTACACCCTCCCTCCCAGAGCACATGCACATGCAGCAAAATATACTTAGAAAGGAAACTAAAAAAGACTCATTTAAAGCAGACCCAAAGACTATTCTTCCCTATCAGAAAGTAAAAGCAAACAAAAGACAATTTTCTAAGCTAAACTTCTACCAAAAAAACATGAGATAAAGGGTTTCAACAAAGAGGGCTTCTCACTCCTACTGAACTGCTGCAGTGCTCAATATAATTTACAAGGAACATTTACAACAACTATGTATAAAAATGTCTTAGCGCAACACAAATACATCTTAATTAAAAATAGCTCACACTTTTCAAAAAGACTGCAGCTCATGATTCTCACATAAATGCTCAGAAGTACAAACAACTAGCTGCCTCTTTGTTGGGTGTAGAGGAGACAAGGAGAAGCCAGGTGGCTGCCAGTAGAAGTGGGCAGATTGATCCAAACCTACTAGTAATGCTATTTGTTCTATGTACACCAGTATGATAATGATGAAGCAGTAGATTCAGTTAACGTGGTTTTATTAACCAGCAGAGCAGCACAGAACTTACATGCTTGGATTCAATAACCGAATGCACATACACCACTCAAAACATATACAGACCTACACGGAGGTACAGCAAGCGGATTAGGACAAAATACCAAACTGACAGCAGGTTATCTACACTATTGGATCGATCGTTAATTATTTCTTTGGAAAAATAAACCTAAAACATGCACTATGAAAAACGTCCGAACATTTTTCTGTGTTTTAGAGACTGAAAATTTTACATTTCAGGTCTCCAAAACCCCAGTTTCAAAACACATGAAAAGCTGAAAGGTGTGTTTTGTTGTGTTAACTGATTAATGTGGAAAGTAACAATCACAGTGATATAGTGGCGATTAAAATGTGTCCAGAATTTGCAAATTGAGAATTCATCTTCCAAGTCATGGCACACTACTCTCCCCCAAATAGCTGCTTGAATAACTTCAAATTATTGGTACTGATATCTGTATTTACTTGGAATTGGCTCAATACCAAAATTTGCAGTGTGTACTGTGTAGCTGTACTGTGAATGAGGGAAAGTTTGATTTTCGAATGTTTTTATTGAAATATAGATATTGAATGACAAGATATGTGTTCAAATAGCATCAATTAAGACACAACTTTAGTTTTTTATTTTTATATGATAATTCTTCATAATTAAACAATAAGAACAAGTGGACTGATGTCCTGTTCTGGTACTAATGGCTTAATGATTATAAACCCTTTCATATTTGATATTTCTGGCTGTCAGAGACGTTAAACAGATGGTGAGACTCCTTCCTTTTTCAGGGAGGCAAAGGAGGGAGGATCTGAGAGGTAAATCTCTAGGTGATGGCTAAGTGAAAAACAAAGGGGTCTCTCTCACTTTGAAGGAAAGGTTTCAAGGATGAATTGAACTTCGAGGTATAGAACTACATGATGTGCTGCAGAATTTTATTTGTTTCTGTGTTTCTGTGAGTGTATATAAGATATGAGGCAGCCATCGTTAGAGATCACTTTGGTGTTTGACCAGAGCGCTCTCTCATGTGATTAAACCAAATCAAAAGACGCTCATTAAGTGTTAACAGTTTATTTTAAAACTTCCACGACTAGAGATATTTGTAAAAACCAAATTAATCTTTTTGATCCTATTACCTCTATTTATGACATGCGCATGTGTAAAAGAAAACAATACTCCATCTCTCATTATTATTGTTCCTTTGGATTGTAAAGACCAATATGGATTATCTAAGGCCTTAAACACTGAAATCAAAAGTGCAATCAAGTAATCAGATGTTTTATAGCTTTATGAATAATATATATATATATATATATATATATATATATATATATATATATATATATATATATATATATATATATATATATATACATATATATACCTATTTTGAATGATTGCTGTCATATAGATGAGATGCACCGAGAAAACAGAGATAAATGCACTGGTTTGCCTGGATATAGTGGACTGTTACAATTGGTCAGAGTTAGTTCTTGAAAATGTGATAAATGTTACCTTTTCATGAAGAAGGAATTTAGTTCTTTAAACAGATATATTTTAAATAAAATCAAAATAAAACCTAATGCTATGCCAGCTTCGAGCTTTGATTAACAGTGTGTAGAACAAACCTGATGACACGAACACCTAAAAATCTGAAGTTGCGAAAACAGACCCATACGCTTGTCTATGTCACTGCTTCACAGAACAGCATCATCAAGATGCAGTCATAGCCAAAATGGTCAGCAGGTGTCACTGTGGCAAGGGTTTCAGATTGTTTCAAAGTCTTGATACAAATGCTTTGAATGTTTCAGTGTTTTATGAAACCTTGCTTTGCCCATCATTAGTTCACCATTTACGCCTTTGGGTTTTCCTGCAGCTCTGCAGAACGTAATGGGATAAAAAAAAAATGAGATAGCAACAGCAGGTATTTTATCTTTAGCTGTTGCTTTGTGTCTGCAAGTAAATTGTTAAAAGCTAAAGTTAAAGATAAAACTAAAACGAATGAAGTGCAAATTCTTCTCAGAATTATAATCCAACATGGCAAAGGTGAAGATGAGCAGAGAAAGAGGCAAATCCAAGTCCACAATGCCAATTGGTTTGATCCCTTTGGTGTCACTACTGGGATTTCCAGCAGTGAACTTCTGATATCCAGTCTTTTGAACACTCATATCACAGGACTCCCAGGAACTGACCAAGTATGTCTCCAGGCACTCCAATTTATTCTCTGTTAATGGCCTACTCCTCCTCTTCACCTAAAACAATCAATCGCTGTGTTCACATATAATCCACCGATATCTAGCCACACAATATTGTTCTCTCCATGTCTGACCTTTCACCCACTTTAAACTAAACCTAAGGTTATTTCATTTTAGTCACATCATTTCTCTTAACATAGAACTTCCATCACATTTGAAGATTCAGTCAAAAATGATTAACCTTCAATTCATATTTGGACAGTTTTTGGACAGTTTAACATATTGTCAGAAGACGATTTAACATAAACCCTTTTAAATTCAGATGTTTTCCTCTTTAAAACTTTATGAATCACAATGTACTCGATACAATTTCTTTCTACTAAATCATATATCTGTTTAAATTCAGACTTTCAGAGAATTTAGTGTGTCCTGTGTGTCATTTTTCATCAACTGCTCAGCCCACAGGATCATTTGTAGTCAATGTGACACAGACCTGTAGATTTTCCTTCTTCTAGCTGTACTGACTGACCTTTGACCTCATGTGTTGATGACTCTTCACCTCTGTCTCCTCTCACAGGGAGAAGATGATCTGCAGGATCCTGCTGCTCATCATCCTCACCTCATGTGTCTCTGGTTAGTTTACAGCTTCACTTTATGAACTCCAAATAAAGCTCAACAACAGATTTGTTCCAGTTCTCAGTGTGTCTGCTCCTCTCTTTCCCTCTCTGTCTCCTCAACAGGATCATTTGTCATCAATGTGACACAGACCTGCTATCAGGCAGAGGAGAACCACAACATCACACTGGAGTGGACGTTCACCACCAAACCTGACAGATCCTGGACCTACATCTTCATCATCTGTAACCTGATAACTGAGGATAAACTCTCAGTCCTGTATCATGTTCATGAAGGTGTTGAGGTGTCAGAGTCTCAGGATGAAAAGTTTTCAGGACGAGTCCAGAGTGACAAAGACGCCCTCAAAGAAGGACGAATCAGACTTCAACTGTCCAGACTTGAAATGTTTTTTTCTAAAGATTTTAAAGTTCTAAATCCTAAATCCGGGTAAAGATCAAAGTTTTATATGAAAGAGGTCCTAAAGCTGTGAGCAGTGATGAGGAAGACTTGTGAAAGGCTCAGGAGTTTCTTCAGCAGAGAGATAGACAAAGTACAAACACAGAAAGTGGAGAAAAGGATCAGCCCCTACTGTGACCTGATAGCAACTCTGTTGCCATCTACAGTTGTTACGAAATCAGTTTCACCCCGGTTCTTTTATTCCTCGGGCATCCAGAGACGTCACCGGAACTCAGTCATTTTCACAAAAACCTTTATTCATCTTAATTCATCTTCATTTAAGCATGCATCTTCTAGAAGGGGAGATGTGCAAGGCCGGTGTCCCTCTGCAAATCTTGCACTCCTTTGTTTGTTAAGCACTGTGTGTGTGTGTCTCTGTGTACGTGACTTCCTGCCGGTCATAAAAGTAATCTCCTCACCCAAGCTACACCAAATTCCTCTAAACAACAGAGAAAACAGAGTTAATATATTACAAACACTGAGACCCCCATCCAGGTCTCCCCTGGGGAATTTCCACTCAGCATTAACTTCTCTTTGTCTTACTTTCGCAGTTCAAGTGGGAGAGGATCTCCTAAAAATCTACTCCTAAATTCATGACACACTCAGGCCTTTATTGCATCCAGGGCAGTGCCAGTGTCTCTACAATAATTCTACATCCTACCTAACACATTTCTAAACTCTCAAATAAGCTACACATTTCTTCACAGTCCAGCGACAAAAGTTTCTACGTCATCAGATGTAGAAACTCAGCTCTACAAAGTCCCAGTGGATATAAACACTGTTATATTATGATCTAGCTGCAGCTGTATTTTGTGATCTAAGATGTAAAACCACTCATGGCATTTTTTTTACACTTCTGATGATTTATATTAAGTGTGTGAATGGGTGGATGACTGGATGTGTAAAGCGCTTTGGGGTCTTTAGGGACTAGTAAAGCGCTATACAAATACAGGCCATTTACCATTTATTTACCATTTTTAATTTACAGCAAAATAACAAGATATTTAATTTTTTGAACACCTTAAATAAATGAAATATGATTTGGGTACTTGGAACTAAAAAAATTAGTTCCAAGGAATCCAAGGGAAGGAAACGGGGAAAATCACTCTCACTCCTCTTCTGCCACACACTGCACTCCGCCAGTCACTCTCCACTCGTCACAAAAAAATCCCCACAAGTAAACAGAAACAGGACCAGGGAGTCTACGTGCAAAGAGAATGCAGATTAGAACGAAGGAAAAACCCCACAAGAGCTATGAACAATCTCAGAGCCGGGGCTACACTGACACGATTCACACAACAATCCAGCGATGAGTAGCCTCGCTTCTTCCACATAAGTAGTGGCAGGATAATGAGACGCAGGAGGCAGGAACCCATAAAGAGTTCCCCCAGGCGAGAGAGAGAGAGAGAAAGCAAAACAACAGCAAAGCCTTGTTGAAAGCTGAGTAATCTTCAGGCTGGTCTGCTGGGCCGTGACAGGTCTGATGATTCCATACTGGTTTTCTGTGGGTGTGGAAAGAACAAAAATAATAGTATTACTAACACCCTTATTAAGCCTTTAAGTCTAATAATAGAGTGTGGGATTTTTAAGAATGTGGTCTGACAAGCTTTGCTACTGAATTGATACAAAAACAAATGAAGCTAGACTATTCCTTTAACTAACAGGTTTGGGAACCATAACTGTTTGGTGCTATGACTGAATGAGTTAAATAGTTCGCTTCCATTACACTACAACCTCTTTTTTTTTTAAAAAAACTATTTAAGGCACATATTTTTCAAGGTAAACAACACCAACAACCAATTTTTAAACACCATCTGTTTAATAATCCATAATCTTTTTTTTTTTTTTGCATTTGAGCAAATCAATTAATAAATAATACACTGATTTGCTAAATTATTTTAGGAAATAGCTACCACACGTTATTGAATATTTATGTAAATGTTTACTATCCTGCATGAGTTCCAACAACTCTATAACCAAATGGCACATTTTAATAGCTGCATGTATAGTAGCTACAGATAATTAAAAAAAACCTCCATCCACCCATAATAAAAAAAAATTAAAAAAAATAAATCTGTGAAACCTTTAGTATAAACCTTCAGTAAGACTTTTACTTTAACATAAGGAATTTCTTATGTGTTTTAAATGTTTTTAAACACACTGAAATATAACCATTTAACACTGACAGAAACTTCTGTCAAAAAAATTAAAAAATAAATGCAGAAACAAACAAACAAAAAACATACTAATGTTTGTCTTTTTATGGAATGTTTTTCCTTTTTTCATTACAATGTAGCTAAACTAATGGAAAGCTATTGTTGGTGATTGCTGTTAACTAATAGAGCAGCCATAAACTATGTATAAACTGAGTCACTGACGTTAGGAAGCGGAGGAAACGTATGAGTGAACTTTAACTGACATAGTGTGCAAACATGAATGTTCTTTACAGTCTGTTAGTAAATCTCCACAGTTTCCTATTACTGACTGTTTCATCAGAGGTTTCTTCATAATTTACACAGAGGCCAGTCTCCATGGACAGAGATGATACACTGATGGCAGTTTTCAAATGTTTATTGAACTGGCTGCAGTTGCACAGGGGACTGGAGAGTGGCTCAGGAGGGGTGGGGTTAATGCAGGCAAAGTACTTAATGGTATTCCAGCACTTAAAAGAATGCAGGATGTTATCTTACTCCCTGGTATGAATTGTGAGGACCTGCTGGATGTGGAGGTCCTGGGCTGGTGTGGTTACATGAGGTCTGCGGTTGTGAGGCCGGTTGGATGTGCTGCCATATTCTCTTAAAACGCCTGTGGAGACGGCTTATACCCTATTCTGGTATTTTAAAGAGTACTTAGCGTAAATATTAAGCAACCTAACTAACAGGGTTCCAACTCCCAGCAACAACAAAAATAAATAAATAAAAAATAGGGAACCACCCACCCTCCACCTCATGATGCTTAATCGACGTAATCAACCTTAATTTGATGCAGTGTGGAAAAAAATGCACAGAAATCAATTATTTTTCAAGAAATATTAAATAGATTCAACATCTTTCTTCAACAAAATTGCAGACTGCACAGATGGTACCTTCTGTTAAGGTTCAAAATATTGGGGATGGAGACAAGAGAAAAACCACAATAACAACACTGGTCCGGCCGGGTTGAGTCAAACGATGATTTTAATAGTCACACGCGTGGGAGATGGACAATGTATGCAGACAGCCTCAGATCTCAAAATGGTGGAGCACTGCTCAAACACTTATAGCCTCTGGTTCTCCCACCTTATCATAAAAGCCTAAACATTCACATGCTTTTCTCTCACACGGCGCCTAAGCTACGACCTTGGCTCCCCGTTTATCTGCTCCTGCTGAGTTGGGGCAGAAAACTCCAGCATATTCTGTTCTCTTCTAATCAGACAAATAAGGCGATGACTTTCTGCAAACAGTATTTCTTATAACATCATAAAACAATATCATTCATCCACAATAAATCAGCAGTCTAATGTAATGCAAATCAGTTTAACGAATGCCATAGTTATCAGCTTCTTCTAATTCAGGAGAACTACATAATAATTCACAATCTTTAGTTAGGGGTATAACATGGCATAAAATAATATTATAATCTAACACTTCCCAAAGGAAAATGTACTATAGCTTACTAGGGTATATATATTAGACTTAACAGTTACTATATACAGTAATTAACTTCTATACATTTTACATCAGATTAAAACTTTGGGTGTAAGATTCAGATAATTATTTAATAACAGCCAGACATTTTAAATGAGAATAAGAAAGAAAAGTATGTCTTTGTGCCCCCTTTTCCCTGTTAATACCCTATCGGCCCCCCTGGCTAAACTTTGCTAGATCCGCCCCTGCACAGTTACAGCCGTCAGCTGCGTAAAAAAAGATCCTGGTGTAGAAAGTAATATTAAATAAATTCTAACAACAGCTTAGCAAGCTTAAACGTTCTGCTGTTGTTCAGCCGCTGGTTTCCTAATTTCTGATGCAAAGTGGGCCAAAAACAAACAAGAGAGACAGACTCGCGACAGACAAGCCGATCAGCTGATCATTAAGCAGTTTCATGATTGAAGTAGCAGCAAGAAGAGGCAGTCGCTCCATATATCAGTTGTTAAGCTTAATGCAGGAATGCTTTACAAGCATTCAGAGATGAACTTACACACTTGCTTTACTTCTCTCGGGATAACTTTGTCGGAGATGAAATGCCAGGTTGCTAGCGAAGCTCCACATGCTATCCAGACCACCACAGGTCCTGCATGCCACAGCCGCTCTATCACGTGATGCATACTGCTGCGACGTGCTAACGTTCTGAGGTGAGTTACGGCGTGTTGCAAGTTTTGTGAGGTGCTTTCGTGATATTTAATGGATCGGATTACATTTTTTATTTTTCTCCGATATCCGATCCAGTAATTTAGGTCAGTATCGGACCGATACCGATACGTAATATCCGATCGGTCCATCTCTAGTAGTTACCTTTGCACCCGCGCAAAGGGGCAGTTGATCTGGTAGTGGCGGGCAGCTGAACCAATCAACTCAATCTGGAAGATGATAAACATGCTTTGGCCCTCTTGATGGGAAATTTGAGTATTAAAAAAAATAACAAGACAGAACAGTGACTGACATAAAGTGTTACACACATTGTGCATGAAGGAATTTTCTTTTCACCAAAGCACTTCCAGCTTAAAATATCACATTGAGACAAAATATACGTTAGCCGGGGATGCTGCTAGCACTTTCGCTAACGCGTCACCCAGCTTGTGACAAACAACTCATGGTGCATCGGGGACTCAGTAAGTCTACCTTGGACATATTGACTGACACAATGCCAAGTGGATTGCAACAAACTGCAGACCTATTAATATCATTGAGAGCATGCACTTTACATAGCTTTGGTTCCTCGTTTCAAGGACTTGAAGTGCTCCCCAAGAGTGACAGAGAGAGTGGATAAATCTTTATACAGAGTTTTTTGTTAACAAGAACGTGCAAGGTGTTCAATAAACATGTTAAGTGCACATATTTTCCCTTTTTTCTGAAGTCTGTTTGCTTGTGCAAAATGAAATGCGATTAACATAGATTAACATAAAAATGAAAAATATTTAATAGTGATTAAATAAAATTAATCCACAGTAAGCCTATGTATGTATGTATATATATATATATATATATATATATATATATATATATATATATATATATATATATATATATATATATATGACATCATTAGGCTGTGCTGGTAGCTGACTCTGCCCACTGTGTCTCTGGAGCTCTCAGTGAGTTTTAAACTGGACACCAGTTGTTTGTGTGGGAAGTACTTGTGGTTGCAGCGGCACCAAAGAGGCAGACGAAGACAGTATCTTCTTGCTGTAAGTATATGTTTTTTATTTGTTTGGTTGGTTTAGGTTTTTTGTAGGTTTTTTTTATTTTTATTTTTTTGTTATGAGTAGCACCTCAGACAGAAGTTTAAAGCCAACAGCTCCATCACTGTGCTGCAGCTTTAAGCCACAATAATGTTTAATTTCCATGAGATGTTTAGTCATATTCTTTAGTGAAGATGACTGAACTATGTATTTTATTGAAGCTCTACAGCTTTGTACTCTTTGTATACTATTGATAAATGTTATGTTTTATACCGAAGGCTTCCACAGCCCTATTGAAACTGAGCCAGAGACACAGTTTTTAAATTTGAAGGACCAGCTGGTCTGTTTAATCCAATTTCAGTTTTATTTGTATTTATTTGCACATCCCCATTAAAGGAAAAAAAGTTGCAGATTGTAGAATAAGAAATTTGCTTTATGGATTTCTTTGAAAAAAGACTAGAAGTTGCATCAACTGTAGAATTGTTCTTGTCTGTTCTTTGAACTAAAGCCATAGGTAGGCGTGCTGGTCCAGTACAAGATGAAGTCACACTGGCTTTCCTTAGAAAGAAATTGCCAACTCCAATCATCATCAGTGGTGGACAGCAATCGGATTAATGTAATGGATGTGAGGATGCATTAAGATCACATCAGTGTCTAATGTGCTTCAGCTGCATTCATGAGTTTAGAGCACATTTAACCGATCAAATCAACCTGACTCGAACCATTTTACATAGACAGATTGATCGATTTATTCTAAGCACTGCAGCATCCAGTCAGCTTCGACTCCAACATGAAACCTAAAGGCATTATTGCAGCTCATTAGCTCATTATTTGCATACAATTCATGCTACTGTCGTCACTAAAAACTTTTATATTTACACCAATGATTAAAAAAATGAAGAAAAGGAAAAATAGTTTAAAACTGTAAAATTAAGACTGACATTGTACAAAATATTTTGAGGTGTGTGATTCTGTTTTTGAATACCTGGTTAAAATTTTTTTTTAACACCACATCATTCTGCACCATCTCGTGATACAAACTGCTATTAAATACAGCCTTAATTTCTTAATCAATATTGTTTTAGATGTAAAATCATAGATCTTTTATTTACATTTACAAGTTTTGTCATGCTCTCATACCGTCCACCTCATCTCCTTTTCTTTACTTGTTTTGCTCTGTCTCCTCTCACAGGGAGAAGATGATCTGCAGGATCCTGCTGCTCACCATTCTCACCTCATGTGTCTCTGGTTAGTTTACAGCTTCAATTCCAAGAGAAAATTTGACTGTCAGAGCAAGTTGTCGAATTAAAAAATGTAACTGTTAATAAATTATATTGCTATTAAATGCACATCAATTGCATACAATTCCTGAAGTAATACAAAACAATATAGGTGTTAAATAATTATTGAAAACAGCAATTAAGCAGCATGCTTTACACTTCATTAATAAGTACTTCAACTGTCCACTAATTTATTTATAAAGGTCTCCATTTGCTGCGTTTCAATGCACTGCTATTTCCTGAGGTGCAGATCAAACATATGTAACCGCTAAACACATTTGGAAACTAAAGATTAGCACAAAAATTGGTACAATTAAGCAAGAAGAACAAGGTAATTAACAGCTGCATTTATTTTTGGTGTATTTATTGGAACATTAAGACCATTTCATATTAATCATTTATTTATAATGATTTATTTTGGCAATTTTAGCACTTTGAGGCATCCTAAATAAAACTGGTGCTGGAATTGTGTTTATTAAAACGTTAACAATTTTATTTGTCTTGTAAGGTCCACAAATGGTCAACTTTAAATGCCACATAAGCAAAATAACCAAACAAGTACACAGCATTTAAAAAAAATGCCTTTGAGACCAAGTTTCTCAAATCAACTATAAATTCATCTTCACAGTTGGCTGACGATGTATTTTCCAAAGTTTAGTAACTGCAACTTTAAAAGTATGATCACCTCATGACCTCACCTCCTTTTTTTTGAAAGGTCTATTTATTACTTTTTGTTTTAAGAATACATCCTCTGTTGGCTGGGAGCCTCATGAAACCTCAGTAAATGCAGTTTCTCAGTGTGTCTGCTCCTCTCTTTCCCTCTCTGTCTCCTCAACAGGATCATTTGTAGTCAATGTGACACAGAACTGCTATCAGGCAGAGGAGAACCACAACATCACACTGGAGTGGACGTTCACCACCAAACCTGACAGATCAAGCAAAAGTCTTTTTATCCTTTGTAGCTTGTCTCACAAATTGCATGAAATATTACCGGACCTTGTAATCCCAGAAATTTTAACCCCGAACAAAACCTTGTATCATGTGGATCATGGTGTAGAGGTCACAGATTCTAGGGACAATGACTTTACAGGAAGACTGTCTAGTGACAAAGACGCCCTGGGTGAAGGACGAATCAGACTTCAACTGTCCAGACTCAGGACTGAGGACTCGGGTCTGTGCCTGTGTGAGGTGAACACTGATCATGGTTATGGATATAAGAGCTGTCACCTCAACGTCACAGGTATGTTATTAAGACGAGTCTATTTTCTTTTTTGTTATTTAAATATGATTTCACTGTTCAGAAGCACATTATTTTCTTGATTGTCATTTATAACCGAAACATACAGTATGATGTGTTTTCAATGGCAGTAAATGATTGTCAAAAAGTGTGTTTGGGTCTTTTGAAATAGCAGCTGATCAACGTCTTTTGACTCCTCGACCAGAGAGACGGAGAAGCATCACCTTTTCTGCTGCAGTGTTACCGCTAATTGGGATACCCGCAGCAAGTGCCGTGGCTCTTATTGTCTGTGTTTTTTGGGTGATTTTTTGTAAAAGTGGATGAGATGTGGAAGAACTGTGGAAGAACTGTGATGCTGTTAGTCCTAATTTCTATCAAGGTTTAACAGATTCATGATTTACAGCCATGAATCTGTTAAACATCTGTTTTAAATTATATAAAAATGAAAGGTAAAGCTTTTCTCTATTGCATTATGTCCAGATAAACAGAATCAACCATTTGGGACTTACCTGGCTGATTGAGCATGCATCAAAACTTTTTGTTTGTTTGTTTTTGACTTTTTTTTTTCGCAATGTTTAATTTTTATCTTACAAATGAAGGTCAGTGAAGTGAACATAGCTGCCCCCCCCCCCCCCCCCCCGCTTTTAGAATAAACATTAAAAATTGTGTATATAAAAATGTAGGTGAAAGCATGTATAACCTTAAATGAATAAATGAATACTTCTTATTAATATTTTCTTGACTGACACTGTCACTTCCCACAAATTTAACACACACATCAAAGTCTAGTCAGAGACATCTTCTTCATAATGCTTAATGGAGGTTTCCTGATGCATGCTGATCATCCAAGTCCCAGAAAGATGATTCTGTAGATTGGGCCATTGTGTCTTCAGTGGGAGAAGTGCTTCACTCATGCATGTGACTTCTTGAGTTCCAAGACTGAAACTGCAATGTCCAGATGAACAAAATGAGCTTGCTGGCAACTCTGTAAGGTGGTAATAATCTCAAATAAGATACTGTGACTTAACATTTATATTTGCCTTCAAAGATTTAGGCTCATTCACTGAATTGAACATGTATATACATCCAAATATAGAATGTACTATTCTATGGCAATGTACTTTGTGGGCTGGCTTCTATGAAAGAGTTGAGTAGATGCTCAAAAATAAAAGAGAGTACATGTTTGAAGCCAGCTGTGAAAGACAAAAGCACCAATAAATATCAAATCTACTGAAAAGAAAAAATGATGTAAAGAATAGCATTACAACTGCTAGTGGTACCCATTTGTTTTTGTTTTTTTCTTAAATGTAATTTTATTATATATTCAAACAAAAACATTGAATTAATAAACAAATTTAGCAGTAGAAGAAAGCAATGTATGTAATTAAATGAAAATCAAAATAAAACTGCTATAAGGTCATTAAACAAAATCATATATTTCACCATTTGTTGACTCAAAATTTAAGCAAGTATGTGACATTTCTTTCTGGATTGCTATATGGTGGTAATATCCAATATATTGTTTACTACCACTGTGGTAGTATTTTGTTTTTAGATATAAAACAAGGATGACTCACTACATACATGTGGTATATGTCTAAATTTGAACAAAATTTCAAATAAATCTGTAATGTTATGAATGTATCATCACTTTTGCCAGTTTTAGGTAAACAGGGTGTATAATCACATATAGCACTACCATTTTTATGAAGCTAATGTCTATAATTTCCAGAACAACACCAGTCTCATTGTTTAGAACAACTATTGAACTAGTGTCTGGTTTCAGTATTATGGCAACAGGTGTGGGAGCAGGTAGGGGCAAGACTCAATTTCCCAGATTTTGGAAGAACGCTGAAGACAGAAATTTTCTACCACTGCTGATTGGTATTAACCCTGATTCTTTTGTCCCCATGATAGAACGGAGAAAACCGGCTCATAGTGTGTTAAAACATTTCGATTTCTTTTATTCAATCATCTTCCGGAAGAGAGAGACCTCTGCACAGCCCAAACGCCCGTTGCAGGATCTCTAACATTAGAATCATAAACTGTGCCTCATGTAGGCATAATAAATGCTATTTGTCACAATCAGTTCTTTGCTGATTGGCTAGGAGGAATCCACGTGATTCTACAACCTCACAGTTAAGCATGGGAAGGCCAATTTTGACATCCAACACAACCATCTATAGGATTTACAGATGGGCTACAGCAGCAGAAGACGACACCAGGTGCCCCTTCTGTCAACTAAGAACAGGAAAGTGAGGCTCCAATACAGACAGACTCAGGAAATACAGTGGGGCAAAAAAGTATTTAGTCAGCCACCGATTGTGCAAGTTCCCCCACTTAAAATGATGACAGAGGTCAGTAATTTGCACCAGAGGTACACTTCAACTGTGAGAGACAGAATGTGAAAAAAAAATCCATGAATTCACATGGTAGGATTTGTAAAGAATTTATTCGTAAATCAGGGTGGAAAATAAGTATTTGGTCACCTCAAACAAGGAAAATCTCTGGCTCTCACAGACCTGTAACGTCTTCTGTAAGAAGCTTTTCTGTCCCCCACTCATTACCTGTATGAATGGCACCTGTTTGAACTCATCATCTGTATAAAAGACACCTGTCCACAGCCTCAAACAGTCAGACTCAAAACTCCGCCATGGCCAAGACCAAAGAGCTGTCGAAGGACACCAGGAAAAGTATTGTAGACCTGCACCAGACTGGGAAGAGTGAATCTACAATAGGCAAGCAGCTTGGTGTGAAAAAATCAACTGTGGGAGCAATCATCAGAAAATGGAAGACATACAAGACCACTGATAATCTCCCACGATCTGGGGCTCCACGCAAGATCTCATCCCGTGGGGTCAAAATGATCATGAGAACGGTGAGCAAAGATCCCAGAACCACACTGGGGGACCTGGTGAATGACCTGCAGAGAGCTGGGACCAAAGTAACAAAGGTCACCATCAGTAACACACTACAACGGCAGGGAATCAAATCCTGCAGTGCCAGACGTGTTCCGCTGCTGAAGCCAGTGCATGTCCAGGCCCGTCTGAAGTTTGCCAGAGAGCACATGGATGACACAGCAGAGGATTGGGAGAATGTCATGTGGTCAGATGAAACCAAAGTAGAACTTTTTGGTATAAACTCAACTCGTCGTGTTTGGAGGAAGAAGAATACTGAGTTGCATCCCAAGAACACCATACCTACTGTGAAGCATGGGGGTGGAAACATCATGCTATGGGGCTGTTTTTCTGCCAAAGGGACAGGGCGACTGATCCGTGTTAAGGACAGAATGAATGGGGCCATGTATCGTGAGATTTTGAGCCAAAACCACCTTCCATCAGTGAGAACTTTGAAGATGAAACGAGGCTGGGTCTTCCAACATGACAATGATCCAAAACACACCGGCCGGGCAACAAAGGAGTGGCTCCGTAAGAAGCATTTGAAAGTCCTGGAGTGCCCTAGCCAGTCTCCAGACCTCAACCCCATAGAAAATCTGTGGCGGGAGTTGAAAGTCCGTGTTGCTCGGCGACAGCCCCAAAACATCACTGCTCTCGAGAAGATCTGCATGGAGGAATGGGCCAAAATACCAGCTACTGTGTGTGCAAACCTGGTAAAGACCTATAGTAAACGTTTGACCTCTGTTATTGCCAACAAAGGTTATGTTACAAAGTATTGAGTTGTATTTTTGTTATTGACCAAATACTTATTTTCCACCCTGATTTACGAATAAATTCCTTACAAATCCTACCATGTGGATTCATGGATTTTTCTTTTTTTTTTTTTTTCTTTTTTTTTTCACATTCTGTCTCTCACAGTTGAAGTGTACCTCTGGTGCAAATTACTGACCTCTGTCATCATTTTAGGTGGGGGAACTTGCACAATCGGTGGCTGACTAAATACTTTTTTGCCCCACTGTACATACAGACAGACAGCTCTTGCTCTAGTTTCTCCTGACAGGTTTATTTCTTTTTTCTCCACACATGAAAGTAATAAGTTTTACCTCCTCAATGTGACGTAGCATAACAAAAGCAGCATGGAAAGGAAAGGAAGACAGCATCTGCAGACTGTTCAAGTTTCTTTTAAGTGTTCTTTATTTTCTGGCGTCACCTTTCAACAATTGTTTCACCAAACATAAGACCTTGCAGTCAAAATCTTACACCGAATTCCATTCACATCTGAACCTCATTAACCTCTATCTTTGAGAAAACAGGTTAGAGTAAATAACACAGTCTAGGCAAAGAAACAGGGATAAAATCATTTTTCCACTTAAACTCATTACCCCAACTAAATCAGAATCAGAATCAGAATCAGAAAGGGTTTTATTGCCAAATGTTGAGCGGGTTTACAACATTAGGAAATTGCTGCGGTGCTTCAGTGCAAACATACTGTTATAAATACTGTTATAAATTAAGCTTAAATAGACATGAAAATAAAAATGAGAGTGCAGGTGGTGATCAGTGCCAAACATGGAATGATGCAGTGAACACAGCGTAGGGTCATGTGTTAGTGGTGGGGACAGTCATACGGTTATTGTTCATGTGTTCAACAGCAGAGGGGGAGAAACTGTTCTTATGGCGAGAGGTTCTGGTGCGAATGGACCGGAGCCTCCTGCCTGAGGGGAGCAGGTCAAACAGACTGTGTCCAGGGTGAGAAGGGTCAGCTGAGATCCGAGCTGCATGCCCCAGTGTCCTGGAGGTGTACAGGTCCTGCAGAGATGGGAGTCTACAGCCAATCACCTTCTCAGCAGAGCGCACAACACGCTGCAGTCTCTGTTTGTCCCTGATAGTGGCTCCAGCGTACCACACGGTGATGGAGGAGGTGAGGATGGACTCGATGATTGCAGTGTAGAATTGCATCATCGTCTGTGTTGGCAGGTTGAATTTCTTCAGCTGCCTCAGGAAGTACATCCCCTGCTGGGCTTTCTTAATGACGGAGGTGATGGTGGGCTCCCACTTCAGGTCCTGGGTGATGGTGGTACCCAGGAAGCGGAATGAGTCCACAGAGGTGATGGGGGTGTCAGTCAGGATGATGGGGGGGAGTGGAGCTGTGTGCTTCCTGAAGTCCACAATAATCTCCACTGTCTTCTGGGCATTCAGCACCAGGTTGTTGTGGCTGCACCAGGACACCAGACGTTCAACCTCCCTCCTGTAGGCAGACCCATTCCCGTCCGAGATGAGTCCAATAACGGTGGTGTCATCTGCAAACTTGATTAGCTTGACAGACTGGTGGGTGGAGGTGCAGCAGTTGGTGTACAGGGAGAAGAGCAAAGGAGAAAAAACACAGCCCTGAGGGGAGCCGGTGCTGATGGTCCGGGAGTCCGAGACATTCTTTCCCAGCCTCACATGCTGCTTCCTGTCCGTCAGGAAGTCAGTGATCTACCGGCAAATGGTTTGAAAAGTCAATCTCTTCACAAAATCTGACTCATTAGGTTATTTTAACGGAAATAAACAATTTTACACAAAAGAAACACCCCTTCATTTGGTTATACCCAATTGACATGATCAATGACATCATAACCTATAAGAACAGGAAGTCCTGGGGCAGCCCTTCCCATATACCTGTTTCACATATAGGACCTGCACAAAGGAACACACAATGATAAGTATAACCAAACTACATAAATAAATGAAAGATTCAAATCAACTAATGATGAAGTGACATTTTGCTTTAACAATATTTACACAGATGTAATGAATATAAACAATGCTACCACAAACAAACCCGGGATAGTATGCAGAGGCAAGGTTAGATGTGCAGTGTCTACATTAAAACACTGATTGACTATAAGATAACAGAAAACATAATAACAATATATACAGGTGACAAATCGTAAATGAATTCAGTCTTAGCCACTTTATCACACTCATGAATGCCATCATCCTCACTGTCAGTCAGGACTTTAGATGTGTGCTAATAAAGTATATTCTGGGCAGGTTATTTTACTGTATTCCCCCCCAGTATGTAAAAGTCACAATTTCTATGTAGTCTTTTTTAAATAAGTCAGACAGTAATTTCTATATTAGACCACAAGGTTTGCCACCTTGTGGTCTAATATACAAAGCCCTTGTGAGGAGGTAATTTGAACCACTTTTACAGCACACATTACATTTGTATCCTGTTTTATGTTTAAGTCACATTTTTCTCTGCATATATGAAATCCTGTGTAAAATGTCAAAACACAAGATTTAAGGAATTTGCTGGCAAGGAATTTGTCTGGGATCTGAAAAGAAAAAAAATAAGATGGTTGTTGAGAATATAAATTAGTGTTTTGATGTTATAATTACAAGGAAATTGTGATGAAACTCCTTTTTTAAAAGCATACCTTCGGTATGGAAGCGGTTGAATGCAGACTCTATTTGCTGCAGAGGTTGCAGAGTTTTAGAGGTTGGTGTGTTAGGCTGGAAGGGAGCTGGTAGCTGCCTGGGGCATCAGGATGATTGCTAGTAGTGGGATGGGGGGCAGACTGCAGAGTGTTTTTTGGCTGTTTAAAAATTGTTTAGAAAATAAAAGATTACATTAAACTTATCTACAATGGTATATGTTTATCGCACACAGAAATACACACACGCATTGAACATCACAGTATACTACACCTGGAACTTTCACTTGAGGGGCCGAGGGGAACCTACTTTTTGTAGGTTGTTCATCTTCAGAATCTGTGTAATTGTGTAGGAATTTGGTCGAAAAGTAAACAAACAGTGATATTGAGCTGTTTTGTATTTTTTCTTTTGTGTTATGTTAACATTTTTTTTTTGTAAATTAAAAAAAAAGTACAATATTTCAGGAATCTATTAAGTGCACTAATGTACAAAAAAAACTCTTAGCAAAAGAAATTTCAGGTAGACAGTTATGGAAAGACAAAATGACAAATTGTATTGACTTCATTTTTTAATTTCTTTTTAAACTTAAAGTAAAAAAATAAGTTACATGATATTTGAATGATTCCACATGTTTGAACCATTCATGTTTGTGATATCACTCTATGTATATATTATTTATATAAAAATTTGTATGTAAGACAGGGAATAAGACAGTCTTACTTTGATTCTCTTTTTTGATTGATCTGCCGTCTGAAGTATTTCATTTAGTTCACTCAGATACCTTTTAAGGCTTCTTTTTGGTTCCTCAAATGTATCTACAAGTACAGACATAATGTTGGGTCCAACAGAAATGATCACCCAAGAATTATATTACATTCAAATTTCATAAAACTGATTCTGATAACGCCCACCATGGCTTTATATGAGAATCATGACTGATTCATAGGTTTGCCATGAGTCAGTGGCTCAACTCTCCTCTTTATATTCACTTTCACCTGAAAACAGCCTTGTAGTTCCACTAAGGCCTCCTCCAACCACCTCCTGATACTCCTGGTAGTCACGGGCTTCCTCTTCACAATGGGCACACAGCAGGGGGTGAATCAGGTTGTGACCTGACCTACCCAGTGGGGAGAGGGCAGAAGAACTAATGATGGGCAGATCATATTAATAGTAGCATAAAATAGGCCTAAAATCTAAGTCTGAAAGCATAAAGTTCAAAGTCTGGGCAATGTATCCACTCTTTGATTGTTATGTGAGCATCCTGGACCTCTCCTCATCATATTTCACCAGACGGTTATAGTCAAGAGTGTCACTCGGGCTTTCACTTATTACTGTTTAGATTTTTTGCAAGTTGCCTTTCCAGCTAGAGAGCGTTTGTGTGAGTTAAGTCTGCAAGATGTTATCTGCAAACCATTAAGAGAAGATTTAGTTTGGACTTTTTCACTAAGTGAACTTTGCAAAATCAATTTCTTTATTTGCTGTGCAATCAAAGTTTTCATCAAAACCGTTCATGTGTGTCTGCTTTTGTGTCCTTATAAATATTGGTAAAAATATACCCCAATCATAGAACAAGGCAGTGTTGATTTAAAAGAATAACAATTATTTGTAACATTAAAAGTGTCATATCAAAAACATTACCTCCTTCTGGTCTCAATACAGTCTGTTAAGGAGTTGTGTGGAGAATTTGGTTTGACATGTTACACAACATTTCAGTAAACATATTCATCACTGCACTCAAGAAAAGGCACAAAGACCAACTAGTCTGACTTCATGGTTGTCTAATGCCTTCATAACTTATAGAGACAGGTGGAGCTGAGCAGCCTTTCTAGATATAATAATAATAATAATGTGTTTGAGTGTGTGAGAATGTGTGTCTCTCTGTGTGCGTGACTTCCAACTGTTTCTAACAACAACCTTAGTCATAAAATGGTAATCTCCCCCACACCCAATATATGGTTCAATTCCTGTATTGGTTCACCATGCACAACACAGTGAAGCCATACAAAGGGCAGGAAGCTTACCAAACATTAAACAGAATCTTCACAAGGGATGTGTCTACAATAATCCTCCCCCAGCACAGAGTGGCTGGAGAGGTGGTCAGAGACAAAGGGATGTCTTGATCCTATAGATTGAACTAAGAGTTTACAAATTTAAGAAGCACAATGACAACATTCAACAATTAGACTTAACACGTACAAACTCCAAAACACGTAAAAACTCAGAAGCACATAAAAACTCAAAACACGTACAAAAGACAACAGAAGTGCTCCAGGATGCTCGGCGCGGTGTTCAGCTTTTGTTACCTAGTGGCTACACAAGCCAGCAAGTACCAACGACCGGATTTGGTGTGTGGTAGTAACAGGTAAATGAACTTTTTTAAAATTATTTGAATATATATGAGTGCTTGTATATAAATACACAAACAATACACATATACTTTCAATTCTGTAATTTAAGTGATCTAGGTAGCTCTGTTTTGGAAGTTCAGTTAACGCTAGAAATGTGTTTTGGAGTTTGTACGTGTTTTGTCTCTCGGGCCACCGCATATATTTATATATAAGGATATATAAATAAAACCACTTTTTACGTTAGTAATTCCTTTTGTGCATAATTTTATATTATTGTTAATAATAAATTAATTAACCCTTGTGCGCCCGCCTGTTCTCGGGGCGTGGGTCGTGGTGACCCCCCGAGCGGTGTGTGTGTTATTATGATGATGATGATAGTGATAGGGTGGGGGGTCGCTAGGACCCCCCGAGCGGCATATGTGTTATGATGATTAGGGTGGGGGTCGCTAGGACCCCCGAGGGGCATATGTGTTATGATGATGATAGGGTGGGGGGGTTGCTAGGACCCCCGAGGGGCATATGTGTTATGATGATTAGGGTGGGGGGTCGCTAGGACCCCCTCGGGGCGTGTGTGTTATGATGATTAGGGTGGGGGGTCGCTAGGACCCCCAAGGGGCGTGTGTGTTATGATGATTAGGGTGGGGGGTCACTAGGACCCCCGAGGGGCACTTGTGTTATGATGATGATTAGGGTGGCGGGGTCGCTAGGACCCCCGAGGGGCGCTTGTGTTATGATGATGATTACGGTGGGGGTCGCTAGGACCCCCTCGGGGCGTGTGTGTTATGATGATTAGGGTGGGGGGTCACTAGGACCCCCGAGGGGCGCTTGTGTTATGATGATGATTAGGGTGGCGGGGTCGCTAGGACCCCCGAGGGGCGCTTGTGTTATGATGATGATTACGGTGGGGGTCGCTAGGACCCCCGAGGGGCACTTGTGTTATTACGACGTCGGCGGCATCTGTGGAGCGGCGGTGCGTGAAGCGGAGGTGCGTGAAGCGGTGCAGTTGGGACAGTACGTGACGGCGCAGTTGGTGCACATGTGCACTCGGCACTCGTGGCACAGGATCTTGGTCTTTACGTCTTTGCTCCTGGGACACACGCGGCACCTTCACCTCTTGACCGGAGAGGAGTCGTGTGGCGTAGCGTCGGCGGTGCGAGTAGTACGAGCATCGGCATCGTCGGCCTCGGTGGCAGTACCTTGGCCCGCGACTCGGCCTCCTCCTCCTCCCCGTCCTCGCGCTAACGCCCTGGCTTCGAGCATGGGGCGCACGAGCGCTTTGCCCAGTCGCTTGAGGAAGAGCCGTCGTTTGTTGAGCTTGCCCGCCATCCAGTCGGGGTGAATTTCCCACCACAGCACGAATGCATTGTAGGCTGCCACGTTGACCATGTTGTGGAAAAGGGCCACTGGCCACCTGCAGGTCTTTCTCCTGCAGCTGTACGTGCTCACGACCTTGTCCAGGTTGTCGACGCCTCCCTTGGTGCGGTTGTAATGCAGCACCAAGGGAGGTTTTCCGCCGCCGTCGCTACTGCGGCGGCTAGGCCGGGGTTTGGGGTCGGAGCGGTGGTGAGGAGCAGCACGTTCTTGTTCTTCTTGGCCACGTACCTGGCGCTCCACTTCCCTCCAGCCGTCTGTTCACCATTTCCAAGCCTGAAAGAGAGGCAATGGAGAAATACATTCATCATTCTCTGACGGCAGGGATTATCCGGCCTTCATCCTCTGCTGTAGGCGCAGGATTCTTTTTGTGGCTAAGAAGGACAAGAGCCTCCGTCCATGTATTGACTTCAGAGGTCTCAACACTATCACCGTCAAAAATAAATACCCCCTGCCACTCATCAGTGCTGCATTGGAGCCCCTGCAGGGGGCCACTATTTTCACTAAACTAGATCTCCGCAATGCTTACCATTTGGTCCGCATCAGGGAGGGTGATGAATGGAAAACAGCTTTAAACACCCCGCTAGGCCATTTTGAATACCTGGTCATGCCCTTTGGGTTAACCAACGCTCCAGCCGTGTTCCAAAGCTTGGGACTTTCTGAACCGCTTTGTCTACGTCTACCTAGATGACATTCTAATCTTTTCCAGGAACCTCCAGGAACACAAGGTCCATGTTTGGGCCGTGCTACATCGCCTGTTGGAAAATAGACTGTACGTTAAGGCCGAGAAGTGCGACTTTCATGCACAATCTGTCACATTACTGGGATAAGTTCTAGCTGGAGGGCAGGTGAAGACGGATACAGCCAAGATCCGGGCAGTTCAGGAATGGCTCACACACACGACTTGCAAGCAGCTACAACGCTTTCTTCTATTGGCGTTTCATAAGGAACTACAGTCAGGTAGCCATCAAACTTGCTCTGGAACAATGGCGCCACCTATTAGAGGGAGTGGAGCACCCATTCACTATCTTCACCAATCACAAGAACCTTACCTACCTTAGGACAGCAAAGTGACTGAATGCCTGCCAAGCCAGGTGGTCCTTGTTTTTTGATCGATTCAGATTCTCGATCTCTTTCCGTCCAGGCTCTAAGAAAATAAAAGGCCGACGCCCTCTCCCGGCAATACAGTCAGGATGAGAAACATCTTGAACTGGCTCCGGTGCTTGGCAAAGGTAAGCCGCGCACTTCATTTCTCTGGACAAACTTCCCACCGCCACAGAAACTGCTAAGCTAATGGTTGATCATGTTTTCCGGCTCCATGGAATCCCTGCAGAAATCACATCAGACAAAGGACCCCAGTTCACCTTTCAGGTCTGGAGATCTTTTTGCTCTGCCATGGGTACTCAAGTCAATCTCAACGTAATATATATATATATTTTTTCAGAATTGTTTTTTTCACTTTGAGAATGAAATTACTGTACTACAAGCAACTAACCACACAACACTCATACATCACTCACACCTTTGAGTAAGAAGCATTTCAGGTTATTTTTTCCTGTAACACACTGACTGACGCAAAACACTGACTGTTTTCTCTCCACCAGACTTTTCTTACAGCTTCTAACAGCCGTGCTTACTTAATTTCCTGTTCCCAAGTAAACAAAGCAGCTTGTATGAAGATAAAATACGTGGTTGCACAACATCATAGATTGCATGTGAGTGCAACCCAAAATGTTTGGTGTCTTGGGCAAATTACTATCTTGTTAGCATTTAGAAATAAATGGTATGCTGTGAAGTCCTGATAGATTCGAGTTCTTAATCTGCAAACAACAGCTTTACGTTTTACTAAAAATCACAAAATCACTCTCAGGGATGGAGCTTTCTAGGCAGTGGAAACTGTCCAGTGTCTTTTTCTGCACTGCACTGTTGAGCGCAGATCGACTGAGCGCAGCACAAGCTAGCAAGACAGAAGTTAAGCTCTCATTGCAACATGGCAAATTGAACCTCCCCCACCCTCATTCAGATCTGGCCTTTGGAACTATTTTGGTCTTCATGTGAAGTGTACATCGCACTCGCTTACATCATTGTCATCAGACACTCTCGCAAACAAAATCACAGTTTCGTAACGCAGTAACACAGCGTGCTTACGGGGAAGTAACAGTAATGTAATTAACTTTTTTGCAATAGTAATCCCTTACTTTACTCATTATTTGAAAATAGTAATCGGATTACACTAACGTGTTACTTGTAACGCATTACTGCCCATCTTGGCTCATGGGGCTCATTTGATTATCTGGTTTTCTCTGTATGTATTATAGTAGGGTCTAGCTTACAATATAAAGGGGGTGACTGTTGTTATGATTTGGCGCTATATAAATATAATTGAATTAAACTGAATTGAAATGCAGTCTGCATATTTCTCTTTTAAATAGTTAATTTTACACGAGCACGTTGTAAACAAAAGCTCAGATAACTCATGCAATAAATTTGCACCTTGACAATAAACAAACTGTGATGTTTTATAGTATTAATGAGAAATTGGAAAATTCTTGCATTCCTCAAACAGAAAGTGGAACTAATGTTACAAATCTGACAACCTACTTCTGTGTTCATTAAAAAAAAGCATGTTATTTTGAAGAACTTAGTATCACATCATTACCTCAGAGAACAGAATAATCCAGAAAACACAAAACTGCAATTTAATGTAAAATATTTTTTATTTTTTCAGAATTGTTTTGTCACTTTGAGATTGAAATTACTGTACTACAAGCAACTAACCACACAACACTCATACATCACTCACACCTTTGAGTAAGAAACATTTCAGGTTATTTTTTCCTGTATCATACTGACTGACGCAAAACACTGACTGTTTTCTCTCCACCAGACTATTCTTACAGCCTCTAACAGCCGTGTTTACTGTTTCCAAGTAAACGAAGCAGCTTGTATGAAGATACAATACGTGGTTGCACAACATCATAGATTACGTGTCAGTGAAACCCAAAATGTTTGGTGTCTTGAGCAAATTACTATCTTGTTAGCATCTTATCATTTCTCTGATGTAGTTTAGAAGTAAATGTGGTATGCTGTGAAGTCCTGATAGATTCGAGTTCTTAATCTGAAAACAACAGCTTTATGTTTTACTAAAAATTACAAAATCACTCTCAGGGATGGAGCTTTCTAGGCAGTGGAAACTGTCCAGTGTCTTTTTCTTGTACAGACTTCTTTGGTTTATCATAAAAAATAACAAAATCAAGATTGTAAATTTGAACTAGCTCTGCTGTTGATTATCTAAATGAGACTGTTATGAATATTTAGTATTTCAAAAATGCAGAGGATGTGTAAAAGCTACAAAAACCACACAAAACAGTCTCAATCCAAGTAAAGTGTTTCTTATCTGTTTGATCTAAGTTTTTAAGTTATGTACATACAGATAGGAGACAGGAGGGTGGGGAGGGTGAGAGGGGAAATGACACACAGGAAATCCATGTCCTGCATTGAGAACTCAAACCTTCAGTATATGGGTCGCCTGTTTAACCAGGTTAATTATATCAATACTGTAAACTAAGTCTGACAGTGAGTTAGTGACAGTAAGACAAACCCACTCCCTCCTCCAACTATGATGGGCTAAAGAGAGGCTTTGTGCATGCTTCTCTGGAGTTGACAAACTGTCTAAAAGCGAGCATAACTGGCAGCTTGTTCCTACTTTAATAACTGGTAAATTTCACAGAAGTCCAAAACAACTCCCAAACTACCAGGAAGGAGACAACAGAAGCGTCTATTTTTACCTCCACTGTAATTTGTTCCATCTTCCAAGCTGGTGAGTGGTTGTTGTTGTTACTTATGAACCTGTTTTGTAAGAATCCTACATTAAATGATTTGATCAGATATTTTTTATTTTATATTTTTATGGTATACTATTGGCTGCTGCCCTCACTGACAGACAGTGTTTAGGAGTAAAAGAATACATGTACCACGTATTTAAAATACAAAATATGAGTAACTGTATTCTGTTACAGTTACTGTTTAAAAAGGTGATTTTTAGAATACAGTTACTTTGTTGAAATAAATGGATTAGACTTTGTTTTTTTCCTGTTTCATATATTAGGTTATGCCCTCTCTATTTTTGGTAATTCCATGCCGGTGGAAACCCAAGCAAAACACGCATTAAGAGGCTCTAATGTCTATGTCTCAATCTTGCGCCCCATGTCACCCCTACTTGCGGCCGCATAATGATGTGAAGAAATATTTTTTAAAGTTATTATTCAAAAACTTTTTTAATATCAAAGCAACAGGCAGAGAGTTACAGGCATAGCCCTAATGAATGTAGCATCATGGACAGTGTAGTCCGTGCTGCAGGGAGAATGGACTGGGAGAAAGGAGATTCGAAAAGTACGAGTTGTCACCAACCAGAAATTGGAGACAGAAGCATGCAAATATAATAATAACCACTGCAGCCATCTAGTTGGTATTGGTATTGCGAATAACCTCCAGTAAACGTAATAAATCACACAGCAATAGTACATTCATGTAGTTGTAAAATATGTTACTCTCATTGAGTAACGTAACGGAATACGTTACAAAATACACTTTGTGGCATGTATTCTGTAATCTGTAGTGGAATACATTTTAAAAGTAACCTTCCCAACACAATGACACACATGATATGTGTTTTCCTTGTTAGACATTACAAACTGATTCACATTCAAGAAATTCTTTAAATTCATTTTACACTTGGCACCATTTGGCGCACTGTGCCATTAATTTTAATTATTTGATATTGAATAATTTCAAAATGCAAAATCAAAAGAACTTAGTGATTTATAAATAAATACATTAATATTCTTCCTTACTCCTATGTTTTTTGCATTTCATTTTACTGTTCACAACAAGAACATTGCATTAATTATAAAATGGTTACATGGCTGCAAAACAAAGAAAAAATCTGTTTCATATGTTCCTCTCAGAGCCTGAACCACCTGTCGTCAGCATTTCAAAGTCAAATTTAGTCTGAAACTCTTTTATTCACATTTAGAACATCAGAGAAGCTTCACACTACTGATCTGCAAACAGGCAGATTCATAATGTTAGATATACGATGTTTTGTACACACATACGTTTCATTATCACATCATCATCCTCATTAGCATGTGATGAATGCATCTAAAAAAATTGAAGGAAGTGATAAAAAGGAAACAACTTACTGAGTAACTTCAGTTTTCTGATGATCTGACAGACACAGACAGAGTGAAGAGTCAGACGCTGTTCTTCTGAAGTTTAACAACTTTTCTGCATCAGGATCGAAGTCAGAATGAAAATCCTCCATTTTCTTTTCTTCTGCTTCTTATCAGGTGAGGGCTGATGATCGTAATGTTTCTCTTTAATAAAAAGAAATGGAAGTCATCTTTATGAATCATTTCATAAAATACACATATTTTCATCTTGTGATATTTATAGTTTTTTTTCATCTGACAGGTGCAGCTGTGCAAGTCGAGGCAAAACACAATATTTGGTCTGCAGCTGAAGGAGGAAATGCATCATTTGTCTGCTACTTAACTTTATCTGGAAGCACAAAGTTCTTCTGTAAGGAAAAATGTGAGCGAGCAGAAGATATCCTCATTAAAACAGATGGAAGCACAGCTCAGAGTGGGAGATACAGCATGAAGTATAAAGATGGATCTCCAGGAAGAGGAATTGTGTCTGCGACCTTCACACACATGATCAAGTCTGACTCAGGAATGTACAGGTGTGCTTTAGGAAGACCTTCTGTTCCAGATTCAAACTATGACTTTGAGGTCAGAGTTTCAAATGGTGAGTTTTTACAAAAATTCCCTGAAATAAAAAATGTAAAGGACCCCACTAACTCGTATTTAGCAATACAGAGCATGTTTATATCAAGGTGTTTAATTAATCAATAAATGTAACTTTAATGTGATATACTATGTAGGTGTACATTTTACACAGCATGTAAAAACTGTAGTGTCATCAGTTGAATTGAAATTCTAGCACCTCAGTGTAAAGCCAAAACAATATAAAATGATTTTGGAGTCAAATTTCAGCTCTGCTAAAACCAACACAGTTTTACAACAAATTAAACTATCACAGTCTAAAGCCAAATCTGTCTCTTGTTCACATATTTGACTGATTTTGAGTGTAAGTATGATGGCTTGTATCATGATTTTAATAGAAAGATTCTATTAATGTATTATTTATAAGTAACAGAAGCCAATTTTGTGTCATTTGAGAAACCTCAAAAAAGATGAATATCTTCCAAAAGTCTCATGCTAAAAACAAGTTAGTCACCTTTTATTATAAGTTTTGATACCAGGATCTTCTAGCTGCAAGTCCTGAAAAATGCTTCACAAAATAAGCCAAATGAAAGAAAAAAATAACTTCAAGGGTCCGTATATCTGCCCTTCAACTTCATAGTATGAAGGTAACATTTTGCGTGGCTTCATTAAATACTGTACAACAAAAAGTGTTGATTCTGAGAGGATCAGGTAAGCATGTGTTGTTTTCTGATCTAATATGAAAAGATAACTTTGTTTATTTTAACCAGGAAATATAATTATGATATAATAGCTTACAGTTTCAGTTCTTACTCCAATCCAACTGAATGTTCTTGTATTTCACAGATCTGGGCAAAAGGGTTGGTTTTTATCGCACACAAACTGAGGGAGACAACATCACATTGGGATGTTCTAATACTGTGTACGGACAGAGGAAGTTTTTTTGCAAGAATCAGTGTAAGAATGAAGGGGAGATCCTCATTGACACAAGCAATGATAAATCTGTGAGTGGCAGATACAGCATTGAATACACAGCAGGATCTCTGTTTGGACTGTATGCGACCATCACACAGCTGACCAAGTCAGACACAGGAGAGTACAGCTGTGGTTATGGAAACCCTCTGTCTCCAGATTCATACAGCAGTGTAAATGTTCTTGTTATTCATGGTAAGTTTCTTTTCAAAATAGTAAAGACATTATTATTATTATTAAGATCACAACTTAAACAGGAACCAAAAACAAAAACAAAGTAAACTAATTATAACTATAAGTATAAGATTAAAGACAATCACAGTGAGATTGATGTTACTGCCCGAGATCAGCTGATACACTGGCTGAGACATCATTAAACTGTCCTAAAACTGTCTAAATTGAAATAGAGGTTTGACATTTAAAAAAAGGTTGGATGACCAATCTCAGAGTATTATTTTGTTTTTGTGCAGGTAAATTTAATCATCTGTTCAACTGCAAAACCATATCTCTTATGATGCTTTAATTTAAAAAAAAATGAAGATATTGTCATACGTATTAAGTTTCACAGCCATGTTTTCTTTTAATCACTGCACATATCTCCAAAATTCATTTTCTTTTGTGTTTGATACATGTTTGTATTTACCTGTATGACAGTATTATTATTATGGTGTATTAGTGTGTATTACTATTGATTTTTTATTAATTGTTTTTGTATATCATTCACAGCTTTAAACACAACTGCCTCCCCACTACAAACAGCAACACAAATGGCTTCAAACCCACCTGCTTTCACTCTACAGACGAAAGCAACACAGAGTGAAAGTGTCACTGCAAGAGTCTCTACACATTGTCCTGACTCCTCCTGGCTTCTGGTTGTGCGTGCGTCCTTGGATGGTGTTTTGCTGATGGCTGTTTTCCTCATGCTCTGCTACATTAGTAAGACAAGGAGGAACTTTGGACTGAACACCAGAGAAAATGACACAAACATGGAGGTGAGTTTGTGTCACTTGTGTCACTCATCTGGTGAACTTCTTTTGATATTTTGAATGTTGCAGCATTTTTTTTCCTGTCTCTGAAAAAAAAAACACTTTGTGCTTCTTATTTTTAAACTTCAATGTCCATGAAATGGTAATGTGGTAATATGGTTGTTGAAAATCTGTTGTACTTCTCATGTTTTATGTTGTTTGCTTTATTTGTTTGTTTTAGTTTCAGTTATTTGCTGCGCATGACAGCTTGGACCCAACCTCAGAACATAAAGAGCCCAAACGCAGCGGGACCAAACCTGCATTATTAAAGACCAAAATCTAAAAAGTAAAAAATTCCCATGATTTAAAATTTGGTTGTCTTCTCTCTCATATCTGTTTAGTTTTGATGTTTTTGAGCATGTTTCTGAGATTTGATGATACAATCTGCTTCACTATGTTTTATTGTTGTTCTGTTGTTCTATATCTGTATCAGCATAATTAATAAGGAGACTTTGGAGGAAGTTCAAAGCTTGGCTGCCTAATCATGTAATCAAGCAACATTGTAACTTTTAACTTGGAGAGGTTGTGCACATTTGGTTTTACTTTATGTATTTGTGTACTCTGTGATTTAGAAATTTATGTGCTTACTTATGTGTTTGAAACTACTAGCTTTTCTTACAAGGTATATACAATCAAAGAAAAATGAAGATATTGTCATACGTATTAAGTTGCACAGCCATGTTTTCTTTTAATCACTTATACAAAAAAAATAAA
The DNA here is from genome assembly GCF_057382095.1 of Aulonocara sp. 'chitande type north' Nkhata Bay. Classification (NCBI taxonomy): domain Eukaryota; kingdom Metazoa; phylum Chordata; class Actinopteri; order Cichliformes; family Cichlidae; genus Aulonocara; species Aulonocara sp. 'chitande type north' Nkhata Bay. The sequence goes on along the minus strand of NC_141346.1, from coordinate 28,364,850 downwards.
CATCTGCAAAATAATGTGATGTTTCCTTAAATGAATTAGAAATATACAGAGTGCTCTACAATAATGAGGCTGTGTCCCAATTCAGAGACCGCACGCTTGAAGTACGCATTTTGAGTGCGATTACGTCACCGCCACGCGACGTCGGCTGTCCCAATTCGAAGTGTACTTCAAATGCATACTCCAAATGCACAGTCGATTTCCCCAAATATCAAGCGTGGTCCGGTGCACGCTTCGTGGTCCCATATATCCCACAATCCATAGCGCACCGGTGGGTGTGGATAATTTTGCCGCAAAGTATGGCAGAAGGGAGCGGCCGAAGAGTGAACTGTCAAAAGTAAGTAGTGAATATGATGTCACTTATTTATGTGCGAATGTTTAATAATGAAGAACATTAAAACATTACTGTTGGCCACATGTCGGCAAAGTTATGTGACATTAGTGATGTTTGTACTAACTTGGTTTTAAAGCCTTTACTTTAAAATATACGCCGTTCAATAGCTGAGCTTAATCTTACAGAGAATGTGATGATTTTATGGATAATTAAAGTCAGTCATATATCCACAAACACAACAAGCTGAAAGTCAGTGATGCTGCTCGGTTTGCAGTCCTGAATATCACGGCACAAGCAGGATCCACTGCACCGTTAATGTTAACTATATTATATTGCTGCCTCTGCTCGGTGGTGTCGAGCCAAACAGACTTTAACGTGTGTTTGAACGAGCTGATGGTTCACTCGTTAAGCTGAAAGAAAGATGCTTTAATCACAGGAGTCACACATGTGTCCACTGTACCATCTGGGAACTCTTCTTGTTTAGCACTCGTAATAACACAAACACTAAATCCTCCTTCTCTGGTGCTGTTTTGTAGCAGTGTGTACACCTGAGACTGTCACCTGTCTGTCTGTCCTGCACTCTCTCTCTCTGTTTTTTTCTCTCTGATTGTGGAATAAAAGTATGAACATGTATTTATAAGTTACACTTGTGTTTGAATCCTGCAGCTTATCACACATTTGATTTCCATGTGTAACAACTGCAAGTGTCCAGAGTGAGGACAGACTGAGGGACCCACTGCTGCACATCATCTGTGAGGCTTTGCATCCCTGATGATCCACCAGGACAAACTCAGCAGTGTGTGAGGAATAGGAGGAGGAAGAGCCAGCAGCAGCTGACAGATGGAGAGAAGAGACAGACTGTTCCCTGTTTGTGAAGGACTGCTAGGAAAGTTTAAAATCACTAACTGTCTGTCCTGAATCAGTCTTATTAGGTAATGTTCAAATAATTTTATCATCCCAGTGTTTGCAGTGTGGGAGAAAGTACTCAGGGCCTTCAGGTTACACACTATGAAAGGCAGCAACAAGTTTAACATTCAGAAACCTAAAGTATGTATCAGCAGCAGAATGGAGCTAAAAATAAATGTTTGTTTCAGTTCTATGAAGCTTTGAGTATTTTGGATCAGTAGCACTGCTGTGTTTGTTGCATCATATTGCTGTAATTGTTTATATGCTTTATATATTCTGAGGTAAGTTGATCTATAGTGTTACATCATATTCTATAAGGATGTTATGTGTTTGTAGACTTTCTGCCCAGTTTGACCCATTTAGCAGAAGTCAGCCTGTTTAAGGCTCTGATATCTATTCTGTATGACTTAAAGCAGTTATGACATGGTCTGATTTTATTACCCAATAAAGGAATATTTCATATATCAGTCTACTCTTCATTCTATCAGAAACAGTTTTCACTGCTCATACATTTGGTTTTTACATGTATATGTGAGTATTGAGCCAAATGTAATGTAATGCCAACATATTAAACGGACAATATTTGTCTCTCATGTATAATACATCTGTATATACACTGTCAAAGGTACTTGTCTTTGAGTGATTTAAGCTGATAGGCAATATAAATAACTGCAACTTGAATCTTTGACCCAGAGTTCAAGCTCACTACTGTAATATATGCTTTTATATATATATATATTAGGGGTGCAACGATACACAAAATTCACGGTTCAGTTCGGCTCAATACTTTGGTGTTACAGTTCGATATTTTTTCGATACAAACAAAAATGTTCATGCCTTTTTAATTTGTCATTTATTAAAATTATAAATATATATTTTAACTCAAAAGTACAGTTTTTAAATTTAATGTTGCTGAAACAACAAAGTAATAAAAAAGTAAATATATCTGATTGAGGAATCACTCATCTTTGGAAAAGAGAGTTTATTACAGAGAAATGGCTCTTTCCAAAATAAAAGCTATACTATACGCTTCTTCTGGGCTATATTCTCAGCAGTATATTAAACATATCAGGTCCCCATAAGGAGAATCATGTGCTAACGGCTGTCTAAATGACTCGGGTAAAGTTTGTAGCATGCATGCTTGTTGTTTTTGTCTGCTTCCACTTGTCTTTGCACTAGGATGATGTCGGAGTAAATGTGCAGTCATATTCGTTGTGTTCCCACTAGTGCTGTCAGCGTTAATCTCGTTGAAATGACGTTAACGCCACAACACAGCAAATCTCCGTTAACGAGCTACCGCGGATCGCCCCGTGCATGGGGCTGGACGGCCAACACGTTAACGAGCAAACTGCGCTAACGCAGTAGTTCCCACCCATGTAATTGAGCATTGCGTGGCACATCCAACATACTGTTTTACTTTTGTCCATGACGCGCTTACCTTCAGGGTCATACATCACATGAAAACCAAAATAGTTCCAAATGCCAGATCTGAATGAGGGTGGGGGAGGTTCAATTTGCCATGTTGCAACGAGAACTTAACTTCTGTCTCGCTAGCTTGCCCTGCGCTCAGTGAATCTGCGTTCGACTACTCTGCCTAGGCTGCACTGTCGAGCGCAGATCCACTGAGTGCTCAACACAGACAGCATCGTCAGAAGGAAAGTTGATAAAATAAATAAAAAATGTTGTATTGCTCGATACTAATGTATATATACCCCTATATATATATTAGGGGTATCGATATTGAACCATTCGATACAGTGCTTTCGGTTCGGTATGCATATGTATTGAACAATACAACATTTTTTATTTATTTTATCAACTTTTCTTCTGACGATGCTGTCTGTGCTCTGTGTTGAGAGCTCAGTGGATCTGCGTTCGACTATTCCGTGTAGGCTGCACTGTTGAGCGCAGATTGACTGAGCGCAGCACAAGCTAGCAAGACAGAAGTTAAGCTCTCATTGCAACATGGCAAATTGAACCTCCCCCACCCTCATTCAGATCTGGCCTTTGGAACTATTTTGGTCTTCATGTGAAGTGTACATCGCACTCGCTTACATCATTGTCATCAGACACTCTCGCAAACAAAATCACAGTTTCGTAACGCAGTAACACAGCGTGCTTACGGGGAAGTAACAGTAATGTAATTAACTTTTTTGCAATAGTAATCCCTTACTTTACTCATTATTTGAAAATAGTAATCGGATTACACTAACGTGTTACTTGTAACGCATTACTGCCCATCTTGGCTCATGGGGCTCATTTGATTATCTGGTTTTCTCTGTATGTATTATAGTAGGGTCTAGCTTACAATATAAAGGGGGTGACTGTTGTTATGATTTGGCGCTATATAAATATAATTGAATTAAACTGAATTGAAATGCAGTCTGCATATTTCTCTTTTAAATAGTTAATTTTACACGAGCACGTTGTAAACAAAAGCTCAGATAACTCATGCAATAAATTTGCACCTTGACAATAAACAAACTGTGATGTTTTATAGTATTAATGAGAAATTGGAAAATTCTTGCATTCCTCAAACAGAAAGTGGAACTAATGTTACAAATCTGACAACCTACTTCTGTGTTCATTAAAAAAAAGCATGTTATTTTGAAGAACTTAGTATCACATCATTACCTCAGAGAACAGAATAATCCAGAAAACACAAAACTGCAATTTAATGTAAAATATTTTTTATTTTTTCAGAATTGTTTTGTCACTTTGAGATTGAAATTACTGTACTACAAGCAACTAACCACACAACACTCATACATCACTCACACCTTTGAGTAAGAAACATTTCAGGTTATTTTTTCCTGTATCATACTGACTGACGCAAAACACTGACTGTTTTCTCTCCACCAGACTATTCTTACAGCCTCTAACAGCCGTGCTTACTGTTTCCAAGTAAACGAAGCAGCTTGTATGAAGATACAATACGTGGTTGCACAACATCATAGATTACGTGTCAGTGAAACCCAAAATGTTTGGTGTCTTGAGCAAATTACTATCTTGTTAGCATCTTATCATTTCTCTGACGTAGTTTAGAAGTAAATGTGGTATGCTGTGAAGTCCTGATAGATTCGAGTTCTTAATCTGAAAACAACAGCTTTATGTTTTACTAAAAATTACAAAATCACTCTCAGGGATGGAGCTTTCTAGGCAGTGGAAACTGTCCAGTGTCTTTTTCTTGTACAGACTTCTTTGGTTTATCATAAAAAATAACAAAATCAAGATTGTAAATTTGAACTAGCTCTGCTGTTGATTATCTAAATGAGACTGTTATGAATATTTAGTATTTCAAAAATGCAGAGGATGTGTAAAAGCTAAAAAAACCACACAAAACAGTCTCAATCCAAGTAAAGTGTTTCTTATCTGTTTGATCTAAGTTTTTAAGTTATGTACATACAGATAGGAGACAGGAGGGTGGGGAGGGTGAGAGGGGAAATGACACACAGGAAATGGTCTAAGGCGGATTGAAATCTATGTCCTGCATTGAGAACTCAAACCTTCAGTATATGGGTCGCCTGTTTAACCAGGTTAATTATATCAATACTGTAAACTAAGTCTGACAGTGAGTTAGTGACAGTAAGACAAACCCACTCCCTCCTCCAACTATGATGGGCTAAAGAGAGGCTTTGTGCATGCTTCTCTGGAGTTGACAAACTGTCTAAAAGCGAGCATAACTGGCAGCTTGTTCCTACTTTAATAACTGGTAAATTTCACAGAAGTCCAAAACAACTCCCAAACTACCAGGAAGGAGACAACAGAAGTATTTATTTTTACCTTCAATGTAATTTCTTCCATCTCCCAAGCTGGTGAGTGGTTGTTGTTGTTACTTATGAATTTTATTTGTAAGATTCCTGCATGAAATGATTTGATCAGATATTTTTAATTTTATATTTTTATGGTATACTATTGGCTGCTGCCCTCACTGACAAGAAGAACATTGTATTAATTATAAAATGGTTACATGGCTACAAAACAAAGGAAAAATCTGTTTCATGTGAACCACCTGCCATCAGGATTTCAAGTCAGACTTGGTCTGAAACTCTTTTATTCACATTTAGAGCATCAGAGAAACTTCACAGTACTGATCTACAAAAAGGCAGATTCATAATGTTAGATATACGATGTTTTGTACACACATACGTTTCATTATCACATCATCATCCTCATTAGCATGTGATGAATGCATCTAAAAAAATTGAAGGAAGTGATAAAAAGGAAACAACTTACTGAGTAACTTCAGTTTTCTGATGATCTGACAGACACAGACAGAGTGAAGAGTCAGACGCTGTTCTTCTGAAGTTTAACAACTTTTCTGCATCAGGATCGAAGTCAGAATGAAAATCCTCCATTTTCTTTTCTTCTGCTTCTTATCAGGTGGGGACTGATGATCTTAATGTTTCTCTTTAATAAAAAGAAATGGAAGTCATCTTTATGAATCATTTTATAAAATACACATATTTTCATACATTATTTTATGTTGTGAATATCTATCTTTTTTGTGTTTTTAATTTTGCTATCATTTCTTTTCATCTGACAGATGTAGCTGTGCTAGTCAAGGCAAAACACAATATTTTGTCTGCAGTTGAAGGATTAAATGGCACGCTTAACTGCAGCTTATATTTGTCTGGAAGCACAAAGTTCTTCTGTAAGGAAAAATGTGAGCGAGCAGAAGATATCCTCATTAAAACAGATGGAAGCACAGCTCAGAGTGGGAGATACAGCATTAATTATAAAGATGGATCTCCAGGAAGAGGAATTGTGTCTGCGACCTTCACACACATGATCAAGTCTGACTCAGGAATGTACAGGTGTGGTTTAGGAAGACCTTCTGTTCCAGATTCATACTATGACTTTGAGGTCAGAGTTTCAAATGGTGAGTTTGTACTAAAATTCCTTGAAATAAAACTATGGAGAGCCCTCACTAGCTCTAATTTAGCATTATAGACCATGTTTAGATCAAGCTGTAATTAATTAATAAATGTAACTTTAACATTATACACCATATAGGTGTACATTTTATACAGCATGTAACAACTGTACTTTCATAAGTTGATGACAACTTTGTTTATTTGAACCGGGACATATAATTATGATATAAAAGCTTACAGTTTCAGTTCAGACTAATTAATGTTCTTCTATTTCACAGATCTTGATTGAAACATTGGTTTTTATCGCACACAAACTGAGGGAGAAAACATCACATTGGGATGTTCCAATACTGTGCATGGACACAGGAAGTTCTTTTGTAAGAATCAGTGTAAGAATGAAGGGGAAATCCTCATTGACACAACTAATGATAAAGCTGAGAGCAGCAGATACAGCATTGAATACAGACCAGTATCTACATTTGGACTGTATGTGACCATCACACAGCTGACCAAGTCAGACACAGGAGAGTACAGCTGTGGTTATGGAAACCCTCTGTCTCCAGATTCATACAGCAGTGTAAATGTTCTTGTTATTCATGGTAAGTTTCTTTTCAAAATAGTAAAGACATTATTATTATTATTATTAAGATCACAACTCAAACAGGAACCAAAAATAAAAATAAAGTAAACTAATTATAACTATAAGTATAAGATTAAAGACAATCACAGTGAGATTGATGTTACTGCCCGAGATCAGCTGATACACTGGCTGAGACATCATTAAACTGTCCTAAAACTGTCTAAATTGAAATAGAGGTTTGACATTTAAAAAAAGGTTGGATGACCAATCTCAGAGTATTATTTTGTTTTTGTGCAGGTAAATTTAATCATCTGTTCATCTGCAAAACCGTATTATGATGCTTTAATTAAAAAAAAATGAAGATGTTGTCATGTATTAATGTTTTCTTTTAATGACTGCACATATTATATACCCCCCCCCCCCCCCCCCCCCCGCGCCGCCGCCACCAAAAAAAATTTAAAAAAGCAATACAAGTGTGTGTTTTAAAAGTGCTTTCTCCTCTCTGAATGCATTTATTTTTCAATTATGATGGCGGGGCTGAAATGGATTTCATCTACCATTTCCCCACAAGATACACAGACTCACTGTGACTGCAGGCAGGTGTAAACAATTTTAGTGTGCTTTATATTTTATGTTATGAACAAAATTATGAATTTTGTGTTTAATAAATGTTTGTATTTACCTGTATGACAGTACTCTTGTTATGATGCATTAGTATTGATTTATTATTAAATGTTTTGTGTTTATTGTTCACAGCTTCAAACACAACTGCCTCCCCACTACAAACAGCAACACAAATGTCTTCAAACCCACCTGCTTTCACTCTACAGAGGGAAGCATTGTCCTCTACACATTGTCCTGACTCCTCCTGGCTTCTGGTTGTGCGTGCGTCCTTGGATGGTGTTTTGCTGATGGCTGTTTTCCTCATGGTCTTCTACATTAGTAAGACAAGGAGGAACTTTGGACTGAAAATGACACAAACATGGAGGTGAGTTTGTGTCACTTATTTTCTGTCTGTTGTTGCAGGTCTCAGTGAGTGTTGTTGATTCATGCTGTCAGTGTGACTTTCTCAGTGACATTTAGTGAAAAGAGGGGATTATCAAAGTTCTTTAACCATACCATCTTCACCACCAGAGGGAAGTGAAGATAAGATGAACAAATTTTATAACAGACAGAAAGCTTTCCTAATAATTCTATCTCTGGAAAAAAAAAAAACAACTTTGTGCTTCTTATTTTTAAAGTTCAGTTTGCATGAAACTGCAATTTTTCATGAGCTTATTGAAAATCTGTTTTGCATCTCAGTTTTTTTTTTTTTGGGGGGGGGGGGGGGGTTGCCTGTCCCTTTCGACACTGTAGCAATCAGAATTGCTGTCTGAAGGCCAAGAAAAATGTCCAACAGATTTATTTTTCCAAGTGGATCTTCATGGCTTTGCCATACTGTTCAACTTGATGTTACCTGATTTTTCCACAGTATCATAATTAATGATCAATGGTCATGAGAATTTGCATAATTAAGATTAAGGAACTGACCTCCCAGCCTATTGTTCCTTCAGTGGGCTGGTTTCAGTCATGTACAATGTTCTGTTTATAAGATTGGGGAAACCTGCAGTCAGCTGAGACTGATAAAGTCACTTGGATGAGTGACGAAACGTTTCTCCCACAAAACGCTACGTCCAGATGAACAGAATCAACTTTTTGGAGATTTACTTTCCTGGATGATTGAGAATGCATCAAGAAATTTCTTTGATGGGTTTTATTTGTTTTTAGAACTTAACGATGGCTTTTTCTTCTGCATCTCCATGTTGTCTTTTCACAGCAAAACATGCCAAATGCCAGCACCACACCACAAATCAACTCCAAGCCTTTTATCTGCTTAATTGATAATGGCATAAAAAAGGGACTGCCACACCTGCCCATGAAATAGCCTTTGAATACATTTTGCAATGCTTTTGGTCCCTCTAAAAAATGTGGCACAGGTTAAGGAGCTGAAACTCCTAAACCCTTCATGTAATCCGGTTGTTCAGTGATGACATGACAAATCCTACTTCCGGGCCTAACGTAGTCTGCGTTTAATATGGCTTTTGTGTTGTTAACATGTTTAATGTTATGTATTTTCTTCTATTTAATCTCAAAAAGCTCCTAAAACAGTCAGTGATCACTGTTGACCTCCCTTGGCTTTTATTACCGCTAATCATTTATTTAAGCTCAGTTTTTAAAACCTTAGGATGCAACTACAGCCCAGCCCATGCAGCAGTATATGAATGACTAACCTCGTATTGTGGATGGATTATCTCAGTTGTTCTCCTGGCTGAAGTTTGGTCCTTTTACAGCATCCTGCCATGCGATTACATTTGTTCCTGACCACCGAGAACACTCACGTTAACTTTTATCGAGTGGAAAAAAAGTTAGCTTGTTTATATTATGCACATAGCTGTGTCGCTAGCGGTCACGTAGCACATCATTATATACCAGCTAGCCAAACTTCAGTAACCCTACAAACATCACTGCTGTTTAGTTTTCTGTCTTCATTTATGTTGGAAGTGATAACAGAGCTGTACGTTTTACTTTGTTTCCAAAAGTCAGGACATGCTATATTGTATTTAGATAGAAGCTAGCGAGCTAACTTCCTGCTAACTTCTAACTCCGTTAAATGTCATAAATTCCGTTTTCATGGATGCCTGGATGTTAAACTCAATTGTTACACCTGGTAGAGCAGAACGCTGATCATTTTATTAAAGATGAAAGACTTTAGACAGTTTTTCAACTCTCAGCAAATGCCATAGTGATCGTTTGATATAAGGACGTGCAGCGGAGTTTAGACCCAGACACGGCTAGTGACGTCAGACTGAACAATCGGATAACGTACACTTACATAACTCTTTGATAGTCCTTTGACTCATAGAAATGATCATGTTTACTTCTGGGTTCTGACTTCTTGCAAAGTTCACGGTCCCCAACAGCCCCACTGCACCTGAACACCTCATTTTCTCATGCTAAGGAGTAGTAGGATGCTGAGGTATCCAGTATTTTAATAATCTTGTGATAAGAACTAGTTTTTATGGAGTAAATTGTCTTTTTTGTCATGCTGCTTTTCTGCTGAAGAAGCTTCTCATCTGGAATGCAGAGACTGATGAAAGAAACACAAGGTTTCTCAAAGCTGACCGCAAAATCTAAAATGTAACTCATAAGATGTGCCTCTGAGTTCTAACATATCAGAAATGACATCATCATGCAAAGAAAATTTTAGTTAGCTGCAAGATCTTGTAACTTGACAATAACAGTAAAGAGGTAGAACGCAGGAGTCCATAAAAAAAGAGTTAAAGATACAGTTGTTTCCTCATCTTTTCTCTGACATTCTGCAGTCATGAAGTTACAGGCAGAGTGATTTTATTGGCTGAGTGGCGCTCAGCTTTTAAAGAGTCCTTGCAATACGTAAAAGGTGTCTGCTTGTAATTTCTGTAATTCCATCTTTTGCAGTACAGCAACACAAAGAGTCATACAGGATGGTTAAAGTCTACTTACTTGTTTGTTGGAGAGAGAGCTGCAAGCTCTGTGTCACTGTCTGATTGATTTAATAATCAGCTGGAAGAACAAACAACAGCCTGAATATTTTTAATGAAAAAAAAGCGCCAGCTCACTGTTCAACATGTCTGTTAAGACTCATAACTCATAACTCACACAATATACAAAGTGTTTAATCATTAGTCCCATTCACACTCAGCTTCACAAATAAACACTACACATAAAACAAGTAAATTTCTTTAAGAGAAATACACACTGCTGTTGTCTGTTCTTCTTTCAGTTGGTAGCTTTTTATCCTCTTTAACACGTCGACTCTAGCAGACGGCTGTGTTTGGCTTCAGTTTTAAAACACAATAACATATTGTGCACACAGGATGATTCATTCATGTCTTTCTTTGTTTATGGTTCATTTTTTCTTTCACTTTTAATTTTGAGGTAAACGTCCAACACTCAGAAAAACTTGTATCAGCTGACAAAACTGTGCACAGTTTTATTTGAGTGTCAGAGTCTCATCAGTTATTTTGTTTTAAAGGTCTGAGTTTCTCTGCTAAGGCTGCCAACCCCGTGATCTCAGACAAAATAAAAAATAAACTTGTAAGAGTTGGCTTGATTTGCACAAAGTGAAATAACTGAAAATGGACAGAAGCAAGGAAACCGATGGTTACACCCTTGTGCAATAAAGATGATGTACGTTGTATCACATGAAACAATAAGACGACTGATCAATTTGTTACACTGACTCTCCTGTCTCTCATTTTGCTTATTCTCATGTTCCTCGTCGTGGCATGTCTTGTCTCCTTGTTCCCTCTGTCTCCCCGGTCAGTCAGGTCTCTGTGTTATACTTCCTATTTAAGTTCTTATTCCAATTTGCTTCCTTTGTCTTGTTATGTCTAATTAATCCCAGCTGTGTTCCCCTCCTGTCTCCCCTTCCCTGATCACTCCCATGTGCATATAAACCCTTTGTTTTCTTAGCTGTATCTCCTGCAGTACTCTTACTGTGCTGTTGGTTTCTCTGTGTGGTCCTGGTTTAGTTTTTGGTTTGCTTTTCGTGAAGTTTACTTTATTATGAAAAGTTTGTTGAGCATTAAAGCTACGTTTTGAGTTTATTCCTCTGAGTGTTCTGTGTTTGGGTCCTACACCCTACCTGCCACACAGCACTGACCATGACATTTTTTATTTTAATACATAGGATAAAGAGTGTGGACAGAGACATTCATTTATTCTGGCACCTGGACACCAAATGAGTAATGACCCTGTTTCCATACCCAGCTAAAGTGCTAACAGAATGAAGGATACATGTTTATATCTAAATTAAATTTATTATAACAAAATAAAATAATTGACTAATGCAAGATTTCTTAGGTAGAATTTACAGATGTCTTTTTTGCAAAGAAGTATGATTGAAAAGAAGTTTTTTTTTTTGTTGGTTTTTTTTTTTTTTTTACATATAATTAACTAAGATGACAACTGAGCAAAAGTGGAAACAGCAAAGTAAAAACATTGACTGTATTCTTTTCTTATGAGATCAAAATCTGTCATGGTCAAAAGGCAGGCTGGACTCAGTAAAGCAGGTTTAGAGAGTTTATTTACAGTGCCCTCAGAAGTATTTACAGGCTTTGCTAGTAGGGGATGATTCACTGCCTCTATTTAAAAAGAGCCTTAAGGGAAGTTGATCCATTAGTAAATCCAGATTCTCCTCACCGGCTTTCTTTCACACACAAACCCTCTTGCTGCAGAACATCCTGGCTACTGCATGGGGAGATGACAGATTAGCAACCTTTGGAGAAACCATGGGAAAACACACTTCCTGTCTTCTTCTAATGTTAAGCACCTGCCTTTAATATCATATACTGTACTTAAGGAACAAAAAATGATAAACACTTCATTTATACATTTATACAAAGGCAACCTATGGAAACATACTAGTTCATCCTTGATAGAGAAATCAGTTTCCCTGAAACATTTGTGCAAATGAACATTGTTTAGAGCAGTGGTTCTTAACCTGGGTTCGATCGAACCCTAGGGGTCGAGTCGTTCTCAGGGGTTCGGCAGAGCCTCCGCCATGACATGCATGGCTCATTTTGTGCACCAGTAAAAAAATCACATTTTATTTTTGAAGGATGAATGAAACGAGTTTTTCAGGTGACACAGCAGTCCCACGCTGATAAATGAATTTCATTATGAAAATGCCAAATATCATTGTGTAAAATGTCTAACGAGTTCAAGACCACTATATAAATGACAATTATGTGACAACTGTAAGTCGATGAAGCAACATGTGTCTCTTTGCTCCTCTGTAATCTGTGTTCACTGATAAACAACAGCAAACAATGTAAAACCGATTAATAAATTAGTAACAAAACAGTGTAGAAGGTAAGTAGAGGCTTTACACACCATCAGCAGGCCTTATGCTTCTAAATGTGTAACTTCACAGCCCTCTGAGCCATCGTTTGCCTGTTTTCAACAGAGAAAAGTCACAGACTCAATGTAACCTGATCCAAAACCTGATTATATATTATACCTGATTATATTATTATAGTATTATATATATATATATATATATATATAATACTATAATAATACTATAATAATATAATATAATGTGTATATATATATATATATACATTATATTATATTATTATAGTATATATATATATATATGTGTATATATATATATGTGTGTGTGTATATATATATATATATATATATATATATATATATATATATATATATATATATATATATATATATATATATATGAACCCCCTCAGTGAGATCATTAACAAGACTGGCTACGGATACCGACTACAGAACGGAGCAGTTGTCAGCCACCTCCTGTACATGGATGACATCAAGCTGTATGCCAAGAGTGAACGAGACATCGATTCACTGATCCACACTACCAGGCTATACAGCAATGACATCGGAATGTCGTTCGGACTGGAGAAGTGTAGTCGGATGGTAACAAAGAGAGGGAAGGTAGTCAGAACTGAGGGGATTAAACTACCAGAAGGCAACATTGCAGACATAGAGGACAGTTACAAGTACTTGGGGATCCCACAGGCGAATGGGAACCATGAAGAGGCCGCTAGAAAAGCTGCAACCACCAAGTACCTGCAGAGGGTCAGGCAAGTCCTGAGGAGTCAGCTGAATGGTAAGAACAAGATCCGGGCCATCAACACGTACGCCCTGCCCGTGATCAGGTACCCTGCTGGGGTAATAGGCTGGCCAAAGGAGGAGATAGAAGCCACTGACATAAAGACAAGAAAGCTCCTTACCATGCATGGAGGGTTTCACCCCAAATCCAGCACCCTGAGGCTGTACGCTAAGCGGAAGGAAGGGGGCCGGGGACTGGTGAGTGTCAGCACCACAGTCCAGGATGAGACAACGAACATCCAAGAATACATTAGGAAGATGGCCCCAACTGACCGAGTGCTCAGTGAATACCTCAGGCAGCAGAAACCCAAGAAAGCGGAGGGAGACGAGGAACCATCATGGAAGGACAGGCCCCTGCACGGTATGTACCACCGGCAGATAGAGGAGGTGGCTGATATCCAGAAATCCTACCAGTGGCTGGACAAAGCTGGACTGAAAGACAGCACAGAGGCACTAATCATGGCAGCACAAGAACAAGCTCTGAGCACAAGATCCATAGAGGCTGGGGTCTATCACACCAGGCAAGACCCCAGGTGCAGGCTGTGTAAAGATGCCCCAGAGACAATCCAGCACATAACAGCAGGGTGCAAGATGCTAGCAGGCAAGGCATACATGGAACGCCATAACCAAGTGGCCGGCATAGTGTACAGGAACATCTGTGCCGAGTATAACCTGGAAGTCCCGAGGTCAAAATGGGAGATGCCCCCAAGGGTGGTGGAGAATGACCGAGCTAAGATCCTGTGGGACTTCCAGATACAGACGGACAAAATGGTGGTGGCTAACCAACCGGACATAGTGGTGGTAGACAAACAGAAGAAGACGGCCGTAGTGATCGATGTAGCGGTTCCGAATGACAGCAATATCAGGAAGAAGGAACATGAGAAGCTGGAGAAATACCAAGGGCTCAGAGAAGAGCTCGAGAGGATGTGGAGGGTGAAGGTAACGGTGGTCCCCGTGGTAATCGGAGCACTAGGTGCGGTGACTCCCAAGCTAGGCGAGTGTCTCCAGCAGATCCCAGGAACAACATCGGAGATCTCTGTCCAGAAGAGCGCAGTCCTGGGAACAGCTAAGATACTGCGCAGGACCCTCAAGCTCCCAGGCCTCTGGTAGAGGACCCGAGCTTGAAGGATAAACCGCCCGCAGGGGCGTGCTGGGTGTTTTTTTTTTTTATATATATATATTAGTTATGTTAGTTAACCTAAGTCAGTGATCATTTGATCAGTCTTTGCATGATAAATACAAGGGGACCTGAGTAGCTTCGCAGAACTTATCTTACCAGTCACACCTGTTTCAGCAGCTCTCCTCTAGATCTGTGCATGTGGAATATAGCTGGATTTAGTATAGGAGTCTACTACTCGAAAGAGTGGATGTTAGAGTTTTTCTAAATTGCTGAAACAATAAACTCCAGTTTTTTAAGCCAAATTCTGTGTCTTTAACTTAGTTTTTGAATCAAGCACTCTTAGGGCCAAACCTTTTAACACTGTTCATGTACTTAGACACAATTTGCCAAACTCATACAAATCCTTATCACATTCTCAGTCACTAAACATGGTGTGTAGCATGGTTTGTTTGCATATCTGTAAGCCAAAATTATTTTAACACTTTTATAAATCTTTTAAAAATCAGATTGAAGAACTTGAATGATAATTGGTGCACTGGTCTGGTTGATTTTACCAAGCTATCATTTTAATAAAAATAAAACAATTTTCCTTGACAAGTAACATGAAAAAGTTATCTAATTGTGAGGGAGATCTCCTTGAGTGAATTTTAAGTATCAGCAAGTTTTATTCAGTGTAATCAGTAAAGTGTAAGAAAATACTTCACACCAATAGTTGAGGAGGAACTGTTGTTTCATCTGCATCTGATGCGGTCTCTTCTCTTACTCTGTAGAGTAAGCAAAAGTAAAGTAAACCAAAAAAATAAACATAAAACAATGACAAAAATCAGAAAACAGGGTTTTAAAAATGTAGTTTGTTTTTTTAAAATGACAGGAAACACTAACTTACCCTTTGCTAATGAAGAATTTAGGGTCAACTATTTCACCTATTCCGACAATCAAACCAGCAAGTATTATAACTGCAATCTGTCCACCTGCCAAAGCAGTTTTAACTGTCTTCCAGTAGTTTTCCTTTGAATTTTTGGCTCCTGCAAAATGACCAAAACTCAAACTGAACTTTACATTTTTCTTTATGTTTTTTTTAAACTACTAACAAATATAAAACAGTTTCTGAGCACAAACTCTCTCTTGCTATAGTGTAACAGGCTATACAACACAACTTTCAGTCATAAACTGTGAAAGGCCGGAGAAGGAAGACTAAACAAAACCTTAAGAAAAGAGACCACAACACTCTAACGTGGGAACTAATTTTGAGCCAGGAACAAAAAGGAAGAACAACAGTAAATCAACTTTGTAAGCGAATTGTTTGCAGAGAAAATGTTTTGTAACATTCTCTAACACAAAAAGAAAATGATCATCAGAAAAATAATGGCCTTCTCTGGATCTGAACTCCATGAAATTTTGTCAGACTCACAGTGATAATAATACCTTAAAAAAATCTGGATTCTATAACTGACCAGTGACGTTGAGTTGACATCTTCCAACACTGAAGCCATAATCAGTGTTGACCTCACACAGGTACAGACCCGAGTCATCAGTCCTGAGTCTGCACAGCTGAAGTCTGATTCGTCCTTCTCTGAGGGCGTCTTTGTCACTCTGGACTCGTCCTGAAAACTTTTCATTCTGAGACTCTGACACCTCAACACCTTCATGAACATGATACAGGACTGAGACTTCATCACTGATAAAGAGTTCACAAAAGATGTTGAGCATGTTGGTGGATCTGTCAGGTTTGGTGGTGAACGTCCACTCCAGTGTGATGTTGTGGTTCTCCTCTGCCTGATAGCAGGTCTGTGTCACATTGACTACAAATGATCCTGTTGAGGAGACAGAGAGGGAAAGAGAGGAGCAGACACACTGAGAACTGGAACAAATCTGTTGTTGAGCTTTATTTGGAGTTCATAAAGTGAAGCTGTAAACGAACCAGAGACACATGAGGTGAGGATGATGAGCAGCAGGATCCTGCAGATCATCTTCTCCCTGTGAGAGGAGACAGAGGTGAAGAGTCATCAACACATGAGGTCAAAGGTCAGTCAATACAGCTAGAAGAAGGAAAATCTACAGTCTGACTTCATTCGCTCATCACAGCATCTACGCACAGACATAATGAGGAACTGCAAAAATATCAATGGAGGCTTGAAGTCTTTTAGAAACATGTTGTAGTTACAGAGTTTGTCCACCAGAGGGAAACAGTGATGTTTTTGTATGTGTTTGAAGGCTTTTCTTTTCAAACAGAAACACACACACAAACACATCCAAAGTAAAATGATAAGAAGATTTATGGTCTGTTTCCTGAGTTTTTTATTTATGGTTCTTTGTTCCTTTCTATTTATGTTGGCTCCCTTCGTGTCCAGTCTGTCTGAATTTTGTCTCTGTGGCTGTCTGATTGAAGTTAATATGTTTGTACTACTTGCTCTATGTGTTTATGTGTTGTCTCTCTTCCTGTCAATATGTTCATCTGTTTCATCGTTTTCTCTTCCCACTCTGTCTTGGGCCCATGTCTGTTTAGCCTATTACTTACTCTCTGTGTTAATAGCTTACTGTTTTATTTTGATAGCCCTTTGTCTCATGGAATATGGTTGGTTTGCCTTCCCCTGTCTCATCATGTTTAATTGATTCATGCTCTGTTTCCCAGCTGTCTCCACTCCCCTAAATCTCCCTCCTGTGTAAATATTGTGCCAGTGTTGCTTTGTCTTTTTTCTTTCCATCTCATGTCCCCAGTGTTATAAAGCTTCTTGTGCCTTTTACAGTTTTGTTTGTGGTTCTTTTTATATTTCATGCTTAAAATTATCTCCAAGAACATAAAACTGTCTCCAAGTGTCTTCATTTGGGTCCTCCACATCAGGACTTGGTCAGATCATCCCATAAACTATGACACCCCTTTGTTTCTTACAAATCATTAAACAGAGCAATGAATAAAACAGAGTCTTTGAAGAATAACCGGACATTAACTTGTATTTAGTTAGATTTTTAGTTCTGGGCATTGAGTGTTTACAGAGTTTATGGTGACCAGCTCAACAGAGTGCTGCTCCCCAGTCAGTTCCTTCATGCTAATGTGTTGGTGTTTTGTATTGTAAACAAAGTCTTCAGACGGTACAGTTGTTATAATAACCTTGTGATTTGTTAATGGAGTAAAAAAAAATTTTTTTCATGCCACTTTTCTGCTGCAGAAGTTTCATTTCAGGGATGCAGAGACTGACAAAGGGAAACACAAGTTTTCTCCATTGGTGACAGCAAAATATAAAGTGTAACTCATAAAATGTGCCTCTGAGTTCTCACATTACAGTGAAATCAGAAATGACATAATCACTTGTTCAGCTTTGTATAAAATAACAGTAAAAAGACAAGAGAAGAGGAGTAGGACTATCTCTCTGAAATCAAACAAAGCCAACAGTCTGGATTGAACATTAACATTATCTGGTACAATTATTAAATAAAAATATCACAGCTAATGATAATTCAGCCATATATTTTATTTTGAAAAACACTCAGACCATTTACCGTTTACTTAAAAATGCAAAGCAACACATGCATGCAGTAAGCCAACAGTTAAAATACTTACTGCTGTTATTTCTTCTTTTAACTGGCAGACATCAGGCTAGAAATGGAGGGGTTTTCATTTTGATTCAAAACTCGTAGAAACCCAGTCACCTTCTCTGTGGCACGTCCCTCCTCTTAGTGATTCCAGGAAGTCCCAGTCACTGGCATGCCAGGGCTTTCTCGGTATTCAAGTGAGAAGATAGGTCATGTCCTCTGACAGGGCAGCTAGAAGTGTTTACCAAACAACTTTCAGACAGAGACTGTGTCTGAAATGTTAGAGCTGACTTTAACTCTGTGGATGGCCCATTTTTATAATGGAGAAAATATAAGAAAGATCAAATACATACTGCTATTGTCTCTTCTTACTTAGTTGGCAGATGACTGACTTTCTTCATCCAGCTGTTTCATGACAGCAACGATGACCAATAATATTTGCACAAACTCTCTGTCTGAGCGTTTGTGGTGGATGAATGAATGAATAGTTTCAAACTGTTTTCTGTTTGGTATTAGGGTTTCTGTTAAAAGTGGGGGTTAACTAACCTCTACCAGCATGGTTGTGAACCATGCTAGTACATCTTTGTAAACAGCATAAGGTGCATCAGCTCAGTGAGTAGTGACTAAGAGCACTCCAACTACTGTTCTCTCGCTGGGAAATCCTACAAAGAAAGTCATCATCTCCAATGTTCCACCCTTCATCATGAACACATTTTTGACATAGGAGTTATCAGACAGCTCCTGTTCAGCTCCTAGAATCGATTCGATTCTGATTCACAATTCGATTCGATTTGAATTGAAGAAAGAAACAAAGAAGCAGACTTTCAGCTCAAAGTTTTCAGTACAGCAGTTCATGCAATGCTCAGGTGAAGACTGAAGGTTTGCTCTCAGTATAAGTAGAGGCAAGCTGATCAACAGATGATGAACAAGTAGAGCAGAGCAATTCCTAGACTGCTCAGCTGACATGAGCTCTTGATAAATGAAATGTCTTCCCTTAAAGTCGAAGGTCACCACCTTCTGCACTTTGCCAGCTTTAACTGTTGCACATGAAGCTTTAGAGTGTTTATTGTGAAGCTCAAACTTTCCAGCAGTAAAATTATTATCTGATGCATATAGATGTATTATCTATGTATAACCTTTAACAATTCTCATCTTTGATTATCACCATTAATTCAACATTAATTAATGCTTACAACATAAAACAAAACAAAGGTGTTTTTGCAAACTAGTCTGTGCAGTCAAAGCAGTTGTAGGAAACCTTACAACTGCTAGTGAGTGTTGACAAACCTGGGAGTCAACACTCACTAACATGGCAGCTCAAGTGTTTCTGTAATCTTAGAACCCGCAACCCAAATATGTTTACCAAAAGGGGAAGTTGTCTCCGTCCTGGTTTCCGTCTTTGATAAAGAGAAAAGAAGCAGCATGAACAGAAATGACTGTGCAGACTTTCATTAGTTTCAATAGAAAGTGAGAAACTTTGGATTTGACCAGTGCTGTCAGTGACGTTTCCGGGTGTAAACCTGAAAGTTTTGGTGGGTAAGTAGTTTATCTGGCACTCTGTAGAAGCTGGACCACTTGTTATACAGTGAGCCATCAGTGAGTGTGTGAGGAGCTGTATTTAATGGGCTTTACTTTTTTGTTAGAGACATTACACTTTTCTTTATGTTACTTCTGCAAATGCTCAGTCTGTTTTGTTGCAGCCTCGCTGAAGAAGACGGTGTGAGTTCATAGTATGAGCTTCGATAAATTTGTCCATCCCCGACCTCAGTCAGATGCATCATGATGCTGATCAAAAGCCGGAATGATTCTATATACTACTGATTATTTTTCACTTACTGTATGAGAATGTTTGTGAGAGATAGACCAACACGTCCTCACTCCCAACTCGTCAAATGTGTGACACATGGTCAGGCTCCCTCTGCTTCACCTATCGACACGCAGGGTACCCCCCTCGCGTCGAGGTAGTGGGTCCTCTCAGTGAATACTATAGAGCTCCCTAAATGTTGTTTATTCACGACAAGAGATTTCCGCGGAAGAGCCTGTTGTCCGTATATTTATATATTTCCAAAAATCACATTGTAGTGACGTATACTGAACACAATATATTATATAATATAAGCAACTACCTGAGAAACAGCAGATACAGCAGATAAATTAATTATAGGCTATTACTTTTGTATTGTTTATTGCATTTATGGAGGGAGTGATGTATGGCACAGCTAGACTGGGTGACTTTATTCACCCGCTTCGGCTGTTATCAGTCCAATGGGCGTTATTAGCACAAATCAGTCCCATAGATATGGGCCATCTCCTGCTAGATTGTTCAGAAGGTTGTTCTCATCCATCCAGATGGAGGATCACTAACAGGAGCGTGGAAGACTCCAGAATCCACTCTGGCTGGAATCCTGTGAATATGCAGTGTGTACAGGTGAGACCGTTTAAACGGACAGCATAGAATGACTATTAAAAGTCAGCGAGTGTCAGTAATGTTAACTTGGTTATCTTAGTAATACACCGAGTGCTAATATAACAGCTTTAAGATGCATTTGTAGATATTATTACGTGTTTTACTGTCTTTATGGTGCTAGCTTAAAGCTACAGTTTAAACGTTAGCTTATATTAGCAAAGCTGTTACTGTTTAAACGATGTTAGCACAAAAATATTAGCTTCTGTCATGACTGATGAAGTTACTAGTTAATAAAGTTTTCAGTAAAGTGATTAATCGCAGCCACAGATTGACAGTAAATATCTCGATTAGCTTCAATGCATCTGTAATAAATATGTGCAAGTTTCAGTGCTTCATTTAAACTGTATGATACTTATACTGACCCAGGGTCAGTGTAAAATACAATCCTAGCTGTGTGAACAAAGCCTGGCTCCTTTAATCCTGCATGACAAACCTCAGGATGCAGGTTATTATTACTCTTTCCTGCTGGCACACCTGTCACACCTGAGAGTCAGCTAGAAACTTACAGTTATGTGGACATCATGCAAAGACTGCCAGACTCTGTAATACTGTAAATGATCAGTGACTCAGGTTAACACTAAACTTTAAACGGCACCTCTGTGTCTCTGTGTGCTGAACATCTAGGATTGAGTCAGGCTGCATTGATTGTGGGACTTTTCTGTGTTAAAAGCAGGTTGAAGACGGCTCAGAAACATTTGAAGATTAAAATTTAGCATTATGGCTGCTGGTGGTTTGTAAAGCCTCTACTCAGCTGTATTTTTGTTACTAATTTATGTTTGTTGTTGTTTAACACAGATTTCAGAAGAGCAAAGATGGGCACTGTTGCTTAATCCTTAATAGTTTAACTGGATTGGAAATCAAAAAATTCCAGATTCTTCTACCACAGAAGTTTCATTTGTTGGTGTGGATCTGCTGAGTCACCTGAAGAACTCGTTTCATTCATTCTCCACAACGTTGACTTACAGAAATGTTTCACAGGAACTGATTCCTCCCAAAGGGTGAACTAGTGTGTTTCCATAGATTACCTCTGTATGAATGTACTTCTTAAATGAAGGCAAGTGTTTGTCCCTTTTTGTTCCTCAGGTACAGTACGTAATAAATCTGTTGAGTCAAATTATTGGTGATGTGATTCCACTTCATCCTAAAATATGTATTTTAAATATATACCTGGATAATTTTGTACCTGCTGCAAACAATAGAGCTCTGTTAACGATTGGATTTTTGGAAGCCAAGCGCTGTATTGCTATCTGTTGGAAAAATCAAAAAACATGTGGACTATCTTAATATTATTATTATTATTACTATTACTTTGTTTTTATTTTTTCTATTTTCACGGTGCACCATGTAAAACCGGTTAAAACCAATAAATAAATGTTAATAAAAAAAGAATTTAAAAAAATGCTGAGTTATGCACTTTTAATGAATTGGTCGTACCCATTTTAACCATGATGACTCACACACATGTCCCTGATGAATGACCTCTCAGACCAGCACGTTCTCACTCCTGAGGCGTAATATTTTTCTACACTTTGAACATCAGTGCCCAAAGTGGGGAAACGTAGCACCTAAACTTTTGAGTGCCAGTAAGTCACATTTGGAGTATTTAACTAGCACACACATGACACCAACGCTTTGGCCTGTTATGAACTACCCCTGAGCTGTTTAATATTACCACTATGCAGTAAATCCACAGTCCTGCCTTTGCTACAAAGTGTACTTGACTCTGCTGTATGCTGTGTAAATGTGACTTTTAGGCCGGGTGAAATCTGTGAGGCAGAATGAATATTTTATTTTAACACTGGTTGTGGCCATTCACATTATATGCTTAACAGTAGCCGCTATTTTATTGTATTTATTTATTTATTCATATTTATTTTTGGTTGATTGAGGCTGTTCGTGCTACTGGTGTGTTTGTGCAGTATAGGGTTAACCACAGATGACGTATTTGATTTCCCGTTTCAAGTCTATTAATGAGTTATGTTTTTACTACGAATCTGAAGGCCTAAAGTAGAGGTGACTGGGTGCCCTGGTGGTGGGATATTCCGTGGTTCGTGATTATTTATGCATTCGCCCACTGGTAATCCAGGCTCTGAATCAGGTAACAGTAGCTACCCCTCCCCCTGCGACCCACACACAATTATTATTATTGTTATTATTATTATTGTTATTATTATTATTATTATTATTATTAACAACAATAATAATAATACAGCCCACGTATTTGAAAAACGCATAAAGAAAGCAATTGATTCTCCACGTAATTCTGATCTTACTGCAGCAATTTAGAACAACTGACTTTTATTTCTGTTATTTCGCTTTTCTCTCCGCTGCTCTAAATTATCGGGCTACTCTGTCTGCAGCTCCAATATGTTCGCTCATCTGTTCCGGGTATTTAACCGAAAGTGTGCGAAATGGATGAGAACAAGGTGATTTAAATAATGTGTTGGTCCGTTAATCTGTAGCAGTGCATAACGGTGAGCTGATGTAGGGATGCTGTAAATGTAGCACCTTAAACGTATTTAAATAAATATTTGAAAAATTCTGTTCCAGATTGTTCAGTTAATACAGTTTAAATAGATAAAGTTTATAAAGCTGTCAAGATCGTGTTTGATTTTGTGTGTTGGACATTTTTCACATATTGTCACAAATATAAACATTTTTAAGGAAACAACGATGAAATGTCTCCTCGTTGTTTCCTTAAACGTACGTTTGCTTTACTCGTAAAAGCGTGGGCACTGCTGTTCAGCTGAGCTAACAATAGAGAAACGAGGAAGTGGCATTCTATTCTCATCAGTAACCCGCGTCCGGTTTTTTTTTTTTTTTGAGGGGGGGGGTTCCTTCCGTGTTTGGAGCCATGTGCAACTTAACGTAAAGTCTGAGCTCTGGATGAGCAGGAATGTGGATTCTACCAAAGATATCCGGAGAAAACAACGTTTTTTGGGCTTTTTTTTTTAGTTGAGAATGCGCTGCTTCTGCGTCCGAAACTGGAAAGAAAGACACGGCAGTGAGTAGGCTACATTTGTACAAAAACCTTCCGCATCATACTGTGTTATGAAGACTCCTGATTTTCCTGACATTTGTGTGCTTTAAATGAAATATTATAAAAACAGCGCCCTCCTCTTAAGATCATAAACATGTCAGGCATGCTTGTTCACTGTATTTAGTTTTGAGTCGGGCTGCTGCATAAATACACAACGTCTTAAATCCACATTAGACTTCACTCCGCTGTGCATTTATTTGCATTTGCAGTTACTATTAAAAAAAAGAATAAAGAAACTGGATTTAATTTATCGTGTTTCTCCAAAGGATACACCTGTCATGATTAATTTATCAGATTTATCAGATAACAGCTGATAATCTGAGCTGCAGTACATAATATAATGCTTGATTATCTACTGGAGCTGTGATATGAATTAATTGTCTCAGTTAATAAATGTTGTAAATAATGATGTAGTTAAATGTTCTCGTTCTGCGGTTTCACACTTTAGGGCTCAATGAAGAATGCCAGGCTGCACAGCTCTCTTCCTCTCAGCAATAACAGCGACTCTCTTCTGTGCTGTAGTCGGTGAGTAGCTGCTAATGTTTCTGTTTCTAATATATATATTAAAAGAACGGCATTTAATACAGTAATTACACAGAATTTGAAAGGTTTGCTTCTACAGAAAATATGAGATGTGATATCACAACTGTGCATTTTGTATTTTATGTCAACAGAAATATTTTTATACTTCTAAGAATAATTAGAAGAATTCTTATATTCTTTCATTTATTTATTACAGAGGATTTATTCTTGCACCATTCTTCATGTTTAAAATAAATTATTACAGCTTGAGTAGCGAAAGTAGAGCAATTCTGACTTTCAGCTCTTTATTTGTATTTTTTGATACTGGGTTTTTCTGTAAGCTGCTAACTACCATCCTGCTTTTCCCTTCTCCATGAGGCATCTTCTGGTGGTTCCATTGTAGCTTCACACACACACACACACACACACACACACACACACACACATATATATATATATATATATATATATATATATATATATATATATATATATATATATATATAGATATATATATATATATATATATATATCTAGAGAGAGAGAGAGAGAGAGAGAGAGAAATAAAGAAAGATTATGTTAAGCTTTTTGCATTTCCAATTTTTCTTCTTTTGGAACTGAATTTGTGTTGGACTGGGCCTCCCACTCACCTTGTAAAGATGAACACTGACAAAAGACCATTGCATATTTTTGAACACAGAAAACTAAAGACTTGTTTGTCTGAAGCAAGAAGTTGTGACTTTTCTCCATTTAGGCTTAATTTCTATGCTAATCTTAACCTAATAGCATTGTGTTCAATGAGTAGGCGGGTGGGGCTCACATTCATATGAGCGTGTCAGAGATTTCCCTATCAGGGATGTCATGTCTTTCACACAGACTGAAGATTAGACAAAAAAAACAAAAAACTTTCTAAGTTTAAATAACCAATTTGCCTTAAGTTGTTCATTATTTGTTTCTTTACTCATTTTTTGAGTTCTTTCTGCATTTTTTTTATAGTTCCTCACTTACTCTGTGTCTGTTTCCTCTTGCAGGTCAGACTAAATTCACTATGAGTGCAGAACAGGAGGTCTATCATGCAGAAGGTAACAGTAACATCACGTTGACCTGGCTGCTCCGTTTCGACACCAACAGGCCTCCTGACTTCCTACAAATAGAGATAATAAATGTGGAAAAGAAGACACGGGTTTTCTTCTATAACAGCAAAACTGGCACTGAGGTGTATCCAGATGAGAACTACAGAGGACGACTGCAGTGTGATCCACAGCTCGCCAGGAAAGGACGGCTTGAATGTCTCTTAACTGATCTCAGGCTCAACGACACGGGGACGTATCACTGCATCGTTGTCCTTAACGAAGAAGTTAGTTTCAAAACCTGTGACCTCATTGTTACAGGTAAGATGACATCACTGTTGGTATCCTGGACAATAACTAAATAGTAAACAAATATTTAGTCTTGGATAATTAAGGGATACTAAATCAGTGTGTGTCTTTTCAGTCAGGGACATTTTTCTATCTATATCACTGTAAAAAATAAATAAATAAATGACAAAAAACAACAACAAAGAAAACAACATTTTTTTAGTTCAGTTTGGTGACAATTTACAATTGTCACCATCTTGTATTATCAAGTCATCCAGTGTTGGCTAAAACACAAAGTAGCGTGATACTGGGATATTATTTTTCATAAATATATTAGTGTAGCACGTTTAGTAGTCACATTACAGTTACAATTATGTCAATTCAAGTAAGGTGCAAACTTTATCAAGGACAGAGCCAATTGGAGATGACTGCACTAGCCAAGCTACTGCTGGCTCCACTTTCACTGCTCTGAGATCAGTTTCAGTCTGTGCTTACTGTGGAAACAGAGGTAGCATTCGCAAGTACACAAGCACTTTCATTTATCTTTATAAAGTTGAGTGTGTGTGATGTGAGAAACTTTTAATAACTTGTTTAACACATTAGTAATGAAAGCTTTGATGATAGAGAGGGATAACTCGTGCCTTGTGTGGTTAAATGGCTTTTTAGTAAAAGTGTAATTTCGCTCGCCCCGCCCACTTAAGATCAGTGGCCATAAGATCAGTAACTTCCTCATCCATGTGTTTATGGACCTTGTTCTGTTTACTGGTGTGCAGTCATATTGGAACAGGAAGGGGCCATCCCCAAACTATTCCCGCAAACTTGAGACCGTTAAATTTTCCAAAATGTCTGTCTGAAGCATTAAAAGTCCCGTTCACTGCAACTAAGGGGCCGAGCGCAATCTTGAAAAAACAACCTCACACCATAAGCTCCCCTCCACCAAACTTGACTCTTGGGTCAATGCAGTCAGACAAGTACAGTTCTCCGGACAACCCAGACTCGTCCATCAGAACAAGGCAGCTCTGAAGCTAAATGAGGGTCCAGCCTGGTAACAAGATGTAATGAACAAAGCGACCAGTTGGTGGTTTTGGAAAATTGTTTTCACAAAACGAGGAAATAGAGTAAAGCTAAAATTCACTTGGAGTTGTGTAACTCCAGTGCTTGCTCTGCATCAGCTTCTCCAAACCAAAAATTTTAAGCTACTAAACACTTCACCTTCATTACTTACACTTTCTTGCCCACAGAAGTTTGCATTTAATGATCCTGTCACTCATACTTGTCCAATATCTTTGCAGCTGCTGTTGAAAAGAAGAAGACAGAAACACTGAAACCAGAGAGCCGTGAGAGGATCAGTCTCTATTTAGCTCTGGGTTTGTTTGTAGTGGTGATTTTTGCACTTTCCCTGCATTACGACGATTATGGGTGATCGTGGCTCAAGAGTTTGGAGTTCGCCTTGTAATCGGCCCCGGCTTGGACAGTCTCGGTCGTTGTGTCCTTGGGCAAGACACTTCACCCGTTGCCTACTAGTGGTGGTCAGAGGGCCCGGTGGCGCCAGTGTCCGGCAGCCTCACCTCTGTCAGTGCGCCCCAGGGTGGCTGTGGCTACAATGTAGCTTCACCAGTGTGTGAATGGGTGGATGACTGGATGTGTAAAGCGCTTTGGGGTCCTTAGGGACTAGTAAAGCGCTATACAAATACAGGCCATTTATACAAATACAGGCCATCACATAATTTTAACGTGTTGTAAATAATTAATATAATTTGTATTTATGTAAAGTAGTAGCCTTATTACAGATCACTCCTGAGGTCAACTCTGACTGTAGTGAGGCTGTTTACTGTTTTTAAAATATTGTCACAATTCCTCAGAGCTGTACAAATACAAATTGCACTTTTTTGTCCAAGGTTTTTTGTTTTTTAATGACTTCAGTCCACCCTGATCAGTTGCATCCCATGTTGTCAGGTTTAGACTGAAGACACATGGAAAAGAGAAAAGTGAGGACCAATTAATTGGTCATTTCTTATTTAGTAATCAACAATTATTCATTTTGTAGGATTTCATATCAACAAATTCAGGAGAGGTTTTGTACTGAAGGAGTTAATAATATGCTTCTAATTAACTCTGGAGCTAATGGAGTTCCTTCAGTTTACATAGAAGTGTTTTTGTATCAGCTTCTGTTTCCAAAGCATCTTCTTCTATGGAGCAGTTTAGACTTAATATGATCAAAATAGTTTGTTGTTTGTCATTAATGCAAACTAGTGTTATAAAGTTCACCGATCAGCATTTATCCATCATTGACCTTAAGAAGAATGCACTTTGTTCACAGCTGATGACAAAGACTTGATTGGAATCAGTAATTTAATGAATATTCTTTTCTTCTTTTTTCCCTCCTTCTACCTCATATTATTCAGTTTACATTCGTTTAAAACAGTCGTCCATTACAGATTACCTCTCAGTTCATCTCTTTCTGTAATGAGGCTGGTGTTAATATTAACTGGGATTTCCTGGCCAGCAGTCAAAGCTACACCAGACTCTGTCAAATGAAGGTTTTTTTAAGTTGTTTTTTGTGACCAGAGAGGTCCAATGAAGTGAGACTGAGTTAGTAGAATATGTTTTATCAAAGGGAGCTAAGTTAAACACAAAATCATTTTCCCTACAGGAAGTACAGCTTCTTCTTTTTGTGGGTTATTACTCAGGACACTGAATCAGAAAAATAATTTCTTCTTAAATGTTTCAAATGTTGCCGTTAATAACTTAAAATAAAAATTTTCATCTCTGACTGGGGTTTTAGATTTCGTTAAACAAGCTAACATAAAGAAATTCAGGCTATGTTGAACCTGGTCCATATTATATCGCTCAGGTCTTAATTCCAGTGTTAGATCTGTTTGTTGTTTCACTTTTAGGCCTTTATTCCATCACCTCTCATTAACTCACTGATGTATGTTTACCAGCAAAATTGGAGGCAAGGTTTAACAGCAATGCACTACATGGGAAATGAAAAATCCACAATTTGTGGAGGTTTACTCAAACATACCTTAGCCTAATTTGCCTTATTATTATTTTTAAATAAAATGCATCAATGTTACTGACTGACACCTGCTCTGTCACCAATTTTGTTGGGGTGTGGAGATGTTGTTGGTGCACTGTAAAGTGGATAAACTCTGAGGGCACTGATTTTTATTAATATTTGTGTTGGTGCTGGCTTTTGCACTTTTTTTTCTCTCTTCTCAGAGCCAAGAAAAAAAAAATACAAATTGTATTCAAACTATGTGGAAACAGTTTTTAGTACAGTATAAATTCTGTTTACCAAATAGTGAGAATTGGTTCCTTTCACTTTGGTTGGATAAGACTGTCTCCTTATGCATGTAGTCACCATCTAAATGTAAAATCTCAGCCAGAAGGAACTCTGTTATTTACTAATGAAGAAGGGAAAAACTCTTTGGTGCGTATTAAGACATATTTTCATGAATATGTTACAAAGCACTAAATGTGAAAAATCGGATGCTTTTACAAATTAATTATATCAGCTACCTCAAATAGATGTTAGTCAGTAGACCTCATCATGGTGCTGTTTTCATCTGTGAACTGAGAAGGTCCGCACTGAGCACTGACACTAACTTAAATGATGGTTATGTGTTAAATATTACAGACTAACTTGACCATTGTGATACCTTTTCAAAAACACTATCAATATCAGAGGTCAAAGTCTGTGTGACAGAAGAGTTATTCTCTGATTTACATTTGTCTTGTAACAGTTTCCTTCTTGTATAATGATACACTGAGATTATTAAACTAATGTAGTTAGCTCGTATGCTTTCAAACAATTTTTTTTGTTTGTTCTTCATCTTGTAGTTTTAAAGTGGATCTATTCTGCTTTTCCTTATGTAATGTTCTAGTGATTGACATTCATGTTAGACTTGGCCAAAGTTTCAGAAGCCAAAAATACAGGCTTCAGACTGACCCACCCACCCACTGTTGAAATGTTCTGTTTATAAGGGGCAGCTGCTTAAATTAAATTGGACTCAAAGGGGAGGACCTAAAACATCTGGTTTCCAACACAGGATGAGCTAAGGGGCTGCACCATGATCTGGTCTAAGATAAAGATTATTTTGGATTGTAAATCATGCATTAACACCCAGTTATTTGTAGTATTGTAGGGTTATTACCTTACAATATAAAGCACCTTGAAATGACCTTTGATTTGGTGCAATACAAATAAAATTGAATTGAAATTAAAATTAACATCATGAAGCTGGAAATGAGCAGAATACATCTCCTTTAAAGTTGTTTGTTTTGTTTTTTACAAAATCCTTAAAACCACACAAAGCTGACATAGTGAACAAGCCACACAGATGTTTTTAAACGCACTAAATACAACTCTTAAACTCTTAAAAAAATATGTTTTACATTTTCTAAAACAGTTTGTGTAATTTTTACATTTCCCCCCAACAAAGACAGACACACACACACACACACACACACACACACACACAAACCTGCCTGCCCAAATTGGCCTTCTGAAGAGTTTCCTACTGTTTATAATGTGTATATATTTATATCTGTTTCAAAGAACTTTTACTTTTCTGCATATAATTATTTTTATCAGAGATCAAAAACTCTGAAAATATGCACAAAATAATTAACAAGTTCACTGTGAGGGAGAATAATAAGTAATAAGTTAATATGTTTCCGAAAGTTGAATTTGGTGCATTGGTAAGTGTGAAACAGATTTACAGTGAGGATGAACATAAAGAAAACAAAATATCTGATGCCTGACTAATTCATATGTGCCTTTTGTGTCTTTGGATTAACTGGTTGATCTGTTACATCAGATGTGAACAGACCTTTCTCAGCTGCTCTTCTTCCATTCTGGCTGCAAAGGGATTGAAGAAGTTCTATATACATACATTTCATTAGATCAGCTGACCCTGAGCCTTGGTCCTGGTGTAATATTCTCAGGATGCTGAGGGACCTCCCATAATGCACTGATCGTTTCTTCTCATTAACGCTTTTCTTTGTTTTCTTTACTCACCACTGCTGCATGTCATTAATGTGTCTCTCTATGCTCTCCTTTGTTCTCTTCTTGCCCCCATGCCCAACCAGTCATGGCAGATGGTTGCCCCTCCTTGAGCTTGGTTCCATCCAAATTTTCTTCCTGTTAAAAGAGGAGTTTTCCTTCCCACTGTCACCAAGTGCTTGCTCATAGGGGCTCATCTGATTGTTGAAGTTTTGTCTCCAGTATTTTAGGGTCTTTACCGTATAGTGTGAAATGTCTTGAGTTGACTGAATTGAACTGAACTGAATGACTGTTCTGTGTAGATTTATTCATTTGTTATTGTTTTAATATTATATACTTTGTGCTTAATGCTTTAATATTATAAATGTAAATGCATTTTAATTATATGCGTACAGTAAAAAAATAAAAGAGGAAATTTACTCTTTTACCACTGAAAACAGTTTGATTGTAAATAAACTTAACACTGCTCATCCAACAGTGTCAAAGAAAAACAACATATTTCTAAAGTGTGCATGTCCCAAACACAACCTATAATTGCACTTGATGACATTAGATAAAAATTTGACCTATTTTCAAAGCATCTGAACAAAAGCGACTGCTTTTCTGTCTACTGGGAGAGACTGACGAGAAGACATTAGTCAGATTCAAACATGAAACTGGCAGAGATGCGGTTTTCAAGGCCGCTTCAGCAGGAGGGACATTTAGTCTGAGAAATTGGAAAAGTAATTTTTTACCTGACTCACTGTCTCCCACTGTTTTTCAAAACCAATGCTGCCAACTAATAGTTTCATTATTAATTTGCTGAGCGGTATTGTTTGTGAATTTTCCTGCTGTACTCACAACTCTGACGAACACTGAACACTCGGCATTTGTTCAAGATTGTCTGTTAGTCCCAAATATTTGATTAATTTGGATAACTTTCCTTTAAGGATGAAGACAACAGGTAAATGATCAAACTTTGCTAGTATTGACAAGAGCTGTAATATCTGGATATCAAATTGTGATGATTTAAATTAGTTTAAAGTTTAGTTAAATTAGTTAGCTCAGTTTGAAGTGTTCCTTTGTTCACAGTTTGAAAGGCACTGAAAAATGCTTAGTGCCCAAATACGAATTACCTGACTGCAAACATCAAAAGGAAAACACATTTTACACAGCCTGCTGCTCTCAGCTGTGTTCATATTGGCCAGTGTATGATGTAACTCCAGTCCACCTGCAGCAGTCAGTGAAAGGATCTCTGCTAATTCTTAAGAACCAGCCCAGGAACCCTCGCTTAGATCATCTGCTTAGCCAAGTGGTAATCACGCCTCTCCGAGTGTGTTTACTAGTGTAGAGTGTTTTTTTGTTTTTTTTTCTGTGCCATAAGGTGTTTCTGTTCTTTCTTCAATCTGTTTTCCAAGGGGCCCAAAGAATCTCTCTTCAAACAGGGTTTCAAACCCTGATATCTTATCCCAGTACTCTCTCCCCTCCTATGATCTGCCACAAGCAAACCAGTTTCTCCCTCCAGGACCTGATAGCTAGCGATGAGAATTGATAAGAATTTAGCGATTCCGATTCCATTATTGATATCAGTTATTCATTCAATCTCTTATCAATTCTAATCGGCTCATTATCACCAAAATCTGCAAGCATGTCAAAGTTGAGACATATAGACAACAGCGCCAGTATGATGGTGTGAGGAAGAAGCTGCGGGAGATTGGATTATGGAAACACAGGATCATTTACCCGGCGAGGTTGCTTTTGACCAACGAGGAACGTACGCAGGTATTCGATACTCCAGCGGACGTGGACGTCTACATTAAGAGCCTTGAACAAGCACAAAATGCCTGATAAGGCATATGATGGTAGATCAATAACTCTGCTCTAACTATATTTACGCACTCTAATGAAAAGAACAATTTACTATATTGCCAAAGGATTACTACATAATGCTGGGCTAGACATTGGCTATTTTGTTTTCTTAATAAGAGTTACTAGTAATTTCACTTATTGTGTTAAATGTGGGAGAGTTAAAACTTGATAAGGTGGATTTATTTCTATTGTCAATATGTATATATATTTTTTTCTTTTTTTTTTCTCTTTTTCTTTTTTTTATGTAACAACTGTTGCTAAACGCGGGTAATTAGTTCCTCGGCCTAGAGTGGTCATGTTTCAAGAAGAGAACGGAAGTATTTTTGGGGTTAAGGGATACCTGTATGTTCGTATTCAGGCTGGGGGGTGGGAAGGGTTGCTCTCTCAAATCGATAAATGCTCAACATGGTATAATATCTTTCCTTTTTTTTTTTTCTCTGTGTATATATATGTGTGTATTTAGTTAATAGTATAGGTTAATATAAGTGAATATACATGACAGAAGTCTTGATTGACTGTGCTTCTTGGAATTGTAGAGGTTTGCGCACGTTAGTAAAAATAAAACAAGTCACTAGTAGGATTAAGAATTTAAAGGCTAAAATAGTGTTTCTACAAGAAACTCATATGCTAGATAGTGAGACAAATAGAATGAAACGTAGATGGCCAGGTCAAATATTTTCAGCGCCCTACTCCTCCAATTCCAGGGGCGTCATGATAATGATTCATAAATCTATACCTTTTCACGTTGAGCACGTGATTAAGGATAGCAATGGACGTTTTCTAATAATACAAGGTAATCTACTCTCCACTAGACTAAATTTAATTAATATTTATGGCCCAAATGAAGATAATCCAAACTTTTATAGCAATTTATTTCTTAAAATCTCAGACTTACAAGGTAAATGTATAATTGCTGGGGACTTAAATTGTGCTCTGAATCCACAGAAGGATAAATCTTCAGGCATGGATAATACTCACAATAGAACACGAAAGGTGATCAAAGAATTCATGAAGGAGTTAAATTTAAGTGATATATGGCGAGAGCAAAATCCAACCAAGTTGCAATATTCTTGCTGGTCAGGTACACATAAAGCGTACTCTAGAATAGATTACTTCTTGGTATCAACTGAGTTGGTTCATTTTATAAAAGATTGCCAGTATAAGGAAATAGTAATTTCAGACCATGCAGCCGTTACTTTGACTTTCATAGAACCAAAACTGATCAAGACTCGATTTGAATGGAGGTTTCAACTGAAGTGGATGCAGGATAAACAGTTTCTTGATTATTTAGGTAAGCAAATTAATGAATATTTTGAATATAACTCAGATCAAACATCGGCAAGTGTAAGATGGGAAGCCTTTAAAGCATACTTAAGAGGGCAAATTATAAGCTATACTAGTAATAAAACAAGAGAAAGAAATCAAAGGATAAAATATCTGGAAGTAAGAATAAAAAAGTTAGAAGAGATTAGCTTTCAATCAGGTCAAAACAATGAGTATATTGTAAAAGAACTATTACTGTTGAGAACGCAATATAATGAAATGACAAGTGAAAAAGCAGCTGTTAATTTATTGAGATTAAAGCAACAATTCTATGACCAAGGTGAAAAACCCAGCAAACTCCTGGCATGGCGTATAAAAAAGATGGAATCTGAAAGGGCAATTACAAAATTAGAAAATTCAAATGGTAATACTATAGTAGACCCATTAGAGATAAATAATGCATTTAAAAGATTTTATGAAACGCTATATAACTCTGAACTCAATAATGTAACTAGAATGCAATCTTTATTTCTAGATAAACTTGAAATACCAAAAATTTTAGAAAAAGACAAAGTAAATGTTGACAGGCAAATTAGTATACATGAAATTATAGATGCAATAAACTCCTTAAATGCTGGTAAAACAGCTGGTCCAGATGGATTGCCAATTGACCTTTACAAATATTTTAAAGATAAATTAGCACAGCCCCTCTTAGATATGTATATAGAATGTTTTAATAATGGCAATCTTACTGACTCATTAAGGAAGTCTCTGATAATATTGCTTCCTAAACCTGGAAAACTAAATAATAAGTGTGAAAATATGCGCCCTATAAGCTTAATCAATACAGACACTAAAATTATTTGTAAAATTTTTGCTAAAAGATTAGAAAGTATTCTTCCAGTTATTATAGGGGATGATCAAAATGGATTTGTTAAACATAGACAGGGTTTTCATAATGTAAGACGAGTCCTCAACATTCTTCATAATCAAAGTGAGCAGGAAGATACAGCCATTCTCTCGCTTGACGCGGAGAAGGCTTTTGATAGAATTGAACGGTCATATCTCTTTGATGTCATTGTTAGATTTGGGTTTGGAAACGTATTTCTGCATTGGATCAAGCTATTACATTGTCATTCTGTGGCTCAGGTTAAGACAAATGAGATAATCTCTGAACAATTTGATATTAAAAGAGGGTGCCCGCAGGGTTCACCTTTATCTCCACTCTTATTTCTTTTAGCTATTGAACCTCTGGCAATAGCTGTTAGAAACAGCAGACAAATACAAGGTGTTAGGATTGGTAGAAAGGAGCATAGAATTGCTTTATTTGCTGATGATATCATAATATTTTTAAAGCAATTAAAAAATTCTGTGCCCGCTGTAAAGGATTTATTAGATCAGTTTGGGGTTTTCTCAGGGTATAAAGTTAATGTAACAAAATCGTCATTAATGTTACTTAATCAAGGGTACATTCAAAATGTAAGTCAGAATATATCTGGCTTTACTGTTAACTCTGAATTCATCTATCTAGGTATTAAAATAGTTCCTTCATTAAAAGATGTGGTGGTACTTAACTATAATATAATACTACAGAAAATTTCCAAAGATTTGGAGCGTTGGATAAGTCTACCACTATCTATTATTGGAAGGATAAGCGTTATTAAAATGAATGTATTACCTAGACTGTTGTATATGTTTCAAAATGTCCCACTGGCTCCTCCTGCTGGATTATTTACTAAATTAACATCACTAATCAGAGAGTTTATCTGGAACAAGAAGCAGCCACGTATTCGTTTGTCTTTGTTGTACCTTCCCTTTGATACAGGGGGGTTGAAATGCCCCAACTTTTACTGGTACTATTTGGCTATTCAATTAAGGACAATAAGATTTTATTTTTCATCCCAAAATACCCCGTCATGGGTGGGGATGGAAGCAAATGCTCTTAAAATGCCATTAAATTTGTACTTATATTCTGCGAAATCCAAACAGTTAAAGAAAGAAACAAATAATCCTATAGTTCAAAACATGATTGAAGTCTGGTTTACAATAAAAGAAATGATGAATATTAAGAACAATCTCTCTCAGTTTAGCCCCATCTGGGGAAATGCCTTATTTGTACCAGGAAAGTTGGATGCAGGGTTTCAGGATTGGGCAGTAAAAGGTGTTAAGAAAGTGGGTGATCTGTTTTGTGATGGAGTAATGGTCTCATTTGAGGATTTAGTCTCAAAATTTCAAATCCCCCAAAAACACTTTTTTAAGTATTTACAAATTAGAAGTTTTATTTCATCTATGCAAAATAAATCCCTTAATTTTCCCCAATTAAGTAAGCTAGAGGAGTTTATGGTGAAAAAAGGTGGTAATAAAGGCTTAATTTCAACATTTTATAATTGGATTGTTTCTGCCTCTTCAGAAACATCAGTTTCTAAGTTGGAAGCTTGGAGAAAGGACCTAAATATCAATATTTCTGAGGAGACATGGAAGTTAATTTGCTTAAAAGCACAAAAACAATCGATTAATAGTAATTTAAAATTATTACAATACAATTGGATCATGCAAACATATGTAACACCGGTGAAACTGAATAAATATAATAATAGAATACCAGATACATGTTTTAAATGTGGAGAAGCCCGTGGAACATTTTTTCATTGTATATGGGAATGTAGAATTGTTTGTGCCTTTTGGCAGGAGGTCATGAACAAAATAAACCAAATTTTAAATAAAAAGATCACTTTAGACGTAGAAATGATGCTACTACAAGTGTATCCTAAAAATATTAAATTAACAACCTATCAAATTAAGTTTATGGATTACTGTACATTACAGGCAAAACGTATGATTGCAATAAATTGGAAAACATCAGTTCCTCCTGCTATTGGCGCTTGGATAAACTCCTTGACACAGTGTATGGAAATGGAAAGGATTACGTACTTTCTGAAAAATAAGTTAATATATTTTGATGAAATTTGGAAGCCATTTAAACATTTTTTAAAAGTAGTAAATATAGAACAACTTATGTAGGAGAGTGGAGTAGGAGGAAATTGTTAGCATTGTGCATGCTATTTTTGTTTGTTCCTATTGATTATATTTTCTTCTTTCCCTTTTTTTTTTCTTTTTCTCTTGAATTATGTATAAATGCCACATATGGTACAATTGTATATATATTTCATTTGAGCTTGTTTTTTTTTTTTTTTTCTTTGGTCGGAAGAGAGCAGAGCGGGAGGTGAGGGTGGGGGAAAAGGGTTTCTATTACAACAGCATATTATGGGAAACTACCTTTGAATGTTGTTGAAAAAGTAATAAAAATATTTAAAACAAGCATGTCAAAGTTCAGTTCGGTTCGGTTCATTTTTATTTCAAATATGTACATTCATCATCATTAAAAATATCATTCCATTCTTTCGTTTGAAAAGGAGTAGGCAGAAGTACGCACTTATTTGGCCCTACCCCCTCAGGTTTTACCTCTCATTCATTTAATTTTCTTTCAGTCTTAAATTAAACAAACACATATCAATCAAAAGCAAAGCAAAGCAAAACGAAAAATACAAAAAAATCAAACAAAGAAGCAAACAAACCCCACCACAGTATACTTTCTTTCATATAAACGAAGACAAAATCTGTAAATACCTAGATTCACAAATTATGAAACAAACAAACTAAAACACCATTACCAACAACATTACTGTTCTGGGTTAACCCCGTTGTCTTCATTCTTATATTTGTTTAAAATTTAAAGTCATTACATTCATGCAAATTAATTGTATGTTGAATAGTCAAATGTTTCTGTTGGAGGTATTTCCCCTCTTTGTTGTGATCTGCGTTGGGTCATTGCTCAAAAAAAGAAATGTAATTATGAGATAGTGTGTTTCAGGTCAATTTACAGAGAAATTCAATAGTAATGTAATGAATAGAGTAACACATTACTTTCTTCTGGCAGTAATTAAGTAATGTACTGCAATACTCATAAGAAAAAGTGTTGTGTATAATACTGTTTCAATATAAACCTGAAACCACAGTCCCACACAGCGACAAAAGTCCTTATCCTGCTGGAGGCACATATATTTCTCTTAGCATTTAGTAGTGATGGGATTTCCGGCTCTTTTTAGAGAACCGGCTCTTTCGGCTCCGAACCGGCTCTTCAGGTTGTTTTGTTGCTTTAATTAATTTATTATTAACAATATATAAAATTATGCACAAAAGGAATTATTAATGGGAAAAAAAGTGGTTTTGTTTATATATTTTTATATATAAATATGTGCGGTGGCCCCTAGAGACAAAGCACGTACAAACTCCAAAAAGCACGTCCAACTTCCAAAGCACATACAAACACCAATACACATTTCTAGCGTTTACTGAACTTCCAAAACAGAGCTACCTAGATCACTTAAATTATACAATTGAAAGAATATGTGTATTGTTTGTGTATTTATATACAAGCACTCATATATATTCAAATAATTTAAAAAAAGTTCATTTACCTGTTACTACCACACACCAAATCCGGTCATTGGTACTTGCTGGCTTGTGTAGCCACTAGGTAACAAAAGCTCAACACTGTGCCGAGCATCCTGGAGCACTTCTGTTGTGTTTTGTACGTGTTTTGGAGTTTGTACGTGCTTTGTCTCTAGGGGCCACTGTAAATTAGATTAGATTAGATGAAACTTTATTAATCCCTCGAGTGGGTTCCTCTGGGAAATTCAGTTTCCAGTAGCAAAACACCGAAAGAAGTTGCATGTTACAGATACATTAAGGGGAATGAGAGTAAGGATATAAGCATAAGTACACCATATATACACATATACACATATATAGATACAGAATATACAATATGGATAAATAGGATTGCTCATTTTGCACAGTGATTATTGCACAGTCAAATATAAGGAAAAAAGACAAAACAAAAAACAAATATTGCAAATATTGCACAGTGTAGAGAAGCACCTACAGCTCAGTTGTTCCCACCCTCCCTTGTCCCCCTGTTTCTCCTCCCTCTCCCCTCCAGTGAGGAGTTAAACAGTCTGATGGCGTGTGGGACAAAGGAGTTTTTAAGTCTGTTGGTTTTTGACTTTGGGAGAAGCAACCTGTCGCTGAATAGGCTCCTCTGATTGTTTATGACCATGTGCAGAGGATGCCTGGCATTGTTCATAATGTCCAGCAGTTTCTTTAATGTCCTTTTCTCTGCCACTGTCACCAGAGTGTCCAGCTTCATGCCGACCACAGAGCTAGCCCTCCTGATCAGTTTCTCCAGCCTGCATGAGTCCTTCTTTGCTGTGCTGCTCCCCCAGCACACCACAGCATAGAAAAGTACTCCAGCAACCACCGACTGGTAAAACATCCTCAGGAGCTTCCTGCAGATGTTAAAAGACCTCAGCCTAGTGAGGAAGTACAGTCGGCTTTGGGCTTTTTTATACAGGTGCTCTGTGTTGCATGACCAGTCCAGTTTATTGTCCACCCACAGCCCGAGGTACTTGTATGTGTTGACCACCTCCACCTCCTCCCCCTCTATCTGAACTGGCAGTGGACCTTCTCTGGACCTCCCGAAGTCCACAACCAGTTCCTTAGTCTTTGAAGTGTTGAGTTGCAGGTGGTTTGTGTGACTCCATGCGACAAAGTTCCTCAGCAGGCTCCTGTACTCCTCTTCCTGGTCATCCCAGATACACCCCATGATGGCTGTGTCGTCTGCAAACTTCTGAATATGGCATAATTCAGAGTTATAGCAGAAGTCAGAGGTGTACAGGGTGAAGAGAAGAGGGGACAGCACAGTTCCCTGTGATGCTCCTTTGCGGCTGACTTGTATTTTTATTTTTATTAATATACTTTTATTTATTCACTCCACATAAAATGTAATAAATAAATCATATAATACAAAAGCCAACTATTAGCGGTTCAACTTTTAACTATTTAAATTTTCAGCTTTTTCCTTTTAAACATCTTTAAAGTGAAACAACACAAAACACTGCAAACCACAACACAATTAAATATAAATTAAAATATGAAAACAAAAAGAACATGCATATTCTCTGTCATATGGACCTGCATGAATAAACTTTCTGAATCCTTTATCATCCGCAACTGAAAATAGTTGTGGATGATTACTATACCTTTCTAATGTGACGTTGTTGTCCCTGTCTCTCTTTCTCTCTCTCTCCCTCCTGTAGTTACCTAGCATGTGTAACTACCGCCCCTCCCCCCTCTTCCCAGCACAAAGCACAAGGCTCGCGTGCGGAGTGAAGCAAAAGTGCGAGAGAGAGGGTGAGAGAAAGAAAAAACAAACCCAGGGCTCGCGATAAGGAGCCGGCTCGCGTCATTCACGTCAAAGACCCGGCTCTAAGAGCCATTTCGTTCGCGACCGACACATCACTAGCATTTAGGTATAAACACAAAGAAAAATGAATACCAGCACAAAGAGATTTTAAAGTGATCGCCATTCTGATTCTACTTTAGAAACATGGACTGTATTATTGTAGGGTCTTTACCTTACAATATAACACACCTTCAGCCAACTGTTGTTGTGATTTAGTGCTACATAAATAAATAAAATACCATACAATACAAAGCAATTTGTCCACACTGAAAACTATTTTGCGAGCGTGTACATACAATATAACACAATACAATATAATAGGACGACCACAGATATGAGTCCACTGTCAGAGGCCATCAGAAGATCATTTGATGATCAATAAGCTGTTTTACAACTAATCTTTTAAGCATTTTTGAGATAAAAGGAAGGTTGAAGATTATCTTATAATAAGCTATTAATGATGAGTTTTTTTTTTTTTAAATTACAGCCACCTTAAAGGCCTGCAGTATGTTTTTGGTTTCAGAAAAGGTGATCAAGTTCGGTTTAATCTATTCTGAATGTCTTCACCCTGAGTTAACCTCATGCATGAGAAAGAAAGCCATGAATGAAACTCTGATACTACAAATCATCGTGTCAACGGTTACAGAAAGGGAGGAGCCACCATTTTAAATGAGTGCTTGGAATATGAATGTGTCAGTGTGGAAACTGATGAAATTGATATCTATCGAAATCTACTCTACATTTTATTTTTAAACATAACTAAACTGGGATAAAAGGCAAAGAGATTGCAACTTAAAAAGAAACACTGTCATCTAGTTAGACCTAGTAAGACTGCATGCTGCCTGACAGCACTTAATAATGCAGTGACAGTCTCATTTAGATTAGCAAGAATGAAACTAGTTCAGGAGAGCACTGCTAGATAAACAATGAGGTTTGTGACGATGTGGTTGTGGTGAACCCGGAAAATGCTGATTGAAGATTAAGAACAACTCAGGACACAATAAGTCTGTAAAAAAGAGAGAAGTGACAAAATGGTAACAAGAGAGTATTCTGATGAAGAGACCAAACCTTTAAACTGAACTGAAACATAACCATCTTCCTATAATGATATGCATGCAAGCTTCTCCTCATCCACATGCACAGGAGGTTAAGTTTTGCATCAGACACATCTGGCACAGAATGACACAGCAAAATAAAGTGAAATGTTATTTATGCCAAATAATAGTTGGGGGAAAAAAAGGATAAATGTGAGAAGTACAATTCAAGTTCAAGTTCAAATTTTATTCACCACATGCAGTGGCAGGTTGCCCTGCAGTGGAATGAACCCGCCCCCCGACCTTACACACACAACACAGACATCACATGGGGATACAAGTCAGAGAACGGTTGCATTACGCAAAAACCACTGAAATGTACAATGGGAAAGTACAAGAGGGAAAAAAAGAGACCTCTACTCATGCTGGGCTACAGGAGGACAGCATGAGAACAGGAAACAAAAAAAAACTCCTCTACACAGAAAGCACATAAATGTCCACAGTACAACATTATAGAGCACTTGACCAGCAACAGGGTTGGGTAGGGGATAAGGAGTAATTCCAGGCAACACAGCAGCCATCCTGCCACTGCGCCGACTCTCCAGCGCGGGCCCAGACCCGCCTCGTGTTCCCAGGAGGCAACAAGCATCGAAGGCATTGGAAGGGGAGGGGGGATGTGTGAGTGCTTATCAGTGTAAGTGTATGTGTGTGCGTGTCCATAGTTCAGCTGAGACAGTGTCCTTCGCCCTTCAAGCTAAGTAAACAGTCTACCAGCCAACCCAGGTGGCCTTGCATATTTATATATATGTGTATATACTAATATAATACTGCAAAACTGTACTAACAAAAGCTGTATAAAAATAAAGAGACTAGGTCTCCTTTTCAGGATGAAAAGTTCATGTAAAATGAGGCAACAGCAGAGGGGATATATATTATTATTATAACTGCTATAATTTATTATAAGTAAATCATTATTAGTGTTATTATATTTTAATATTCGGAACTGTTTTCAAATTGTTATAGAAAGGACAAACAACAGCCACTGGATGTTTTTTGTCTTCTCACAGGAGCTGAAGAAGAAATACAGATCACATGACTGGAATAAAGTTTAAACTGTTTTTGTGTAAAATTAATTAAATGTGTTTCTATTACTGATGAATCTCAAATTCACTATGACTGCACATAATAATTTACATTAACAAATTTTAGGATAATTTGTTGTTTTCTGTGTTTAGCATAATCTGAAACAAAATTCAGTCTCCGCTGGTTTGTTTTATTCTGCACTGAAACTGCATAACTCGATAATGTGAGGGGACTTTCTAACCACTAAACGGGTGCCAATTCTTCAAAGCAAACACCAGCTATCTGTATTTGTACCTATTTGACAGAGTTATACAGATATGAGTGTGTCTTTTTTAGTGGCCGTCTGTTTTTTGACAACACATCATTCATTCCATTATGACTCAGAGCTGAGGCGTTACATAAAGTGGCAATTTTCTCCCCAAGTCTTTTCATCTTTTATAGATATGAATTCTTTTTAAATCATTTCTAAAACCAAACATTTGTCCAAAAAAAAAACTTAGTTAGAAATATAAAATGTGAGTGTTCGTTAAACAGTTTAAAGTGTGCCTTACTGATTTTACTGGGTGAATGTAGGACTTCAATGTTCTGACTGACATTTTTTACAGTGTTTTGGCTCAAACAGCTTTTTAGATTAGAATAGAACAAAATAGAATAGAATAGACACTTTACTGTAATTCAGAACATACAACGGTTAGTTGTCATCAGAACATAATTTCACTACATTTAATTGCCATTGGACTACAAGTTATAAATTTAAAAAGATCTAAATATAAAGACAGTAAGTAAAAAGGTATGACATTGTGCTGCTCTGAATATGCATTTACAATGTGCACATATACGGGGGAGGGGATGGGTTGAGTTTGGAGGGGCAGCTGTGTGTTTGCGTGATCAGGCTTAACTTGAACCTTTTCATTGTATGAGCTCTGAATGTTTAAATCATATCTAGAATCTAAACTTTCACAAGAAGCTTGTATATCTGCAGAAACTGAAATAGACTGATTATATCTGGGCCTAAGATCCTGATTCTTATACTGATCGCTTCAGCTCTCATCTCACGAATCGTCCACTGTGGATTGGCACTGATCGTCTCCCAGCCTGATCTTCAATGTCTTATCTCTGACATGTCACAATATTGATCACGTAGATCATTTGATGCTTCTCTTTCTGCCTCCTCATCCGTTTTAATAATTTGATCTATTAAGGCCATCAAAGAAAGAGAAAATTCAATAAAAGATTCGCTTACTAATTGTTTACGGTTGAAAAATCTGTGTTGCAAAGAAATGTGAGAATCGAAACAACCTTAAGTTTCTTTCAGAGCACCAAAAATTTTCTCATCATTTTCTGTTTGATCATTTGGCAAAAAACTATCTCAATCCTCAATCCACCTCTGTCATCATTTTGGGGGGGGGGGGGGGGGGGGGACTGGCACAATCGGTGGCTGACTAAATACTTTTTTGCCCCACTGTATCTCAATCCATGGCATTACCCTCTAAAACATTACAAACAATTTGAGCTTGCTCCTCTTCTGTTGGGCCTCTTGTGTGC
This sequence comes from Aulonocara sp. 'chitande type north' Nkhata Bay, assembly GCF_057382095.1. Classification (NCBI taxonomy): domain Eukaryota; kingdom Metazoa; phylum Chordata; class Actinopteri; order Cichliformes; family Cichlidae; genus Aulonocara; species Aulonocara sp. 'chitande type north' Nkhata Bay. Next base: position 28,321,352 of record NC_141346.1, on the reverse strand, counting down.
ACAAGGTCTCTTATCTGTTCAATCCAGTCATCTAGAGTCAGTGAGCATGTTGTCATACAGGGTTGTATCTCAGTCTCTGACTCACTTCCTGTAGCTCCTGTTGAACCCATTAGGTCTGACAACTTTTTAACTATCAAATAAGGGACGCTGTGGTGTGCCGAAGCACAATGCACAACCAGCTGGACATAGTGTAAATATGAACTGTATGTGATATCGTAAGTAACAGTCAATATACGTGACATTTAAAGTAGAATAAGGGATGAACCAATTTTGCTCATTATGTCGCAGCTAAAACGGGACAGCTGACAAACCTAGTACCCACAGATGCTGTTTTCAAGTCTCCAAGTTCATTCTCCAACTCCTGTATGCATTGGATCATTGCTTGTTGCTCATCTCCTTCCATGATGGCAGTCAAACATTGGCTGCTTCTTCACTCCAGTGTCCCTCCTGTCCTTGCAAAAGAAACTAAAATGAATAAAACTAAAATGAGACAAAAAGCAGCCACTCCCTTGGATCCTTTGGACAACCCCAAAAATGTTACAGAACACTAAGATGTAAAATAAAATGCCCAATATCAATTAAACATAAATTTTCCAAAAATTTGGTGCAGGAGTGCATTTTTGAAAATGAGCCATGAATACCTATCAAAAGCTATCACAGTGGCACAAGAACATTCTTTATTTATTTTTAACTACCATGTTATAAAGAAGAGAACAAACTTGGAGCATGAGATGAATGACCTTCATACCCCTGAACAATCTTACAATAGTCCCTGTATGGGCCTCATCGCAGTACCATTCCCCAACTTTGATTTAAAACATGGTTTTGAAGTACAATGACTCACACATGTGTCCCTGATGAATGACCTCTCACCCCCATGTGGAAATGTATCGCCTAAATTTTTGAGCGCCATTAAGTCACATTTGGACTTCTTTGCTTGCAGATGACACCAACACGTTGGCCCATTACGAGCTGCAGTAATACAATCCTGCCTTAATAAGTGTACTTGACTTTGTTGTATGCTGTGTAAATGTCACTTTTGGGCTGTGCGAAATATGCAAAGCAGAATGAATATTATATTTGCTAATTGCTAATGACTGGTTAGTGGCCAGTCATGTTACATGGTCCTACTATCAGTAGTAGGTGTTATTTTGTTTTATTTTATTTATACTTATTTTTGGTTGATTGCTTTTGTAGAGATCACCTGGGGATTGTTTCCTCTGAAGTCTTCCCCCCGTGGATTACGAGTATGTTTTTATTTTGTGCTGTACATTCATATATTGCACTCAGTTAAGTTAAGAGTTGTGTTCAAGGGTTGGTGCTGCAGAAGCTTACTATTGGCCTTTGCTGCCTTTTTTCCATTTTGTTTGGGTTTCCTCCTGTCCTTTCAGTAACTGGGCAGTAATTTGCTTTAGAGTCAGCTTTTTGTGTTAGATTTTTGTGGTGACCCAGAACATTTGATCTGTGTGTTTTACTTGGGTTTTGAAGTCTCCTTTTTATAACAGTGTTTAAACCACATGTGGGATCTATGGAAGCTATTAATGTTTTTTTTAATGTAAGTTATCTAATTAGTGAAGTTTGTTTCTGTAACATCTTCACAGTACTAATCGATAGGTCATCTGCTCTAAACTGAAGATTAAATTTATTTGGTAGTTTGAGTGTTTGGTTTCTGAAAGATGGATTTATAAATGCTTAATTTTGCTAAATCACTGGAATGATGCCCTTTTATTAGCTGCAGGTCACCAATATGTTTGTGCAGTAGTGTTAATCACAGAGGACATATTTGATTTCAGATTTTGAGTCTATTAATAAGTTATGTTTTTACTCACGATCTAAAGGCCAAAAGTGGAGGTGACTACTTGCCCTGGTGGTAAGATCATCCGTGGTTTGTGATTATTTATGCATCGCCCACTGGTAAGCCACAGCTCTGAAACAGCTAACAGCACACGCAAATAAATTATTGGCTCTTCTGATGTCTGTTTTACATTTCTGTTAATAAATTATTTATTTTACACTCTGAACCACGCCCGTGTCTCAGGTGTTGCAGACCTGGGTGCCTTCTTAGTAATTTGCAGTGTTTCAAACGCCCCCACCACGATGCCGCCCTGGGGAATTTCACCCAGAGAATATGGGTGGAATTCCCCAGGGCAGCGTTGTGGGGTTTACCCCGTGACTGTGAAACCTTCAACCTCCTAATCGCCACAACAACATTTTGTGTTTGCAAAATTTGATGAATTCGGGTCAGCTGTAGATAATAGCACCAAAACAGGCTAGGACCACCCCTGGTCCTAGCCTGTTTTGGTGCACTCCCTCCCTCAAAGTTTGCCCATTCTGCGCTGCAGATGGGTTGCTTGTGTTAAAAATTTTAATTGCCTTAATAGCGATAACGGCGTTAACCTTGATAGCCCTAGTTTTTTTTTTTTTGTTTTTTTTTTTATATTGCGAGTTGGTTATTAGATGCCGCAGCCAGCCAGAGCATCCCCGCCGTCCCGCCCCTCTCCTCCCTGTGCAGCAAGCAGCAGGCGCACCTCATGGATGGAGGGCACCCAGTACGCAAATGGGCAATAGAAAACGGCCTTTGCGATCGCAAGAATGCACTGGCATGATGTCAGGGCAGTAAGGGTGCGAGCAACCTTTTTTTCTTTTTAATACATGATGCACCACGATGCAGCCCTGGGCTACGGCCCATGTCGCCCATATCAAAAGCCGGCACTGATAATAGCGGCAATATACAGTAAACCCAAGTCTTTGAAAACCTGAATGAACTGAATTTGGATAAATTCCCTGAACTCTGTTTGTGTCTGACAAGACTGACAGACTTTGCAGTTAAATTATGGTCATTGGTTAGAACACATAGTTCCCCTTCCCCACAACCCACACAGTTCAAGGCCCTTCTCACTGTGGTAAAAGAGGAAATGTGAAATATGAGCTTTTAATATTGTTTTATGTGTTTGTTGTTTGTTCTGCTAAATTGCGGCCCAACATCTCAAAACAGAAACCATTCAAAGCAGTAAAGCATCATTATTATTTCTGATTCTGATTAAACATTAAACTAGTGACATATATACTCATGTGACTCCTCAAACAACTAACACGTTTTGTCACTTTACGTTATTTCTATGCTCTGTCTGCAGCTACATTTATTTCATCTCCCAGTCTGTATGAACTTCCTGTCCGTCCACGCTGGATGAGGAGTACAAAGTATTTTTGAATAATGTGTCCTGTAACCATGCATCAAACGGTTGTTAAAAATAACACAAGTGGACCCCGGTAGCAGATCACTCAGACACGCTTGGTAGTAGTGAAACAGATTTATTTAGAATGAAAAACACAAAAACATTAAGGAGGCGAGGGAGCGCGCACACGGAGACACTCGAGCGTTAGTAAACAGGGAAAGGTGAGATACTTCAATGGTGGACATTGGTTGCACACAGATGTTTTACTTTGGCAGCAACTTAAACAACTGAGTCAAATTAACACTTAAATTCAAAACACATAAACCCAAGAAGGTGGTCAGTCTTCTTTTTTTCAGTCTAAAAATTGGAGCGCTTACTTGTCACACATTTACTGAGGACTCGGACGAGGTGCGTGGACCTCGTGGCGGGGTTGGCCATGATAGTGTAGGCGGGCAGGGTGACTGACATCCAAAGGTGACAAACGAAGGAAAGGTAATGCAGACTGGCGAGCGCTGAAGTGACCCTCAGGTTGTGGACGGCTGGGGTGACAGCGAAGCAAGGTGGCAGTAAAACAGGCGAAAATAATCCCAAAAAGACTTTGATTACTGGAGGATTTCCACACGAAACACGACTGAGTCATTACCATTTGCTCAGACAATACTCTGACAACAGACTTCTACCACTCCGCTATTTAACAAGTGTGTAGGGAAATGCCGTGAGTCACCCCCCGCGCGCCTGCTACATAATGGGGAACCACAGCAAAACATGCGAAGCAGATGTAACAACAGACAGCTGTAGGGACCGAATGCTTTAAATGTAAAGGATATTTCAGTGATTATTTTGAAATATTGTCAAACGCTGTTACAGATTGTTCGGTTAATAAAGATGAAGTTTATACTAGACCGCGTTTGAGTGTGTTGGACAGCTGTAATTATGAAACGGGCTTGAGACGTGTGCAAATTTGAAAGGGTGGGCAGGGCTTTTCGGCTGAACTAACGAGGAAGTCCTGAAAGTTTTTTCTGCTTGAAAAGCTGCGTCATTTATTTATTCCCCATGTTGGGAGCCATGTGCAGCTGGATGAACAGTCGGAGCTCTGGATGAGCAGAAATGTGGATTCTACCGCAGAACGTTTGAGAGAACGATCAAAGTTTGGGTTTCTTTTTATTGAGGCTGCTTCTGCGTCCGAGTCGGGAAACAAAGACACGACAGTAAGTACATTTGTGTTGAGGCCTGCTGCATCATACAGTGTAATGAAATCTCCCGATTTTCCTGACATCTGTATGCTTTAAAATGGAATGTTATAACAACAGTGGCCTGAAATTGAAACCCACGAAAACATCACAACTAATTGAAAAAAAAAAAAGTCGTTTGCATTTCTCCGCCTTGCATTGACAGGGCCTAAATTATTTTCTGCTCCTTCCATGTGTTGCTTGCCTGTGTTCCTGCCAGATGTCCAGAAAAGATTAAAAAAAAAAAAAAAAAACAACAACCCCAAAACAACAAAAAAAACGTGTCAGAATAAATGTATTACATAACAGCTGATAATCTAAGATGCACTATATAATAAAATACTTGATTGTCTACTGGAGCTGTGATATGAGTTATTTAATAAATGTTGTAAATAATGATGTAGTTAAATGTTCTCGTTCTGCGGTTTCACTCTTTAGGGCTCAATGAAGAATGCCAGGCTGCACAGCTCTCTTCTTCTCAGCATTAACAGCGACTCTCTTCTGTGCTGTAGTCGGTGAGTAGCTCCTAATGTTTCTGTTTCTAATGCATACACATTCTAAAAATAAATGTGTAAGCTAAAAAAATGTCAGTTTAAATTAATTTTTTGAGTTACGACAATTTATTTCAAAATTATATTGAACCCACAAACTATATAAAGTTAAGGGAATTTTGTCTCTACAATCAAAAGTCATTCTAATGAACCCTTACTTACTTTTGAGTAAACACCTTAAAATGTTTTTAAGTCAACCAATTAATATGTTCCTTAACAATTTTTCTACATTATTTAAAAGTATTTAATCTGTTATGCAGTTAATCACAGTCATTACAAAAGTTAATCATTAATCATTTAAAAAAATTAACTTGCTGATTTTCTTCATCATCATTTATTTTAGCGTTTTCTTGTTTTTGCATTTGTAATAGGTTATTAAATAAATTAATCTTAAATAAATTAAGTCAACATTGTCTAAGCAACTAATGATTTTATATGTAACTGTAGATATTTCAACACTTTATGTTTAAACATTGAAAATAAACTTGAAATGTTTTTTCCCCAAAATGTATAAACACATTAGCCTTCAGTAAATCGTTTGTAACATCAAAGTAAATTTACACAATCAGCCTTTATGTGTTTAACGCCACAGTAACAAATGTGTTGAATCTGTAACTCCACTTACAAAAAAAAACATTTAGCAAAAGGACTACCTTCAACCAATTGTTAAATACATGTTAACTTTCTATGCACTCTGAACCTCTTAAAGTCTTGCATCTTTCTTTTATATAATGCAGTAAAAAACGTTTAAAATCAGTTTTACACATACAAGACTCAGTTTTCATAACAACATAATTAACAGTATTGTGCAATGCGTAACAGAGTTCTATTATGTGATATTATGCACATGTGTAGAGCACAGCACCTTGGCATGTCCTGTCCCTCAAGGATTTTTGTTCCCTCCACCACACTGATTGTAGTCTTATTGTCAGATCCGGGCGTGTACTGGTCACCAATCAGCACACCAATTTTTTTAAACACCTGCTTTTCAAGGTTAGCCTTAAACTCTTCAGTATGTTAAAGAAAATCTAAAAAAAGGTTAGTGGATTATATCATACACTGTTATCCTAACTAAATCTTAATTAATTTAGATCATCAGTTTAGTTCTTATTTATTTTTTAAAATTACGATATCATAATACAAGTCAATAAAAACAGATTCACTATTTTTTTGTTTTATATTCCTCCCAAAGCAGATGTTTGGTTAATATATCTAACTCAAGTTATAATAATTAATTAGAAATTTCCAGTTTGTTATTAAATTTGTTTCCCTCTTCCACTTCTACTTCTATTTTGTCATGCAGACACTGAAATGATTAAGTGAAGCCCTAATTTCCTTATTTAAAATTTTTAAGGAGCCTTTTGCAATGGCCAACACCTATGCTGAATGGGCCACTGACATGTGTGTGATATGGGGCGATTATTGATCAAGATGTGACCTAAAGTGACTAAGACGGAATCATGATGAAGGGTATGCAGTTCTGAATAAATGGGTTTTGCAACATGATTTCAAAGTTGTGAGAGAGTGACTCACATTCATTCCTATGGGCAATTTATTGTTTCCAATTAACCTGTCCCCACCACTAACTGCCTGTCTTTGAACTGTGAGAGGAAGCGGGAGTACCTGGGGAGAACCCAAACAAACATGTAAAACCCACACAGAAATTGGTGGAATTGAACCCAGGCCATTCATGCTGTGAGACAATAGTGATAACCACCAAGCCCACCAAACTCCATGAAAAGGTTCTCTTCCAGGTTCAGTGGGTACTTCGATTGTGCCATTTAAGAAAAAACTCTAAGTATTGAAATAAGTATAAACCAACAAATTGAATTTTGAAGCCAAAGTTTTAATAATTATCATACTTCAAGACGCATGTCATTGATCTGCCCGATTCTCACTTCCCTTGATGAAACTACATCCATCAGTTTTGGGGTCCAGTGGTCAAGTTTAGCCATAAAAGTAGATTCAAGGCTTGCAGTGGTTATTTCCCCGAGAAACTTCGACCATTTTTACAAAAAAATGTCAGGCTTCACAAATATTTTCTTTTCAAAGCACACATTGCTTATGTAAAGTTTTAATGGCAAGTAGAGTCACATAGTCTTTGCCAGGATCATACTACTGAAAGCTTATTAACATATTCCCATATAGTCTGGTGGTTAAGCCTTCTGGTTTCCACCTAGGCGGCCTGGGTTTGACTCCTGGGAACTGTTTACATACTTTTGTTAGGAATTAATAAAGGATTCTGATATCATTAATATTGTCATATTAACATAGTATTTCCAAAAACGCAACTATTCCAAGAAAGGTAATAGTGATAGATACTGGTCTTAAGATCAAGAGCGATACTTCAGTTAAGCTTTATCACAAGCGTAACCGAAATAGTTTACAATATAATATAATGTGTTAGGCAAGTTTTATAAAGACAGAACGTGTGAGGCAAACAGACCAACTCTACAGGACCCCTTCTCACAGACGTATTCACAGTTTAAAGGCTTCTAACTCTGGTTTAAAAAAAAGAAAGTGATTGAAATTAGATAGCAAAATTTATAATATATGTATATAAGTCTTATCCATTCATATGCTAAAGTTCAAAATGGCTAAATAACATTGCTAAATAGTAGCATTACTTACATGTGGTAGTGCAATATTAGGTTGATGTAATTACCAAAATTATTAAGTCAACAGAACCCAAAAGCTCAGAAGACGTATCTCAATAATAAATTTGAGTTTTTCTGTTACAGCCATGCATTTAATCAAGTGGTGGTAACAGGTTTGATGAATTGTTTTTAGGGTGTGTACATGTACACATACAGACATGTACATACTTTAAACCTTTAAAAAAAATGTATTTAGATTTATTTTCTTTAGAGCAGTCTAACTTCTGAGCTTGTCAGTGTGCTTAATGAATTTGAACGCCCAGTCTAACGGCTTAATTTGTCCGCTATTTGCTTATATACTCATTTAGTTTTGAGCATTTTTTTTAATTACTCCTAATTATTCTGTGTTGGTTTCTTTTTAACCCCTGAAGGTCAGACTAAATTCACTGTGAGTGCAAAACAGGAGGTCTACCGTGCAGAAGAAAACACTAACGTCACAATGATCTGGCTGCTCCATTTTGACACGAACAGGCCTCCTGACTCCCTGCTAATAGACCTAATGAATGTGAGAAGGACGACACAGATTTTCTTCTATGACAGTGAGCGTGACACTGAAGTGTACCCAGATGAGAACTACAGAGGGCGACTACATTGTAATCCACGGCTAGCCAGGAAAGGACGGCTTGAATGTCTTTTAACTGATGTGAGGCTCAACGATACGGGGACATACGACTGTGTGATTGTCCTTAACAGAGAAAGTAGCTACAAAACATGTGACCTCAATGTTAAAGGTAAGATGACATCACCATCTCCTTTGTTGGTATCCAGGACAATAACTAGACAGGAAAGAAATATTTTGACCTGAATAATCAAGGGATACCCAATTAGTGTGTTTCTTACACTAAGGGACATTTTTCCAGCTTTATCACAGTCAAAAAATAAATGAATAAAAAGAATAAACAAATGTGTCATTTCAGGTTGGGAAAATTCACAAACTGTATATTAAAATATCTACATAGCCAACTTAATACTACTTAATACTTTAAAGGTATCTCCTTGAATGAAACGGTAACTAAACCCCATGCTATATTATCAAAATATAATATTAGAATTGCAATGAATGTACTCTGTTTGAATCTGCTTATGTAGGATACATACAGTAAATTTTATAGATTTTTTTTTTTTCGTGCTACCTACATTGTAGAGAGTAACTTTACCTCCACTCCTAAAAAGAGAAATTAGTATGGTATTACAGTGGGATTCAGCAGGTGGGGGGACCCTAAGACCTGTGTAGTGTCTCAGCATGGGGAAAATAATCACAACTTACATAATTAATATGAGCTTCAGTAGGTTTTCTTAGTGTACATGATGTGTTCAGCTGACCTGCTGCTCTTTGCGGGTTTACACAACTGAATTCAACAAGTAAGCAGTTTCACATGCCATCTTGGCTAATGCCCATCAACTACACTCACAATATATGGAGAGATGACCCAAATGCAGGACTCCAGGCTGGCTAAGAAGGTTTTATTACAGCGATATGAGGAACAGGTAAATGTGCAGGGATGGTTTGGGTCCTGGCCTCCCTAACCCTAGGAGCAGGAACAGGCGTAGGAACTCCCTGGACACCAGCCCTCCCCACCCGAGGAACAGGTACGGGTGAAGGAGTGGACTGTGTCTCAGCTGCCCTCGCTCTGGGAGCAGGCGATGGCTGGACACTAGTTGCCCCCACCTGAGGAACTGGCACAGACATGCTGAGCCCTAGCCCCTCTAGGAACCAGGACAGGGACTGGCTGTGCCCTAGCCACCATAAGCCAGGAAACTAAAGTAGTAGTAGTAGGTTGGGTCTGAACCACTCTGCAAGCAGAAACAGGCAGTGAGAGAGGTTCTGGCATGACCACAGGAGGAGAAAAATGATCAGGTTCAAAGTCGTAAATGTCCTTCGTGAAAGCCTCAGAGGGCGGAACAGTCTTTATGGATGTAGCTGGGTACTGAACAGTCACTAGCGCTTTAGCAGAGTGAACAGAATCTTTGACTTGGGGTGAGCAGGAGGATGTCTATATCACTCACCCAAGGGAAGTGCTCTGCATGAGAAGAGCAATAGCAGCGGGAGCCTTGCCTCCCCTTGGCGGAGGGAGCAGAGAAACTGGGTGATTAGTCTCTGGAGAGCCCAGACAGGAGGCAGAGTTGCTGAGCCATGTCAAGGAGGAAAAGCTGGCATGAACCATGGTTTCCACCTCAGTTTCCTTTCCAAAAAGGAAAGCGCTGACTACTGCAGCTCATATTTTTCAGAATCCGCTGGGTCCATTCCGTGTTCGAGTCACAGGTCTCGTCATTCTGTCATGTTCAGTGGGTGGAAAATGGAGAGAGGACCCAAATGCAGGGGCATTGAGGGCTTAAAAGAACTGGATAATGAGGAGGGTTGGTGTTATGCCCAGGGCTGGACTGGGACAAAAAATCGGCCCGGGAATTTTGACTAGAGACTGGCCCACCAGGATAAAGATTGAAAATGTGACGTCATTCAGGGGTAAAACCGCAAAGGATTCTGGGAACTTGTGGCAAGAGGTATTAGCGATAAAAAGAAACCCAAAAAATGCCAAGAAGCTGTTGTATTATTAACTGCAATAGCCGGTCGCATGACAGCCACGGGAAGCCGACGGGTAAAGAGATCGTTTTTTTTTTTTTATCGGATTACGTCGTTGAAGAGAAATTTTTTAAGCCATGTTTCCGAAGTAAGAACCGACAGATGGTCTGGATATACCAAATATAACGTCTCAGAACACTCCAGCTCACATGTTAGTCTGCTCCAAGCATTCCCACAAAGGTCAGTCTTCTGTTGTAGTTAATACGTCATTTTTCTTAACATAATTGGTGATATAGGTTACAAGCAAGTCTGGCGCTGAACAGAAATTGTCGCGCTATGCTCCTTTATTTATTGTGCATAAATAGTGAATTGTCCTGACACAATATTGCGTTTCGCTTCTGTTATTGCCATGGTACATTGACAAAAACATATACTTTTATTCACAGGGTAAAACAGTTGTTTTGTATCACTAATTGCCCAGTACAATTACAGCATACAATATTATTGTCATTGCTACATTTCTGTAATGCTACCAGAAATTATTTCCACTACTAATTAATTACCGTTGAGCTCAAAGGTTATATTAATAAACGGTTAACGAATGTGTATCTATGACGACGATTTGTGAGACTGGTAAACTTACCTTTGTTCGTACGATGGTCTTTCGTTCTACACGGTGCATTTCAAGGTCCTGTACCCATCCGTCGGTAAACTGTACCTGGGCTTGTTGCAGTGACCTGAAGTTACTAAACTTCATGAGTGTATGCACTCACTCCAAGAACCGTATAATTATAAATATGAGCGTGGTGAAAGTTGGGCAGCACGCTGACGTCTTTTGTCCACTCTGTGTGCTCGTAAGGGTCTGACCCTTTCACTGGTTTGATTTTTTCCTCGTATCTTTTCTTTGTCTTTTCGTCGAGTCTGTCTTTGTACGGACCGGCATTGTTCTCCTTTTGTTTTGTACATTCCTTTTTTGTGCGGCAAAGAAAAAACAAGAAGGTATTGGAACCGGAGAATGAACGTTTTGCGGTGCTGCAAATGCTTGCATTTGATGCCGGTACTTGGATTGTTTTGCCACGAGTTCCCGGCATGCAATGCGCGAAAATCACGTGATTGCTAAACAAGGGGGAGGGTGCATCCAGCCTCCTCGGCTGTAATTGGTCCAGCCCAGAGTCGATCATGACCAATTGGCCCATCCAACACCTTTCATTATATATACCCTTCCTAAAAAAAAAAAAAAAAATCCATCGGCCCATAAAAACAAAAAATCGCCAGCGGCCCACCGGGCAAGTGCCCGGTATGCCCGATGGCCAGTCCAGCTATGGTTACGCCCCTAGTCTAGGCGTGTAGGGACGCACATAAGGTTGGAGGAGAGAGAGACAAATCCCCGCCCTGGTTCCCAAGCCAAACATCCAAACCAGTTGTGAGTAAAAAGGTGATTTTATTTAAGGAAAAGAAGCATAGCTCCAGGGTGAGCCCAGGCCAAAATAATAAACAAAACCAACTAAGTCCCACCAGAGAAAAACTAACTAAACCCTAGGAAAGAAACAGAACAAACAAATGACAGAGCTATCCCTCACTCCCTACCCGGAAAACAGGAGAAAACGGTTCCAAAAGAAAAGGCGGCTCACCCCTTCCGCTTCAGCCCAAGAGTGCCTACGCTCTCAGCTAATGCACTAGGAGCGGCTTTCACAATTCACGCTCACACAAATACACAATAAAAATACAGGCTGGGAAAACCAGGGTCAGGGCCGCGTCGGCTGTCAAGCTACTCGCTCGCTCCACTCTCTCTCCCTCTCCCTGTGGATCTGTCAGAGTGGCTTTTTGAAGGTAGTCACCCGCTCCATGGTCCAATCAGCCGCTCACTACTCTTCATTAGGGGAGGGACCTGGAAAGAGTCTTAAGCACAGTACAGAAACACAGAAAGAAAACAGCCCACACAGGGTCCTCATGGCCACAGCCGTAACAGTTGGAAATAGGTGAGAACACAGCTGGAATAAATCTAACTAGTGACCCTAATGACCCAGACAAAGTAGAACTAAACATAATGCACAAAGACAAGAGGTTATCACAATAAAACTGGAAACATACATGGGAAACTTAGTGACAAAAGTCCAAATGGAAAACACTAGGTCAAACACTGAGGTACCCTGACAGATGTGCACATACATTTTTTTTTAATGCACGGCAGAACAAGAGCACAATGGTAAGGTGCAATCTCTATCAAAGAGAGAAACAACTGGAGATTACTGTACTAGCCAAGCTACTGCTGGCTCCAGTTTCACTGCTCTGAGATCAGTGATCAGTCTGCACTTATTGTGGAAACAGGTAGCATTTGCAAGTATAGAAGCACCTTCATTTATCATCATAACTCATGAGTATGTATTATGTTAGAAACTTTTAATACCTTGTTTAGCACATGATTAATGAAAGCTTTGCTGATGGAGAGGGTAACTCCTGCCATGTCTGGTTAAACCACTTTATAGTTTCACTAGCCCCGCCCACTCAAGATCAAAGTGGGCTGTACACTATATCGCCAAAAGTATTTGCTCACCTGCCTTCACATACATATAAACTTGAATGACATCCCATTCTTAAACCACAGGGTTTAATATGATGTCAGTCTACCCTTTGCAGCTGTAACAGCTTCAACTCTTCTGGAAAGGCTTATCACGAGGTTTAAGAGTGTTTATGGGAATTTTTGACTATTCTTCCAGAAGCACATTTGTGAGGTCAGACACGTTGGATTAAAAAAAAAAAAATTCACATAATTTATGTGCAGCTAACATAACTGTGTGATGTCATAATGTCAAAATGGACCCAATTCTCATAGAAATGTTTCCAGGACCTTGTTGAATCTATGCCATGAAGAACTGAGGCAACTCTAAAGGCAAACGAGGGTTCAGCCTGGCAGCAAGATGTAATGAGTGAAATGGCCAGTTTGTGGTTTTTGGAAATTGTTTTCACACACCGAGGAAACGTAATAAAGAAGTTGTGTTGTGTAATCCTAGTGCTTAGTCTGTACCAGCTTCTCCATTTTTTTAACTAGTGACTAGGTTTTCTCAGAAGTTCATATTTATTGATCCTGTCACTCATGCTTGTTCAATGTCTTCCCAGCTGCCTTCAAAACACCTGTGGCAGAGACATCAACACCAGTGAAGAGTGGAAGGAACAGCCTATATGCAGTGCCAGCTTTGTTTATAGTGGCGATTTTTGTACTTTTCCTTTAGTAAATAACTACTGTCTATTTATGTGAAGTAGCAGCCCATTACAGATCACTCCTGAGACTGTAATGAGGCTGCTGACAGTTTTTTGAAGTATTGTCAAAATTCCTCAGAGCTGTACCACAGAGCAGTGCACACTTACATCATCCTCCACTGTCCCATATTTAACACAAACTTATGCACTTTTATTCCCAAGTTTGTTTGTTTTTTCAGTGATTTTTCCATTTTTTTTTCCTCTCTGACCTGCTGCATCCCATGTTGATATGTTTAGGCTAAAACATGTGGAAAAGAGAAGTTTAATCATCACTTCACCCAAAAATACTATTTATCCCAAATCTGAAACATGTTAGTTCATCCTAGCTGGATTGTTATTCACATCACAACATTGTCATTATTCACACAATGTATTTATTTTTCATTGGTACAATGTGTGACTAGCACAAATGCTAACCATAAACTGAAAGTAAAAGGGTTAGCAGCTGCTTTGTTATAGTTCTTACAATTTTAATGCTACCTCAGCTTTATAAGTTCTGAAGGAGTTAAAAAATATGCTGTTAATTAACTCTGGTGCTAATGGAGCTCCTTCAGTTTACATATAAGTGTTTTTGTATCGGCTTCTGTTTGCAAACCATCTTCTTCTATGGAGCAGTTTAGACTTGATAAAGGTTTATGTGTGCAGCTACGTTTTAAACCTCAACATGGTCAAAATAGTTTGCTGTTGGTCATTAACACAAGCTAGAGTTATGAAGTTCACTGATCAGTGTTTATCCATTGTTGACCTTAATGCGCTTTGCTCAGCAGCTCAAGACTTGATTGGAATCAGTAATTTGATGAATGTTTTTTTTTTTTTTTAATTTCCTTGACGTTTCTACCTCATATTATCCACTTTACATTGGTCCAGAGGAGTCGTCCATTACAGATTACCTCTCAGTTAACCTCTTTCTGTAATGGAATGTTAATATTCACTGGGATTTCCTGGCCAGATTTGAATCATCCACCAGACACTGTAATGTCTGCTGGACATTTTTTTCAAGTTGTTGGTGTGACCAGGGAGGTTGGCAATGAGTGAGATTAATTACTTAGTGGAATATGTTCTAACTCATGTTTTATCAAAGGGAGCTTCATTAATTCATAAGATTCAGGCACGTGCAGAGGGGGGGGGGGGGCTATAGGGGCTTGAGCACCCGCCCCTTTCCTGATGGGTGCCCAAAGTGCCCTTTTGATAAGGCAACTTTAAAAAAAAAAATATATATATATATATATATATATTTTTTTTTTTTTTTTTTATGTGTGTGTGCGTGCGGAGTCCTGTCTGTGCCCCTCAACAATAATATTTAACTATTAATCACAGTTTTGCTAAATAAAAGGCTCTGGCTTGCATCAGTCACATGATCACATTTAACCAATGATCGCCCTTGACGGCAGAACGCGCTGGTTACGAGCCGGGAACGAGCTCACAAAGAGCACGCGCATTTTTTGCGGTCCGGAGCTGTATGAGAAACACAAGTTAACTCAGAGACACAGACTGATGCGACAAAACCAGTAAGTAGGTGTACAGCGAACACTGTAGTGTGTAGCACACAGGAGTATTAGCTTATTACATACACGTTGGTAAGCTGTCTTGTTGCAACTGACGAACTGAAACAAACGAGCGTGCTGTGTGTGCAACAGCGCGACAAACATTACCTGTCCTTTTATTAACTGCACAAGTAGTGCTGGTCATAGCTGCTGGCTACCTGTGTAAGGCTGTCATGGGTCTGTAGCTCTGTCACCGTTTTAGGGAACATATTTAGTTTTAAAGTATTTAGAACATATTTAGTTTTAAAGCAAGTTACAGGGCTTTTCCTGCCTTTCTGGAGGGATTATATTTCACTAAAAAACGATCTAATATGCATGTCCACATAATAATTATTATAATTATAATATATTAAAACACAAGCTGTATTTTAAAGAACATACATTAAGAAGCAGATTATATTACATTTATATTTTAAATAAGACAAAATTTGGATTTTACAGCAGTAAAATGATTGTATCTCTACAGTTTAAAAATGTAATAAGCTTTGCCCCTGCACAGAGTGGATAGTGAAACAAATGGAATCATCATAATGACATTATTTCATATTTATTACTTCCCCCTCCTCATTGCTTTATTATTGTAGCTCTAGTAATAAATAATAATGTAAGGATTCTGGATCAGCACCATGATGCCCATAGTATATACAGTATTCTGAAGAAGGTCTAAAATGTCACTGTGTGTGCGTGCATGTGTGTGTTTTATGTATATGGATTTAAAAAAAAAAATATTACTCAGGATATAACATTGTCCAGACATGCCTGGTAAGGACATGAGGAGGAAACAGCAGGAGCTGTGTGAGGCTACTAAAGGCAGGGCTATAACATTTTTCTGTCATCATTTTATTATAGATTAAGTGCAAGAGTTGTTAGGTGTGGATAATTAGATTATAGTTTATTGCAATAACAAGTTGTGCCTTGTTCTCAGATAGACAGCAAGTGGAGAGTGATATATGAAATGATGGGATGGAAGGAAGAAGAGAAGCAAAGAGTGATTCACAGGCAGAGCCTAAATTATTTCTCACAGTTTTTTGTTGCCTTATGGTTCCAAGCGCTGTCACCAATCTTTGCATTTTGTTATTATCTCATGACACTTGTTTAATCAGCTACCATCTCTCCTGTGGACTTTTTAATGTCTACAGTCTCAGATCAACACAGCCCTGCCCTTCCCATATTAGATTCTTGATGAATGTGTGTTGTTGTTATTCAGCCTGGTTCAATGTGCCCCTTTTTAACTTTGAGCACCCGCCCCTTTAAACCTCTCTGCACGGCCCTGATAAGATTAACCAATGAGAGGCTCTCTCACCTTATTTGTTGCTGTTATACTTTCTAATAAGCTTTTTTGGTCTCTGACTGGGGTGTTAGCTTTTTCTGAGCATTTTGTTGAACCATAGTATATCCCTCTGGTCTTAATTCCAGAGTTAGATCCTCGAGGTCTTTATTCCATCTCCTCTTTGTAATCAACTGAATGAACACTGATTTTAAAAAAAAACATGATGACACATTGTTTTTCAGAAATTTCAGAGAAAAGCAGCAGAACAGCAGGAAAGTTTCACTGAGTAAAACATTCAGATTAATCTGTGGCATGTCTGCTTGAACTCTAGTGTCATAGTGTCCTGTTTTATAAACCTTCGAAACTGGACCATCATCATTAGCAGAGGTTGACAACGAGATCGACGCTCACACATACCACAGCTTCAGCTATTTGTTTATCAGCAAAACTGGAGACAGGGTTTGAGAACAATGCACTAAATGGGAAAGTATCCACAATTTGTGGAGGTTTACTCAAACACATCTCAGCCTAAGATGTCTTTATTATTTTTTTAAAAATAAAATACCTCAAACCTACTGAGAGAAAGCTGATCTCTCACCAACTTTATTGGGATGTGGAGATTGGGGGAATGCACTGCAAAGTGGGCAGACTCAAGGGCACTGATTTTAGGAGTTTGTAGAAGTACAGTACATGATCAACTGTAAAACTCTGCTAATAAAAACTGTATAAAAATAAAGAGACATGTCTAGATCTCCTTTTCGG
Organism: Aulonocara sp. 'chitande type north' Nkhata Bay; assembly: GCF_057382095.1. NCBI lineage: Eukaryota > Metazoa > Chordata > Actinopteri > Cichliformes > Cichlidae > Aulonocara > Aulonocara sp. 'chitande type north' Nkhata Bay. The sequence goes on along the minus strand of NC_141346.1, from coordinate 28,304,384 downwards.
GATGAGAAGTAACAAGAGTCCAAGTGAAACAATGCAACAGAAGACAGGTTATAAAATATTATTATAACTGCTCTTATATTATTATTATTATTATTATTATTATTATTATTATTATTATTATTATTATTATTATTATATTAGTTATATATTATTATAGTTTAATAGTCCGCGTTATTTTCAAATCTTTATAGAAAGGACAAACAACAGCCACGTTTTTGTCTTCTCACGGAAGCTGAAGAAGAAATACAGATCACATGACTGGAACAAAGTTTAAACTGTTTGTGTGTAAAATTGAGTAATAGTGTCTCTATTACGGATGAATCTCAAATTCACTATGAACACACACAATAATTTAAATTGAATTTTTTTAGGCTCATTTGTTGTTTTCTGTGTTTTCCATAATCTGAAACAAGATTGAGTCTTGTTCCAGATTTGTTTTCATTCTGCACTGAAACAGAATAAGTTTTTATCCAATAAACAGGTGCCCGTTCTTCAAAGCAAACACCTGTTTATACCTATTTGACAGAGTTATACAGTTATGAATGTGTCTTTTTCAGTGGCTGTCTGTTTTTTTACAACAGATTATTCATTGCATTATTACTCAGAGCTGAGGCGTTGCGTACAGTGGCAATTTTCATTAATCATTTCTAAATCCAAACATATAACTACAAAAAACCCTTTCCAACTTTGTTAGAAATACAAAATGTGATTGTTTGTCAAACAGTTCAAAGTGTGCCTTACCAATTTTACTGGGTGATAGTAGAACTTCAATGATGCGACTGACAATTTTTATTTTACAGTTTTGACACAATCAGCTTTTTAGAATAGAATAGAATAGAATAGAATAGAATAGAGACTGTATTGTAATTCAGAACACACACCAGTTAGTTGTCATCAGAACGGAATTTCAGTGCATTTACTTGCCATCAGACTGCACGGTATAAATAAAAATAAATACAAATATAAAGGTAGTAGAAAAAAAAGAATCTAGGATATGTACACGTAAGAACATAGGAGACAATTTCTGTATAGACTATTGTTGGTGGAAACGATTGTACAGATTATTCAATGCTTTTTAATGTTTGGCTTCTTTGTGAGGTTGGGATTATCAGCTGTGTTGTGCAGAAGTCGGCTTTATTTGACAACTGTTAGAAACCATATAATTGTAAGAACCAATCACCTAAGTAAAGATAAACAGCAGTCCATCATTATTTTAAGAATAGTCAGTTCAGAAAACTGCTAAAACTTTGAATGTGTCCCTATGTACAGTTGCAAAAAGCATCAAGCACTATGATGAAACTGGCTCACATGAGGACCGCCCCAGGAAAGGAAGACCAAGAGTCACCTCTGCTGCTGAGGATAAATTCATCTGAGTCACCAGCCTCAGAAATCACCTCAGCCTCAGAGGTTAACAGTACCTCAGATTAGAGCCCAGATAAATGCCACACAGAGTTTCAGTAGCAGACACATCTCTACATCAGCTGTCCAGAGGAGACTGAGTGATTCAGGCCTTTATGGTCAAATAGCTGCTAAGAAACCACTATTAGGCAAAGCAACAAGCAAAAGAGATTTGTTTGTACCAAGAAACACAAGGGATAAAGATCAGACCCACAAGAAATAAAGATCAGACCAGTGGAAATCTGTGCTTTGGTCTGATGAGTCCATGTTTGAGATCTTTGGCTCCACCCGCCGTGTCTTTGTGAAACAAAGAAAAGATGAACAGATCTCTACAAGCATGGTTCTCACTGTGAAGCATGGGGCAGCTTGGAGGGGTAACTGTTGTTTGTAAACTCAGACCTAAATTTAACTTTTGAATCATATTCAAATTTGATTTTTTTTTTATCATATCAACAGCTGTAATGCAGACTTACATGAAGATGTTCTCTTGTTGTCTAACGTAATCTGGACTAAAATCCAGGAGGTAAACAGACAGAAGATGTTTTGTTGTTTTATTTAATTGAAAACCAAATGAAAAGATGACATATTTAATCAACGTGCAGGGTACTCCCATTAAATGGGAGCTCCCTTTGGTAGTTGCACAGCATTAGACTACAGTGAGAGAGACTGTTGTCTGTTTATTTATGTAATTCCAGAATATCATAGTTGTGAAACACAAATGTAGCAGGTGTCAATATATCATAAAATATAAGATAACTAAAGAACAGGACCTTTAATATAAAATAACTAAAGGACAGGACCATTAATATATTCTGCTAATATCCCAGCTGTAATTGGGACACCTTAAACCAGCAGTGAAAGGAAGTGTCACTGCTTCCTTCCGCCCTCGTGCTTTGAAGCTCGTGATTATTGAAAGTTGTGAATCAGAAAGAAGACATACAAGAAGGCGTATGAAACAAGAGGGAGGGGGGCACAAAACACATCAATCCACAAGTGTGCCTAATGATATGATCCCTTTGTGTTCGAATCCACACGAGGGGATTTATGAAGTTCAAATTATTAATGCTGTTTTTTTATGTCTGTTTTAGAGTTCTAGAGGATGCTAAAGACTGTGTGACCTGCAGAGAGTGACAAACAAAATAACTTTTTTTGATAAATGTTGTTGTTTTGCTTAGTTGTCCTCTCGAAGATAATAGTTGTGAGAACAGTTGCCAGAGTCAGTGGAAGAGCTGATTTTTATTGAAAGCTGTAGACTGTGCCTGAAAACCTACAAACACTGACTGTGAGTGTCTCGTTTTTTATCTGAGTGAAGCTCAAATGTGGAGTGGTTTCTGAAATCTATTCTTATGTTGCTGAGAGTTTTGTTACGTTAATATATTAATAAAGTTATGAAATATTATCATAGCATTTTAACTAACTAATCTTCTACACGCTGTAAACATGATAATAGTTATAAATGCTTTTAAAACAATGTGGTTTAACCAACATCAGGGTTTTCCCTTTAGTTTATCTGATGAAGTGGTGCCATCGTGTGACGTAAACATTTCTTTTTTCTGCAGGCTGAAGAACAACAACACACATTCATCAAGAATCTAATATCGTATCACACTATATCACTGTCATCAGGTGGAGAAAATGCAAAGAAAACTTAGCCTGTGTTTTACCTGATGGGTACAATGTTACTGTTGAGAAGTTGCTGCTGCTCCTGCTGCTGATGGTGCTGGGGGGAAGGGCTGTGTTGATCTGAGGCTGTAGACTGTAAAAGGTCCATAGGAGTGATGGGAGCTGATTAAACAAGTGTTATGAGATAACAATAAAATGCAAAGATTGGTGACAGTGTTTATAAGGCAGCAGATTAAAAAAGAAACTGTGGGAAATAAACTAGGTTCTGCCTGTGAATCACTCTTTACGTCTCCATCTGCTCAGGGCCGCGGTTACCATAGCTACTGTGGAAGGTACAGTGAATTAAACAGCTGGCACTGCGATGACTTACTGGCGATATGATTGCTTATGTTTTTCATTACAAAAGAATTGTCTGATGTGGCTGTGTCCTCGGAAATCTGGATATACACCCCGAGGTGAATACATATAAAAAAATTGGATGGTGTAATCATTTCTGGAGGCTGGAGTTTTCAGTATACACAAACAACAAGCTGCTTCAGACACTGATCCTCCCGGTGGAAATGCACCTTCTCTTTCATCCTTGTATAAAACAGACTTTTAATGTTAGTTTAAATTCAAAATACACGGTTAAAAATATATATGAACACTAGATAATAAAGCAGGAGTGGGGAACTCCAGGCCTCGTGAGCCGGTGACCTGCAGGTTTTAGATGTGTCCTTGATCCAACACAGCTGATTTAAATGGCTAAATTACAACTTCAACATGTCTTGAAGTTCTCCAGAGGCCTGGTAATGAAGTAATCATTTGATTCAGGTGTGTTGACCCAGGGTGAGATCTGAAACCTGCAGGACATCGGCTCTTGAGGCCTGGAGAGGCCAACTCCTGTAATTAAAAAAAGTGAATGGTTCAGTCTCATGTGTTCTCTAGTAAGACATTAAATTTCACTAAAACTATGCAGTTATGAAACGTAACTTTAATCTGAGCCAAATCGATTTGCTTAGTTGTAAATAAAAGAGTGCAGTAAACGTGACCTGACAGACAGAAGCTAATTATGCCCTACGGAGCCCCCCAGGGGACATGGGAGAAAAAAAAATTACGGAGGAAAAAAAAAAATTAGGGAGGAAAAAAAAAATTAAGACGGACTTTTGCGAGATCTCGCAATAAGTATTGCGAGCGCTCGCAAAAGTATTGCGAGATCTCGCAAAAGTTTTAGCCGCATTCTTCGGAGGCCGCCAGCTCGAAGCCGACCGGGAGGTCGAGGCACGATGTGCCGGGAAAGCGGTGTTCCTCCCGGCTGTAGTAGGTCTCGACTTCCCGTTAGCTTCGAGCTAGTGGCCGTCAGCTCGAAGCCGACCGGGAGGTCGAGGCACGATGTGCCGGGAAAGCGGTGTTCCTCCCGGCTGTAGTAGGTCTCGACCTCCCGTTAGCTTCGAGCTAGTGGGTGTCAGATCTCCAAAAACGTCGGAACTCTTTTGCAAATATGTGATGTCTTGTAAACTGAGCAGGTATCTGACGTTTACACAACTACATTCACGCCTCAAAATATCTTAAAAGTGTATTTTGTGACCCAGAAGGAGTAATATTACAACTAAGTAGCTGCCGCCATTGTTGGAGTTTTGCGAGATCTCGCAATACTTTTGCGAGCGCTCGCAATACTTTTGCGAGATCTCGCAAAAGTCCGTCTTAATTCTTTTTTTTCCTCCCTAATTTTTTTTTTTCCTCCCTAATTTTTTTTTCTCCCATGTCCCCTGGGGGGCTCCGTAATGCCCAGTGTTTAACCTCCACTGAGAATAAAAACTCAGCAAGGTTTTAAAGCTGTGTGCTGGTGAGCAGTAAACTGTGATTATCACCAGGTTAAATGGACACAGAGACACGAAACCAGGTGGAATTGTAATTAAAATGATTTCATTGTTGGCTGAAGATAATACAGATACTAACACATCCATATCTGCCACACAGAGCTCTGCATTTACTGCTCATTTAGAACAAATGACTGTCTCAGCAAACGAGGACACAATCACACAGCCCACTGTCTTTGTTAGATGCGCGCCTGTTTCAGCACAGTTCACAAACTCCCTCGAACACAACGTCCGGCCCACTGTGCGGCTCCACCAATGAGATCCGAGGGCCCGCGCAGTGGTATTAGCATACAGCCTGTATAAAAAGCACTGCTCTCAGTCACGGAGCTCATTCGTTACTTCAAAGTATCGAAGAGAGAAAATACCTGAACCCGCCAAGTCCGCTCCCAAGAAGGGCTCCAAGAAAGCCGTGACCAAGACCGCCGGCAAGGGCGGCAAGAAGAAGAGAAAGACCAGGAAGGAGAGCTACGCCATCTACGTGTACAAGGTGCTGAAGCAGGTCCACCCCGACACCGGGATCTCCTCCAAGGCCATGAGCATCATGAACTCGTTTGTCAACGACATCTTCCTTACTTTTTAGACTGTAGAAAGAAACTCACTAAAAATCCAGCATTGATATGACTTTGCCACTCGCGCCTTTTTATTGCACGGTCTTGTGTCTGTATCGTTTTTGGTTGTCTGTCTTTGTTTTGTTGCAGGGTTGTTTTTTGTTTTTTTTGTTGTTTTTTTTTTTCCCACACATGCACATTTGTGGTCATGTGTCTGTTATATGGAGCACCATGGTCTTTGGAGGAATGCTGTCTCGCTTCACTGTGTACTGTAGCACTGCACATGGTTGAAATGACAAACCCACTTGCTCACTAACCTTACAAACAAAACTAGACTAACTACTTTGATACATAAAGGGCTGATTTGTTGGACTATCAACGGGCAAAAATTGGCAACTACATGCCAAAATCTAAACTAAGAGAAATTCGTATTAGTTTGTTTTTTGTAATCCCCCCTTGGCAACCTTGGATGGATGACACCTTTAGCATTTGCCTTTACTGCCTATGCCACAGGCCCTGCTGTGTCCTTCACATCCAGCTTTTCTAGCTATAACCAAAGAGGAATTTCCATCAAAGCTGTCTTCAATCTAACTCCTAATTTGATGGCTCCATAGCCACCTTTTTTATCTGCCTTTATATAATGCAACTATTGTAGTAAGTGCTGTGCATAAGATGGAGGAGTTGTACAGGATGTCGGTAGGAATGATTTCCTGTGGTGTTCAGAGGTGAATTTTGGTTCTCAGTCTCTCACTCCTGTGACTGGTCAGCATTTTACTTATCTTGGACAGAAAATTGTGGTTACACATTTTTCAGTAGGTGGAAGAATCACAGAATCCTCCAGAAAGAAGAGCAGAGATATACTGGGCATAACTAAAGACACTAGATTAAACTGAGGTCGCTATCCAGGACATGAGATGAGCTTTATTAGTCCCACAGCTGGGAAATTCACCAACATGGGCAGAGCAGGATAAAATAAACAATTACAACAATATTACTATGAATAAAATGATTAAATATGTTTGACTAGTAGAGTCAACAAGACGAGGTTTAACTGGGAGATAAGCTGGATGTGTTTAGCAGGTATTGAGTATTACACATTGAGATACGCAGTGATCAGTTTGTGGATGTGTGTAGTCACGTGTTCATTCACTGCTGTTGTTTATTGTAGAGTCAGTAACTGTAGAAGGAAACTGAGTCAATGCAGACTAAGAGATCAGAGCCAAAGTGTGGAAGCGAGCTGCTGTAAGGTCACTAATGAAGCTTCTGATGTACAACAATGTGAGTGAAACTGTGCTTTGGTTAGAAGCGAGCAGCTGTCACACAAGTCTCGCTGCTCCGTGGGCCTCCAGCAGCATCGGTGTGTTTGCTGGGAGCTCGCAGCGTCACTTTGTCCCAAAGCTGCGCTCACCAGATGCTGCTTTTAACTCTGAGTGTGTGAACAAACATGTGTATCAGCTGGAAAAGGCTTTTTACGGAGCTCTGCTGCGGCTCCACCGGTTTTAGCAGAGAGAAGAGTCCCAAGAAGCCGCCGAGCAGCGCTGAGCTCCGCACCGAGTCACTGAGCTTTGGGAGCTCCACGAACCGAGAGCAGAGAGCACGAGAGTCCGACACGAGGCCTGTACGAGGAGACACAAGCCCGCTGTGGACGGCTCCACTGTCGACCTGCAGTGCTGCTCACACACTCACTTTAAGCTCTTTGATCCCGAGACACGAAACACAAAATGAAGCATTGCGAGGCACGCGCGAGAGCTGCGCGCGCTGCCTTCACTCTCAACGGTTCTCATGATGCGTTTAAGTGCAGCGTGGCGCTTCCGACTTGCCATCGCTGTACCGTGAATCTCGATCAGACGCGAAAGAGGAAAATGTCCGAGGAAGCTCCCGCACCTGCTGCCGTCCCAAGGCGGCCAACAGGAAGAAGACAACGACTTCCAAGCCCAAGAAGGCCGGCCCCAGCATGGGCGAGCTGATTGTGAAAGCCGTGGCCGCTTCCAAGGAGCGCAGCGGCGTGTCCGCAGCCGCACTCAAGAAGGCTCTGGCTGCCGGAGGCTACGATGTGGACAAGAACAAGGCCCGCGTTAAAACCGCCATCAACGAGTGTGATCGTGTGTACACAGCGTCTCTTTATGTTTGTCTCCACGTTGGTTGAGTGTGGAATAAGTGCATATGAGAGCATGAGGGTGGGAATGGATGTTTGTATCTGTGTGTGCCTGTATGTCTGTGTCTATATGTCAGGTTGGGTATCAGACGCCACCTCTCTGGGGACATCTCAGGCCCTCCAAGGTTTGGAGGCCTATCTCCCCCTACCACCACTTCCCCTGCCAGTGGCGGACTCCCTCAGACATCGGTGCGTTGGTGGTTCTTTGTGTCTGGGGGTGGGCGTCCAGGTACACACCGGCTCACTCCTTGGCGGCCGCTTATCGGGGCCTGGAGCCTGGGGCTCGCTCGGGCCACTTCGGAGGTGGGGTGCCCCCGACCTCTCGGCCTGGGGCTCGGTCACTCAGGCACAGCTGGCTGCCGGCGGAGCTCACGGGCGCGTCACTGCAACCCCCCCTGGCTTCTGCTCCGCGGCTGCTGAGTGAGCCCTCATCTGGGACTCTCCTCAGCTCTTTCCGGGACAGTGGCGCAGCTGCCCCTCTGTTGGTCTTCCTTGGTCTCTTGTGTTCTGGGGGCCTCTGGATGTCTGGAGTTTTGATCTCCTCCATACCTGCTTCATGCCCTGGAGGATGGGGCTGTGGCCCCCCCACACCCTCTAGCAGATCATTACATGAAGGAACCTTTTAAAAACAAGCGCGTCCATGCTCACAGGTGTACACACGGGTGATCACACCCACAAACTACACCCTTTTTGGCTCCTACCTCAAAGCACACTGTGTTCTGTTGATCTTATGTGCTGCACAATAATGTTTAACATTTAGTATTTACTGTCATATTCCCATATATCATTGTGATGTTGTTTATTCTATTACTCTTGTTTTCTTCTGCTTGTTTTCTTTTTTCTTTCTCAGCAGGTGATCCAGGTGATCGATATATGCATTTTTTTTCTGCTCATTCTGTTGGTTTTTGTTTTTTGCCCTTCTCCCCCGTCCCTCTTCTCAGCTGTTTCTCTTTCCCTCTTTCTTTCTCCCCTTCTTTCCCCCAGTCAAGTCTGTCCCGTATTCAGCAAGTGAAAATAAAATAAACAATAAAAGGTGAATCAAATGGACCATTACGGCAAGGCTGGGATGGTCAATTTGGTAAAGTAAATCCGTTGGGCATCTTTCTTTGCCTTTAGACAACAATTCTGATGGCAAAAGAGTCAAACGGGACAGGCACAAAAAAAAAAAAAGACCGCCATCAAGAGCCTGGTGGCGAAGGGCACTGTGGTGCAGACCAAGGGCACCGGGGCCTCCGGATCCTTCAAGATGAACAAGAAGGTTACTGAGAGCAAAGCCAAGAAGCCCGCAAAGAAAGCCGCTCCTAAAGCCAAGAAACCGGCAGCAGCCGCTAAGAAGTCGCCCAAGAAGACCAAGAAGCGGCGGCCAAGAAAGCGCCCAAAAGCCCCAAGAAGGCGGCAAAGAGCCCCAAGAAGGTGCTCAAGAAGGCTCCTGCACCAAAGAAATCCCCCGCCAAGAAGGCCGCCAAGCCCAAAGTCAAGAAGGCGGCCACAGCAGCCAAGAAGAAGTGAGCTGACACCACTCTCACACTCAACAACGGCTCTTCTCAGAGCCACCACAGCAACACACAAGAGCTCCTTCCTCTCACTCACTCACCACTCTGTCATTCACAATAATGTCCATGTTATTAAAACACGGTTTTTTTTTCTCCATTGTCCTCATTACAATTACAACTTGGATTACTATCATGGTGCACATTAGTGCTGTTTAAGCAAGTCTACAACTCCAGAGGAATACAAATATTAACGACTTAATATTTATAATCACACCTTCGTAATACAAGTCATAAACTGTTAAAAGTTAGCAACTACATTTTAAAATATTCTATTAAACAACACATAATACATTCATAGATGCATGTTATTATTCACGTATGAAATACTGAGTTCTATTTTTTAAAAGCCTACACTGGCTGTTGTACTGGAAGTACACTGTATATTTTAATGATACCTAGCTAATATAATCCACTTGAAATGCTCTAATCTACAACCTTACCTGACTAAATCTAGTCCAGTTGAATTGATACTGTGTGATTTCAAGGACACATTTTACTCCAAGCTGAGCCCGTACTGCTATTTATTTTACCATGGAGCTCTGTAGCGTGAAGGATGAGGGGAATTAAATTATTTCAAAATAGTCTTGAGGTTTACTTCTTGACCTCACCGATTCTTTGGATATCCCAGCTGAAGAAGAGTCCGGGGCTGCCCTGTGTCCCCCTCCACAGCAGTTTTCCACTAATTCTATTGTTCAGTCTGGGGGGGCTGTCCTCTAACCAGACTAGTAACTGTGGCTTCTTGTTCTTGGCTGAGGCAGCTTTCACTCACTTTATAACAGGCAGACCCCCACTGTCAATGCATTTTTCATACTATACAGTTACACACCAAAGTTTATAGCTGAACCAACTGATTTGGCACGTCAGAGGTCAGCAACTTAATGTCATTCTTGGGAGCTTTAAGGTCGCATGAAATGCTTTGAGAACACAAATCCACTATTGTCCTTAAAACAGGGGTTGACAAAGACATTCTAACAAAAGCCACACTTAGGAATCATTTCCTGTTCTTCTGATCACCAGCTGCCCCCTATTATCCAAGCAAACTCTATTGTAATAGTTTTATTCTACTCACAATAGACACAAAAACCTAAGCGTAGATGTAAGTGACTTTGCAAAATGTCCCAAATTCAGCAGCAGTGCTGAACACGTTGCAAACAGCTGCACATTTTCCTCCCTCTGTACCAAACAAGTCCACCTGTCCCTCTCCACCTGTTTGGTGTTATGATTTCCTGTTGCGTTTGTGGTCTTGCCACATCATGAACTGCGTGTTGTCTGTTTCCATGAGCTTAGAAACTGTTTTAATTATAAAGCGAGTGAACCATGATGAGTGTCCACAGTCAGTTATGAAGCTAATAATTAGTGACATCCAATTTACTCTTAATTAGTAAGATGAGCAATGAGGTTGAACACGACCCCTAACCACAACGCAGGAGGCAGAGCTTTTTGCTTTAGTTTTATATCAAGACCTAAAGTTAGTTTTATTCACAAAAGAATAGACTAAACACACAGAGCTTTGGAGTTAATGAAAGTAGTTTTTCTTTGAAAGTGGATTTCAGTCCCTGATTATGTAAGATGACATGAATGAACGTACATTTCAAAGTAAATCAAGATGCATAATCTACATTTCCCAGTACACAACTTGTTACAAACACCATACCAGCAAGAAGGATGTTTGCTCAGAGAGAAGTGTGTGGCTCTTAAAAGAGCCTTTGTTTTTGGTGACGCCGAGCGCTTTGCGTTTACTTGGCCTTGGCGGGCTTTTCGGTCTTCTTGGGCAGCAGCACAGCCTGGATGTTGGGCAACACACCACCCTGAGCGATGGTGACTCCCCCCAGGAGCTTGTTGAGCTCCTCGTCGTTGCACACAGCCAGCTGCAAGTGACGTGGGATGATACGAGTCTTCTTGTCGCGGGCTGTGTTGCCTGCCAGCTCCAGGATCTCAGCGGTCAGGTACTTGAGCACAGCTGCCAGGTAAACAGGGGCACCGGCTCCCACACGCTCAGCATAGTTGCCTTTGCGCAGCAGTCTGTGGACACGACCCACGGGGAACTGAAGCCCGGCACGGGAAGAGCGGGTCTTGGCCTTAGCTCTGCCTGACGTTCATGCCTCCAAAGATGACTCATCTGGTTTCTGAAGATACTCTTTGACAAGACTGACAATTGTCGATACTTCTGCCATGGCACCTTTACCTTCATCTCCACACACTAGCTTTTTGGCAACGCAGGGGATTTCCACATATCCAAACTCTTTCAGTCTGGATACCTGCTGGGCTGTAATAGGATGCAGCCACATAGCTGTGTTCATTGCAGGGCAGAAGAGAAGAGGACGACTGGTATCCCAGGCTCTTACCACACACGTCAGCAGATTATCACAAATACCACTAGCAATCTTTCCAAGACTGTTGGCATCAAGAGGGGCAATGACAAGTAGATCTGCCCAACGCCTTAGCTCAATGTGTAGCACAGGGTCAGATCTCTGTTTCCACAGCTCCCATTCATCCTCGTCACTGTAGATTTTGACTGACACCTCAGCAGAATTATAGAAGTGCTTGGCATGCTCTGTAGTGACTACTCGTACATCCACCCCAGAGAGTTCAAGAAGCTGGGAGACCAAAAGAGGCAGTTTCAAGGCTGCAACACTCCCTGTCACTCCAACAAGGACATTAAATGTCCCGGAAGTTTTCAACAAATCAGTTTTTAAACTTGACATGTGGTCGTCTTGCTGCCTGTCAGCAAAAAGAGTCTTGCCGCGCCCACTCATTTTGACAGGTTCTTTTCTTCGTAGTATCGCGACTAAGAGAAAATGTGGCCCGATCAGCTCAAAGCCTCGCTTATATTTCCGCAGAGCGCGGGCGGATTCGTCACGCACCAATCGCAGAGAGGCTTGCGGCAGCGCGCAACATCAATGCACTTTTCTCCAATGAGCAGCACACACCGAGACGGGGCGATGCTCCACGTGGAGCCCGTCACCAATCACGAGCCGGAGCGGCACCGCGTCACAGCCAGTCACACACTTTAAGAGCAGCGAGTCTCCTCTGTTCGCTACATTTTCTGCTCGTATCACAAGAAAAGAATAGTGAGGAAGAATGGCACGAACCAAGCAGACTGCTCGCAAGTCTACTGGCGGCAAAGCCCCCAGGAAGCAGCTGGCCACCAAGGCCGCTCGTAAGAGCGCCCCGGCCACCGGAGGCGTCAAGAAGCCCCACCGTTATAGGCCTGGTACCGTGGCTCTGCGTGAGATCCGCCGTTACCAGAAATCCACCGAGCTGCTGATCCGCAAGTTGCCCTTCCAGCGCCTGGTCCGCGAGATCGCTCAGGATTTCAAGACCGACCTGCGCTTCCAGAGCTCTGCTGTTATGGCTCTGCAGGAGGCCAGCGAGGCTTACCTGGTCGGACTCTTCGAGGACACAAACCTGTGCGCCATCCACGCCAAAAGAGTCACCATCATGCCCAAAGACATCCAGCTGGCTCGCCGCATCCGCGGAGAGAGAGCTTAAGCTGCACGCTCTCCTACCAACAACTGCTCTTTTCCGAGTCACCTCACTCACACCAAGAGCTCGCTCCAGTAGTAGCAGTAGTATCTCGTACTCACACTTCAATCTTCATGCTCTTTTTATTCTGGAAACGACAGTCGGCATGAACATGGAATTCACTAACTTCCGTAAAAAAAAAAAAAAGAAAGTAGTTTTGTAAGCATGAATTGTTATGCTAAATGGCTCCCTCCTTTAATTATTCACATATTATTTTCCAACGCTCATCACATTTCAGTTCTTTGTACTAGACAATATGATAGACAAAGTGCTCCAGCGTAGACTCCTATTGTTTAAATATGCTATAAAATACTATAAACTATAGACATGACAGTAAGGCAAACATGTTAATATTAGTTTGCAGAGGCTGTTAAAATGTTATCTAACGTTAACATGTTGGTGACACAATTTCATCCTAATGGTACTGACCTATTCATAGGATTCATTTGAGACATATCAAGATCTTCACGAATTGACAGAAGCACTGAAGCAGCTACCCATTTTATTCTTGTCATCTATGTCCTATTGTCACGTGACAGAAGAACCAAAACAGTGTCCTATAACTGAAGTAATGTTGTTAAGTCCTTAAAGTCATATAATTTTATTGTCATAACTGTATTTCAAGCTTTTTTTTTATTTTTGTATGATACCTGATTTATATGGAATATGGCTGAAGTAAACTAAAGTCTGAAATTCTTAGTTGGTCATTTGTTCAATAGTAATTTAGAAGAAGAAGAAGAAGAAAACTTTATTTGTCAATTTCTTCAAATGTACTTGCCATACAAAGTAATTGAAATTACATTTCACACTGTCCCATTGACAACAATAAAGTGCAGATGCACAACAAAAACAGCCCTAACAATAAGGTAATATTAAATAGGTAACAGGATAGAAGCGCCATTCGTCACAGGGAGGCGCCCGAGCGAGATGAGCCATACCACGCCTCTCATGCTTTCGGATAATAATTTGTCTTGTATGTATATATATATATATATATATATATATTTTTTTTTTTTTGCCTGTCCCGTTTGGCTCTTTTGCCATCAGAATTGTTGTCTAAAGGCAAAGAAAGATGCCCAACGGATTTACTTTACCAAATTGACCATCCCAGCCTTGCCGTAATGGTCCATTTGATTCACCTTTTATTGTTTATTTTATTTTCACTTGCTGAATACGGGACAGACTTGACTGGGGGAAAGAAGGGGAGAAAGAAAGAAGGAAAGAGAAACAGCTGAGAAGAGGGACGGGGGAGAAGGGCAAAAAACAAAAACCAACAGAATGAGCAGAAAAAAAAAGAAATAAATAAAAAATGCATATATCAATCACCTGGATCACCTGCTGAGAAAGAAAAAAGAAAACAAGCAGAAGAGAACAAGAGTAATAGAATAAACAACATCACAATGATATATGGGAATATGACAGTAAATACTAAATATTAGTTTCTAAAATTGACGGCGTCTTCATTAATCCCATGCAAACGTACACCTATCTGGAACAAGCCTGTCTTGTATATTTTTAACTATTAAAAGATTTTCATCTTGATTTGCATACTTATATTGAATTACACCTTCATTTTTGGTTTCATTAATTTTTTTATAGATATTTTTCGTATTATCTTGGAGAATATCCATCCATTCGCTTCCGCTTGTCCTTTTCAGGGTCGCGGGGGGCGCTGGAACCTATCCCAGCTGTCATAGGGCGAGAGGCGGGGTACACCCTGGACAGGTCGCCAGTCTGTCGCAGGGCCAACACACAGGGACTAGGGTCTCATCTTCATCACAGTCGGTCATAGGACATTTCATGGTGGTAACAAAACAACTCCACTTCACCACCGCCCTCACAGGGAGGCGCCCGAGCGAGATGAGCCATACCACGTCTCTCATGCTTTCGGGTAATAGTTTGTCTTGTATATTTTTAACTATTAATAGATTTTCATCTTGATTTGCATACTTATATTGAATTACACCTTCATTTTGTATTCCATTAATTTTTTTATAGATATTTTTCGTATTATCTTGGAGAATATTTAAACCATAATGTTCCCATTGACTTGATAAGTCACCAAACATAAGTCTGTGGTATGGAACGCCCGCTCTGGCCCTGCCTCTTTTCTTTTGCCACAATTGCTCCTTCCCTCGAACCCACGGGGCACCCCGAGAAATTGCGCTTTGAGTAATTTTTATAAAAGGAATTCGCAAAACAATCTCTAAGTCTGGGGCTCCCAAACCCCCGTGCTTCCTACTCTTGTACATAAATTTTCTCTTAGTCACTTCTCGATTGGATCCCCAGATAAATTTAATGCACATCTTACTTATTTTCATTACAGTTGTTCTCGGAGGAGGAAAAATTGCGGCAAGGAAAAGAAGTTTCGAAATTATGTGTGTTTTTACAATATTAATACGTGTTTTATAATTTGTATCTTTGTTCTCCCATTTCATAATTTCCATTTTAATTTCATTTTCTTTCTTATTCCAATTTAGTAAACTAGAGTCAGTATTATCAATCCATATACCCAAAATTTTAATCTCCCTACAAAGAGAGATCATCATGTTAGGTTGTCTGGTCTGATGTCCAAGCCACACCCCTTCAGTTTTTTCTTGGTTAAGCTTGGCACCTGATGCCTGTTCGTAGTGGTGTAATATCTCCATAACTGAAGACAGTTCGTTTTGATTTCTAATTATCACCGACACATCATCTGCATATGCCAAAGCTGCGATTTTATGGGATTTGTCAAGGACGTATCCCTTGATCCGTTTATCATCATTTATCCTTTTCAATAAGGGATTAATTGCAAGGACATATAACGCAGCACTCAAAGGACATCCATGTTTAACCCCACACTCAGCACTAAAAGGGGATGAGAGCTTTCCATTTACCTTAACTTGCACTAGGGACTTTTTATAACTCAATTGAATAATGGAAATAAATTGGTCCGGGAAATTATAAGCTTTCATTACTTTCCATAAATAAGAGTGGGAAACAGAATCAAAAGCTCTCCTTTGATCTAATCCTAAAATGCAGAGTTCTGAATCCTTTCCATTATAAATAATTTCTCTTAACATACTTAAGTTATCCCACATCAGTCGTCCCTTAATTGCGCATGTTTGTTCTTTTTCAATGATAATATCTAATACATCCTCTAGTCTAGACATAATTATTTTAGAAAAAATTTTATAATCTACATTCATTATTGTCAGTTGCCTATAATTGTTAATGTCTTCTCTATCACCTTTCTTATATAATAAACACATAACTCCTTCATAAAACGATTTACCCATTGTTTCTCTTTCTATTCCTTCATTAAAGTACTGAGTTAACAATTCAGACAGTTCTTTACTCACAATTTTGTAAAATTCAGAGGGGAGTCCATCCAGACCAGGTGTTTTATCGGTACTAAGTTGGTTAATTACTGACTCCACTTCCTCTCTTTTAATTTTTCCAATCAAAGTTTCATAAATGACAGGATCTAATGGTTCAACCTCACTCAAAAAATTGTTAATAGCGTCGCTGTTTGTAGCTATGGATGAAAACATCTCCGAACAATAGTCTCTAATTACTTGTCTTTTCCCCTCTTCTTTAAAAACTGACTTTTCATGTTTATCCTTAATTGAGACAATAAAATCATTTCGACATTTCTTTTGATTATTAAAAATCATATAATCGCTGTTCCCGTGAAAGTCAGTACGTCGCAACATATTAAATAAAACTTCTCTATTGACTCGATCAATGTCCTCTTTAAGAGACATCATTTGATTTTCCTCCTCCTCTTCCTTCTCCTTCTTATTTCTTAAATATATATATCTACTCACATCTTCATTATATTTTACATTCTTTGCATGATTTATTTCTCTCGCTTTAAATTTAAAAAATTGACACATACGTCGTTTAAGGAGCTCCCAAAGTTCCGAGAAAGAAGTAGTAAAAATCTTAAGATCTAATATTTTCTTAATTTCAGATTTAATTTCGAACCTAAGTAACTCGTTTGCTAACAAGGATGTATTCAATTTCCAATAGTTCAAAAATTCATGGGGGCAACACGACACTGTTGCCATAACCACCGTATGATCAGAAAAGTCTGTTAAAAGAGTGTCATATTTCAGACCTTGAACATTATGTGATATGTAGAATCTATCAATCCTTGTTTTAGTTAATGAATCGAATCTAGTGTAATGGACGGTATGTGGATGCAAGTGCCTGTATAAATCATGAAGTGCTGCTTCCTTACAAACCTTAACCAACAATTTGCTTTCTCGCAGTTCTCTAAATTCAACCTTGGATATTCTGTCAGTAGCTTCAGTAACAATGTTAAAATCTCCACACAAAATTATATTAAAACCAATCTCTAATAAATACTTCAGTTTTTTCAGTAATTGTATCTTTTTCGTTCGTTCGGGTGCATTATAAACATTAATAATACGCAACCTTTGCCCGTAATAACAGCAATCAACAAGGAGGAGTCGTCCCGGTATTATGTCTCTTCTTTTGATTATATTCACCGTATCTTTTTTAAAGAAAATACCCACTCCATCAGAGCTGTCTTCCCCTATCGATATTATTGAATGGGCAGTGTTCCACATTTTATTTAATTCACATACATCTTCATCACAGTCGGTCATAGGACATTTCATGGTGGTAACAAAGCAACTCCATTGTACCACCGCCCTCACAGGGAGGCGCCCGAGCGAGATGAGCCATACCACGTCTCTCATGCTTTCGGGTAATAGTTGGTCTTGTATATTTTTAACTATTAATAGATTTTCATCTTGATTTGCATACTTATATTGAATTAAACCGTTATTTTTGGTTTCATTAATTTTTTTATAGATATTTTTCGTATTATCTTGGAGAATATTTAAACTATAATGTTCCCATTGACTTGATAAGTCACCAAACATAAGTCTGTGGTATGGAACACCCGCTCTGGCCCTGCCTCTTTTCTTTTGCCACAGTTGCTCTTTCCCTCGAACCCACGGGGCACCCCGAGAACTTGCGCTTTGAGTAATTTTTATAAAAGGAATTCGCAAAACAAGCTCTAAGTCTGGGGCTCCCAAACCCCCGTGCTTCCTACTCTTGTATGCGTCCACTCATTTTCCCGAAGCCTTGTAGAAACACTACTTGGTTCGTGCCATTCTTCCTCACGTTCCTTTCCCTGTGATAAGAGCATAAAATGTAGCGAACAGAGGAGACTCGCTGCTCTTAAAGTGTGTGACTGGCTGTGACGCGGTGCCGCTCCGGCTCGTGATTGGTGACGGGCTCCACGTGGAGCATCGCCCCGTCTCGGTGTGTGCTGCTCATTGGATAAAAGTGCATTGATGTTGCGCGCTGCCGCAAGCCTCTCTGCGATTGGTGCGTGACGAATCCGCCCGCGATCTGCGGAAATATAAGCGAGGCTTTGAGTTGATCGGAGCTAGCCTCGGGAGCCGTGAAGGATGCTTCAGGGGCCGTACAGCAACCTGGACCGGGACCGGCTCCTCATCCGGCTGCCTTTCAAAAGCTTCTCCGTGGGGACGTTTCTGCTGCCGGTGACCGGCTTCATCGCCTGTATCTTCATCTCCCTCTGGTACCACTATGAGGAAGCGACGTACACGCACTGTAACGTGTCCAACTACCTCCCGTCCATCAGCTCCGCCATCAGCGGTGCGCCCGAGCGCTACATCTGGAGCGGCTGCATCGGGCTCCACTCGGCGCCGCGGTACCTGGTGGCCTTCGCCTACTTCAGCTTCTACCGCAGCCGCTTCGCCGACAGGCTGCCGGAGCTGCTGCTGAGCGGGCTGGCGCTCCTCTGCAGCCTCGCCGAGAACACCGGCCTGGTGATGCTCACGTACGTGTCGTCCACGGAAACCTACAGTGTTCATAAGTACGGGTTCATCACGTTCATAGGGAGCTCGCTGGTGCACATGCTCATTACGTGCTGGCTGTGGTACGTCATCAAGAGACACTACGTGAGCTCAGAGGAAGTGACATATCACTGGAAGCTGCGTCTCTTCCTGTTCAACATCAGCTGCTGTGTGATCGCTGCCTACTTCTTCAGACGCCACAACAAATACTGTGAAGCAGGAATCTACTCCCTGTTCGCTGCCTTCGAGTACCTGGTGGTCTTCTCCAACATGGCCTTCCACATGACAGCCTTCTGGGACTTCGGGAGCAAAGAGGTGACCGTGGCCACGCCGCTGGAGGACAAACGATACTGAGCAGGAGGGGGCGGGGCGTTAATGCCGTTTCTGAACTCAAGAGCAGAGAGAGGAGTCTGATGACATCATTCCAACGACACCCTGACCTTCGGAGCAGGACGGCGTGATGGAGACGTGGACCAGAGTTCTTCTTCTGTTGTTGTTTCTCTAGTGTGCCTGTGTCTTTGAATCATCAGAAATGATGCGTATTGATGATGTCACACTTGTTTACAGAAACAGCTGATCAGGGTTTTAATGGTTTTATTTCCACACAGATAAAAACCATCAGAGACTAAATAAATGTGATGGTGATGATGATTTCATGGTGGTGTTCTTCATCCTCGTCGTCACCAGACGTTTAGTTTATTAAAAACAAGAAAAGCTTTTCCAAGGTGGCCGATGAATAAACGCTGAAGGAGAAAGTGTTGGAAATGTAAAGAAATACAAATGAACCTTTGAGTAAAGAACAAAATGTTTTGACAGAAATCAGAGAGGCTCAGACGGTCTGAGCATGTGAAGAGGACGGAGGCGGAGCTGCCGGCCTGCAGTGTTTGTATCTTAAACAATCCTGCAGCACGTTACTGAGAGCACACAGGAAATCGTTTTAGTTACACAGGACGTGAAACGTTGCGCGCCGGTTGGAGGCTCACAGACTTTAAAGAAGAAAAAAAAAAAAAACAAGACTCTTTTTGCTCTTTTTGCTGACAGGCAG
Source organism: Aulonocara sp. 'chitande type north' Nkhata Bay (assembly GCF_057382095.1). NCBI lineage: Eukaryota > Metazoa > Chordata > Actinopteri > Cichliformes > Cichlidae > Aulonocara > Aulonocara sp. 'chitande type north' Nkhata Bay. The sequence continues at coordinate 28,284,841 of NC_141346.1, read as the reverse complement.
CAAGACGACCACATGTCAAGTTTAAAAACTGATTTGTTGAAAACTTCCGGGACATTTAATGTCCTTGTTGGAGTGACAGGGAGTGTTGCAGCCTTGAAACTGCCTCTTTTGGTCTCCCAGCTTCTTGAACTCTCTGGGGTGGATGTACGAGTAGTCACTACAGAGCATGCCAAGCACTTCTATAATTCTGCTGAGGTGTCAGTCAAAATCTACAGTGACGAGGATGAATGGGAGCTGTGGAAACAGAGATCTGACCCTGTGCTACACATTGAGCTAAGGCGTTGGGCAGATCTACTTGTCATTGCCCCTCTTGATGCCAACAGTCTTGGAAAGATTGCTAGTGGTATTTGTGATAATCTGCTGACGTGTGTGGTAAGAGCCTGGGATACCAGTCGTCCTCTTCTCTTCTGCCCTGCAATGAACACAGCTATGTGGCTGCATCCTATTACAGCCCAGCAGGTATCCAGACTGAAAGAGTTTGGATATGTGGAAATCCCCTGCGTTGCCAAAAAGCTAGTGTGTGGAGATGAAGGTAAAGGTGCCATGGCAGAAGTATCGACAATTGTCAGTCTTGTCAAAGAGTATCTTCAGAAACCAGATGAGTCATCTTTGGAGGCATGAACGTCATATTGTACATCCAAGCAAAGGCCAAAGCAAAAGAAACACTATGCCTTGTTGTTGGATTTGTCAAACTGCCACGGTCCAACACACTCATGGTAAACACATTTACTTGCTTTCACCTGTTTTACTTCATAAATTCACTTCTTAGAATGTGTGGGTGTGTCCAGAACATCATGACTGAGATCTCTCTAAATCCTCTTTTGGTATTGTTAAACCTGTTGGGGCACAGCGGCTTTACATTTCAAAGACGTGCATTGACTTTTTCAACATTAATTCCCCACCTCTGGAGCCTGATCAGCCCAGAGGTTAAAAACAAAAAAGTTGGTAGTGTGAGACGTTAATTTTTAGCTGTCACCATCAGTTTTTTGAGGTACATTTTAAACATTTTTGTGTTGTTTTTTTGTATATTTATTTTGTTTAGATAGTAACACATTATTTGGTATCCCAAGTAACATAAAAGATAAGGTAGCAACAGCTGCATCTCTCAGAGATGACATGAAAGTGCGTTTTGTATTATACATTTTTTCCTGACTTGAACAGACAGTTTGAGCCTGTTTACGATGTGCTCGACTTGTTTTTCCTGGAAAGGCTTTCCTCTGAATTTACCTTTGTTTATTCTTTTTGTTTAATGTTAGCTGACGTATTCAGATATAGATATAAGGATAATGAAAACTGCGACATGCCACATTACTGTTTGCTAAGTACCACCCTAAATGAACATCTAATAATATACCTGTTAAAAAGGCCATATTTATACTCCAAGCTGTAAAATGTGTGATTATACATTTTGTTTATTTGCTAAAGGAACTAAAATTTTTGTCATTATCAAAGGGAAAGAGACAAAAGTGCAACAAGTTAAAATTTCAGTCATGTATTCCCATCAGATTCATGAAAGCCGTTGTAATTTGGGGTTTTGTGGGTTTTAATTAGTTCTTTGAAGTGTCCTTTTTCCAGGATCGATTATTGAGCATAATCAATCATATCAGACATACAGGATGTGCCTTTAATGACTTAAAAAACAAGAATTGGGTGCATGAGAATTTCTAACTCTGGTTGTTTTCCTTTTAAGCATAGTCCACACATTTTCATTAGGGTCGGGGAAGGTGATTCCTGAAGCTTGCCTTATCTATTCCAAAACCAGGTTTAGTTTTTGGATTGTTGTCCTGTCCAGCTCTTGATTTGAGAAAAAGTTGACGAATTTGGAGGTAGTCCTCCTCCTTTAATATTCTGCCAGTATTGCTGGAAGCAAAACAGCCCCAGAGCATGCTGCTACCACCACCATGCTTGACAGTTGCTACAGTGTTTGTCCATTTGAAAGCCTCACCTGTGCTCCTCCTAAACATACCTCTTTATTGTCTCAATCTTTGTCACATCTTTGACCATAAAACATTTTTCCAGAAGGCTTGTTCACATGTGGACAGCTGCAAATTTCAGTCGAGCTTAAAGGGTTTGCTTTTGGAGGAGGAGCTTCTTTCTTGGTTGGCAACCTCTCAGTTACTAAAAGTTGTAATCAGTCGCTAACGACGAGTTATTAGACCTTGGCTTTGTCGACCTAAGACACTGTAGAACCTTCAGCACCAATTATTAAAAAATGTAAGTAAGTGCATGTATATATTTGAGCCTGCATTTATATTTTGACCCTGTGTGGATAAGAGACAATCCAAAATGAATTCTTGTTTTTTTTGTTTTTTAAAGTCACTGAAGATGAATGGTGAACAATCATTCCACTCTGGGAAAGTTTTAAAATAATAAAAAGCCCAAAATTACCATGACATTCATGCCCATGGTGTGTATATGTAAGCTTGGTTGTTCATATGTGTGTGTATATAAAATAAATGATAAAATATGCAAGACTGGAGGCAAAGCCAGAGCTAAGGCCAAGACCCGCTCATCCCGTGCCGGGCTTCAGTTCCCCGTGGGTGGTGTCCACAGACTGCTGCATAAAGGCAACTATGCCGAGCGTGTAGGAGCCGGCGCCCCTGGCAGCTGTGCTCGAGTACCTGACCGCTGAGATCCTGGAGCTGGCTGGCAACGCAGCCCGCGACAACAAGAAGACTCGTATCATCCCGCGTCACTTGCAGCTGGCTGTGCGCAATGACGAGGAGCTCAACAAGCTCCTGGGGGGAGTCACCATCGCTCAGGGTGGTGTGCTGCCCAACATCCAGGCTGTGCTGCTGCCCAAGAAGACCGAGAAGCCCGCCAAGGCCAAGTAAACGCAAAGCGCTCGGCTTCACAAAAAAACAAAGCCTCTTTTAAGAGCCACACAATTCTCTCTGAGCAAACATCCTTCTTGCTGTGACTGTGTCTGTAACATTTTGTGTATTGGGAAATGTAGATTATGTATCTTGATTTATTTTGAAATGTATGTTCATTCATGTCATCTTACATAGTCAGGGACTGAAATCCACCTTCAAAATATACTATCATGAGTGCTTAAGCAGTGTGTTTCTTTTATTCACAAGACAAGAATAGAGGGTCTTAATATAAAGTCAAATTAAAACTAAAGCAAAAAGCTCTCAGTCTCTCCTGCTGAGTGGTTGAGGCTTGTGCCTTGTTCAACCTCATTGCTCATCTTACTAATTTAGAATAAATAGGATGTCACTAATTATTAGCTTCATAACTACCACTGTAGACACTCATCATGGTTCACTCGCTTGATAATTAAAGCGGTTTCTACGCTCATGGAAACAGACAACACGTGGTACATGACACATGTGGCAAGATCACAAACCTTGTCAAACACAATAGGAAATCATAACAACGTGAGGAGAGGGACAGGTGGACTTCTTTGGTGCTGCAGAAACTACCCAGGTACAGAGGGAGGAAAATGTGGAGCTGTTAGCAACATGTTCAGCACCACTGCTGCTAAATATGGGACATTTTGCAAAGTCACTTACATCTACGCTTAGTCAACCCCTGTTTTAAGGACAGTAGTGGGTTTGAGCAGGATTCGAACCTGGGCCTCCTGGTCTCAAGGCGGCTATTCATCCCATTGTGTTCTCAGAGCATATCATGCGACCTTAAAGCTCTCAAGAATTCCATTAAGTTGCTGAACCCTGACCTCTGACGTTGCAAATTAGTTGGTTTAGCTATAAACTTTGGTGTGTAACTCTGTAATATCTATAAAAAAATTAATGAAACCAAAAATGAAGGTGTAATTCAATATAAGTATGCAAATCAAGATGAAAATCTATTAATAGTTAAAAATATACAAGACAAAATATTATCCGAAAGCATGAGAGACGTGGTATGGCTCATCTCGCTCGGGCGCCTCCCTGTGAGAGCAGTGGTACAGTGGAGTTGTTTCGTTACCACCATGAAATGTCCCATGACCAACTGTGATAAAGATGAGACCCTAGAACATCTTCTATTGGATTGTTATAGGACAACTGAGATCAGGCAGAAAATGACAGAGATTGGCTATGATGTGGATGTTAATATTAAAGCAGTTAAATATGGTTTGTTTAAAGAAAAAATGTGTGACGACAAAAGGAGACTCTTTTGGTTAGTAATGTGTGTAATAAACACACATATTTGGAAAACCCGTGCCAAAGGAGTACTTGAACAAAAGATGATAAGTAGTGATGTGGTGAGTAAACATATCATTACAGATCTGCGGAGAAGACGAACAATGGACCTGAAACTTGGGAAAGTTTTCCCCTGGAATGTATTGAAATTGTAAGTTTTAAAAGTGGTTTGTGGACTCAGATGCTCGATTTTCCTCCTTGTTTGACTTTTTCTTTGGTGAGTGGTGTGTGATCACGGTTTTGTATATGTAATTGTATGTGTGTGTACATTTTATATGTAATTTTGTATACTTTAAATAAAGTGTTTAAAAAAAAAAGTAAAGGAGGCGCCAAGCATCACCGTAAAGTTCTCCGTGATAACATCCAGGGCATCACCAAACCCGCTATCCGTCGTCTGGCTCGCCGTGGCGGAGTGAAGCGTATTTACGGTCTGATCTACGAGGAGACCCGCGGTGTGCTCAAGGTGTTCCTGGAGAACGTCATCCGTGATGCCGTCACGTACACTGAGCACGCCAAGAGGAAGACTGTGACCGCCATGGATGTGGTGTACGCTCTGAAGAGACAGGGCCGCACTCTGTACGGCTTCGGCGGTTAAACTCATTCGCCCTAATCCATCAAACGGCTCTTTTAAGAGCCACACACTTCACTTTGAGAGCTGTTCTGTTATGGTGTTATATTTTTTTTTCTGAAGTCTTGAAAATATTAGTGAAATACCTGCCAGTATTTCCATACCGACTGCTGATGTAGTGTGTTAGAACTTCACGAACGATTACCGACTGACATTGCCTACATATTGTAACGGACTGGGTTACAAGTTAGTTGACTGTTGTGTTATCAGTGTTCTGTGTTGAGAATTGCAAATTACTTATGGCATAGTTGGACCACACCCGCAGCATGGTGATTTACTGAGTGTCCTTGAATGTGCAGTAGTCTAGAGGTCGGTTAGCCTGTCAATCAGATTAGCTACCAATGACAAAGTCTGGAGGAGAGCAGGTGTGTGTGTGTGTGTGTGGTTGGCGGAAGAGAGAAGAGTGTCGGTGGTTGTGCTGTTGCTGTAGAGCGCACTTTTTTCCCCTGTTTTGGCGTTGGCTACGGCCCACAGTAGCCCGTGTTACTATTCTGAATAAACACCGGTAACCGGAACGCTGATCGTCTGTCTTCTGTCGAGGGACGCTACAATATTATATTGACTCTTCGTTTTGCTATAAGATTCAGCTGTAATGCGTGCTTTTCTTCACAACGTTACAATAACTGTCATGACCACAAACTGAACTTCAGAAGTTAGAGACAATGTTTATGCTTCTGACAGCATAAACTCTGACAGCACTGAGCAGCTCCTTTAGTGGCAGGCTGCAGCACCCACGATGTGGGACAGAGAGATTACTCAGGTCTTTCCTCCCCACTGCTGTCAGACTCTACAACGAAGACTTGCAGCTGATCAAACACACACATCCACACAAGTGCAATAAGACTGCTATATGTGCAATTCTTTTTTTCTGACAAAGTTGTACTTTTCTATTTTCTTACTCAGTTGTATATAGCATTTGTATTCTATTTTATTCTATTGCATACCAATGTTTTCTAATTTCCGCTACATAACTTTGCACTTTTGCTGTAACAAAATAAATTTCCCACCTGTGGGACTAATAAAGGTCATCTAATCTTATCGTATGCACTTACGACACAGATCTCTGGTTTCAAAGCAAGTTTTTAAAAAGAAAAGTCTGGGTAATAACTTCACAGATTTCAGATTTTTATTCATGTACTAAAACAACTAAATGTGTTGCACATACTGATAGACTAACAGGGCTGTCCCACTTCAGTTCTAGTGTGAACATGAGTTTGACACCTATGGATTAAAGATTTAGTGTCATTACTTTAATCAAGTGTACTCTCAGAGGTGAGTGGCTCTTACAAGAGCCGTTAGTCGGTTGAGGAAAGTGGCTGGATTTTATTTAGCTTTCTCAGTCTTCTTGGCCTGGATGTTGTGCAGCACACCACCCTGAGCGATCGTCACTCAGCCAAGCAGCTTGTTCAGCTCTTCGTCGTTGTGGACGGCCAGCTGCAGGTGGTGGGGGATGATCCTGACAAGGGCGTGTTTTGGCAGTGGTGGGGACGGATGATTCAACCACCGAACCCTGCCCTGCTTTTGTCTTTGTTTCTTGATAAAAAAAAAAAGGAGAAATACACTTGCCTACATTTGCTATTCTACATGCGTTTAAACAATTTAAAATTACAATTCATAGTTTTATATGTGAATTACTTAATGTTAAATTACCATTAAACAAATGACTGAGTAAGTATTTTAGACTTTTGTTTGCTTCAGTCATATTCCATATAAATCAGGTATCATACCAAAAAAAAAAAAAAAAGAAGCTTGAAATACAGTCATGACAATAAAAGAATATAACTTTAAGGACTTAATAACATTACTTCAGTTATAGTGCACCAACATCTCTTATACATTAGCACTAAGGGAACACTTATTGACCTGGTGGTTTTTGTCCAACTACGATTACCACAAAGTAAAAGATCTCTCAGCAAAATGATGCAACATTTTAGGCACAATATTGCCCCGATCAAATCAGTGAGCTGGGATGTTTTATTCTCAACATGAACTACTGTTACAGCAAAAGACATGGACTACTGGTGTCCCACACAACAACTCAATGTCCACTATGTGAAGGAGCCAAACACACGCCTGCTCCTCTTGTTAACTGAGATAAACTGCTGGCATATTTGTTTTACATCTATACTGTCCAGACTCTCCTGGTGGACATGGCATACATCAGGATTGTTTAATCTCATTTGAGTCATTGTTGACCTTAGCCATCTTTTTAGTCTTGTGAGAGCACTGAAGCTTCTTTCAGCCTCAGTACATGCGTTTTATCCTCAGATTAAAATTATTGTGTGCTTGATGTGCCTCACCTTTGGGCCTGGCTCTTCCCCTCTGACTGCACTAGGACATATTGCTACCTGATAAAATAACACATGGATTCGTGCCATATAAAAAGTGAGACATGTCAATTCAGATTCTTTGTCAAATATACACTAATGAAACAATTTACATCAGCAGCCTAACAATTGTTATGATGATAAATACTAGTTAATCTATCGCACCAAATCATCAGTCAGTCACCTGTGACCTCGCCTCTTCACCTCTGTCCGAGCTACAACATGGCAGAGCTGCCTCTGTCACCTGATGAATAACAGTGAGCCATTCCACATACATACAGTCACACATGTGCTTCAAATACAGTCATGAACCACCAAGTCATCATCCAACTTCACCTGTGATTCTTGTATCACCATTACTCCACCACTACACCATTATTAAAACAATTTGTGCAAAGTGCACTCCAAGGTGGAATATTTGCAAAATCATGACTACCTCATGATATTTTGTCTCAAAAATGAACCCTATGAATATGTCAGTACCATTAGGATGAAATTATTGTGGCACCAACATTTTAACGTTAGACACATACTTTTAACAGCCTCTGTAAACTAATATCCTGGCCTGCTCGAGGCTGCCGTTTTCTCTGACAGTTTCAATCAAAATTGGAAATGCTACTGTGGGAGACTGAGAGAACTAATAGTGCTGCCTGTTGTGCAGTTAGTTTCCAAAACACGTTATTCATGGTTACATACAATTTCAGACTGATGTGGGCCAAAGCCTAGCATAGCCTGTAACATTATTATGACGGACACATTTTATGAGTGAACTTGAGTTTAAGTGACTAACAGGTTTCTTTGAAAAATACTTTAAATATAAATTTCGTAACTGAAGTCAGTGAATTCCATGTTGATGCCAACTGTAATTTCAGGAATAGAAACAGCATGAAGATTGAAGTGTGAGCATAAGATTCAATTTTAAAAACAATACTAAGAACAACAATAAAGGAGCGAGCTCTTGGTGTGAGTGAGGTGGCTCTGAAAAGAGCCGTTGTTTGTAGGAGAGCGTGCAGCTTAAGCTCTCTCTCCGCGGATGCGGCGAGCCAGCTGGATGTCTCTGGGCATGATGGTGACCCTTTTGGCGTGGATAGCGCACAGGTTGGTGTCCTCGAAAAGTCCGACCAGGTACGCCTCGCTGGCCTCCTGCAGAGCTCTGGAAGCGAAGGTCGGTCTTGAAATCCTGAGCGATCTCGCGGACCAGGCGCTGGAAGGGCAGCTTGCGGATCAGCAGCTCTGTGGATTTCTGGTAACGGTGGATCTCGCGCAGAGCCACGGTACAGGCCTATAACGGTGAGGCTTCTTGACGCCCCCGGTGGCCGGGGCGCTCTTACGTAGTGATGTGACATTCTGTATCGAGGCTTCGGAGCGTGTGTCGAGTAATGGAGGGGGCGTTTCCGCGAAGCGCGTATCGAGGCTTGCTTCATTTATGGGAGGAGCTGAAAATGATGACGTCCGAAGCCTCGCTGCCCGGCTGTACCACGTGACTGGTTCATGAAGTGGTTCGAACTTTGCCGTGAGATATGACAGCGATATAAACCCCTCAGACTTCAATCAAAATGTGGGTGTTTGATGGAGAGTTGCGGTTAGTGAGAGTTGGAGACAGTTTGGAGGTTTATGAGAGTGAGGAGAGAAAGTCTGGAGAGAATGGAGCCAGCTAAGAAGAGGAGGATGTCCTCCCCTGTGTGGGAACATTTTGATCTTATTCCTCCCAACAAGGTATGTAAATTTCTAAAGAAGATGTATTGTCATGATACTGATGGTGCAATAAAACCTATGTTAAGCTGTCTGTACTTTTGTACAAGGTGAAGTGTTTGCTATGTGCCAGGGAGCTGGGATATAACAACAACACCTCATCCATGCTTAGGCACTGCAGAGCTTTGCATGAGAATAAGGGGAACACCGATTGTGGAGCAAGACCAGGTGAGCCATCAAATGCAATGATAATATAGCATGCTGTAATGTTACTAAATGATATAACAATATTATACAACTGTTATAAGTTACGTGTGTGATATTTATATTTGTGCTTTGTTTTATTGTCTTTCCTCAGGAGAACAATCTCAAATAGATGAAGGCCTGGTTAGCATAGTGATTGAGGACTCCCAGCCATTTATCATTGTGGAGGACAAAGGATTCAAAAGATTTGTTAAATCATTAAATCCTAGCTATGTTCTCCCCACTAAAGGTTATAAAAGCAGTGAAAATTTAGTTTTTACAGAATAAGATGTGAACAGGCAGGACTGAGGCTCAAAGCCTCAGTGTGTAGCTGTCCATACCTCAACGTTACAAAAGCACAACTACTGTCCACACCCCAACCACACCTCACCTCACAGTAAATGATCATTTCCATTTCAAGCATTTCCAAATAATTATTTCCCATACTGCCACTATAAATATACACACTATACTGCCATCACTACAATATACATGTTTTACACACTCCTTTTGTTGTTGACATTTACAGGCTGTGTGCAAAATGCCACACTCTTCAAATTCATGCCAGCTATTATTTTTACGTCCAGTAGGTGTCCTACTAGAGCAAATGAAGCTTCATGAAGCTTCGCGTTGAGGTGAACCAATTGGATGAAAAGCTTCAGTGCTTCATGGGGCTTCATCTGCCCATCACTACTCTTACGTGCGGCCTTGGTAGCCAGCTGCTTCCTGGGGGCTTTGCCGCCAGTAGACTTGCGAGCAGTCTGCTTGGTTCGTGCCATTCTTCCTCACTTTTCTTTCCCTGTGATAAGAGCAGAAAATGTAGCGAACAGAGGAGACTCGCTGCTCTTATAGTGTGTGACTGGCTGTGACGCGGTGCCGCTCCGGCTCGTGATTGGTGACTGGCTCCACGTGGAGCATCGCCCCGCCTCAGTGTGTGCTGCTCATTGGAGAAAAGTGCATTGATGTTGCGCGCTGCCGTAAGCCTCTCTACGATTGGTGCGTGACGAAGCTCCGCGCGCTCTGCGGAAATATAAGCGAGGCTTTGAGCTGATCGGGCCACATTTTCTCTTAGGTTCTTTCCTTCGTAGCATCGAGACTATCAAAACGAGTGGCCGCGGCAAGACTGGACATTCGCAAGTTTTTTCGTTTATTCGCGAGGGTATGACGTAGAAGCACACGCGGAAACTGTTTACTAGCTGGTCTGAGCGGCTTTTCGAGGAAAAACGTTTTTTTTAAATCATTTTATAAAGTGTTTCGTGTTAAAGGTAACTAGTCATAATGGGAAAAGCAGTTTTTCTTTCACCCAAAGCGATAAGCAACCGAATAAAAGCCAAAGGTCTACACAAGTTGAGATGGTATTGCCAGATGTGTCAGAAACAATGCAGGGACGAGAACGGATTTAAGTGTCACTGCATGTCCGAGTCCCACCAGAGGCAGCTACTGCTGGCCTCTGAGAACCCCACCAAGTTCATGGACTACTTCTCAGATGAATTCAAAAGTGACTTCCTGGAGCTGCTCAGGAGACGATTTGGGACCAAGCGAGTACACAACAACATCGTCTACAATGAGTACATCAGTCACCGGGAGCACATCCATATGAACTCAACGCGGTGGGAGACTCTGACCGACTTCACCAAGTGGCTGGGCAGAGAGGGTTTTTGCAAAGTTGATGAAACCCCCAAAGGCTGGTACATCCAGTACATCGACCGCGACCCAGAGACCATCCGACGCCAAGAGGAGCAGGCGAGAAAGAAGAAACAGGAGCTTGACGACGAGGAGAGGAGTGCCAGAATGATCGAGGAGCAGGTCCGCAAAGGCCGTGAAGGCAAGGGCACTGATGAAACTCCAGTCTACACAGAGCTCAAACAGGAGAGTGAGGAAGAAAAAGTTGCTTTCAACTTGGGTGCCTGTTCTTCTGTCACTGGCCCCTCCAAATCAAGTTCGGTTCTGGGTGCTAGTGCGCTTAAAGCAGCATCATCTTCGTCTTCGACCTCAGTAAAAAGGAAAGACTCCAGCTCAGACTCCAGAGGAGGGGAAAAGAAGAAGAAATCAGCTTTGGAGGAGATCATAGAGATGGAGAAGAAAAAACAACAACAACAGCAGCCGGTGAGAACTGATGACTGGCTGCAGCCCAATATTATAGTAAAAGTAATCACCAAAAGACTGGGGGAGAAATACCACAAAAAGAAGGCTGTCATCATGGAGGTACGAGACAAATACACCGCAGTGGTAAAAATGATCGACTCTGGAGACAAACTGAAACTGGACCAGAATCACTTAGAGACAGTTATACCTGCCCCAGGTAAACGAGTTTTGATCCTGAATGGTCCTTACAGAGATATGGAGGCTCTGCTAGAGGGCATTGATGAAAAACATTTCAGCGCTGCACTCACTCTTGACTCTGGACCTCAGAAAGGAAAGAGAGTGGACATTGCCTACGAGGATTTCTCAAAACTGGCCTGAATAAGCATACTTCCTGTTTAAACCTCAGGTAGCTTTTTAGCTGAAGGACTCTACTGTGTCAGAGTTTATTCTCCGGGAATCTCTTGTGTAATAGGTGAAACCACACTCAGAAAAATTATGGTTCTTAAGTGGTTCTTCAGATGTCTTCATGGTTCTTTAAAAAACCATCATACGTCAAAGAACCTTTTTATTTTGTGGATGGTTCTTCAGCTATAACAAATGGTTCTTTAAAGAACAAAAGGTTCTTTATCCTTAGCAATCTAAGTTTGATGGTGTAAATGGCATAAATATTTATTCACTATAATGAGGCTGTGAATTATACTGTGTGTTTTCTTTGTGTGCATGTGTGGGCGAAGGGGAAGGGCGGGATACCTGGCAATTACCCTTTAAGAGAAGATGGTAGGAAACTGAATATTCAAATAAAAGTTAGAAATATTTGCAAACAATAGACACAATACACACATTCAAATACTGTACTTTAGTTTTAAATTTTAATAAAGCATTACTATTTTCTACTCCAAGGCATTACTTTTGAGATTATTATATATTTTTGAAAATATAGCATAATGATAATACTAGTTATTGTAAACTTTACAAACCACCCAGCAGTATGTAAAGTCAAATTATAAAATACAAGTAAATAACAATTGCAGGACAGAATGTCAGTGTAATGAACACAGACTTCGTTGTGACAAAGCACTGCTTAGGTAAATGATCTGAGTAGTTGTTCATCACTGAGCAATTTGTTAATATGTGTTTCGAGCCAAATAAATGACAGGGCGAGAGAGAGTGACGTCAGAACAGGTCATACTGTAACCTCCCGGGAGCGGACGGAGGGGGTCAGTCGTTGGGATGCGCATGCGCAGACAGAGTGTGCGAGCGGCGGGCCTTGACCTTCGGGAAAAAAAAACTCACGGACGGTGACAGCGAAACGGATAACAGTCTTCAGTACCTGCTGGACTTTGAAGCTGTGGATTCTGGGATTGTTAGAAAAGGTAAAACATTTTCATTAAAACCTTATTACGGTTTTATTTTTGTTACTCGTCATTGTAGCTTGCTGTTAATGTTGTGCTAACAGTAGCGATTAGCTAGATACGTTAGCCGTTGAGGTCAACGCAATTTAGTATCCAACGGTTTTCCTAACAAAACCACTGTTATAATTAAGTGAAGCTGCTCCCAGCTAATTTGAACCTTTGGCTTCTAAAATATGTGGTTCAATTGCGTGCTGCGTACATAACCTAATGTCAGCTAGACCGAAATTAAAATTTAATATATTGTTAAAGTCACTAAAATGGCGCCTGAAGCCTGTTGTGACGTGAGCTCTGTGTCTGCTCTAGAAACTCTGAAATTCTGTAGATCTGAGCCGTACATTAAATACTCACATGAACCTGTACCTTGAATTCTGTATGAGCTTTATAAAATACAGCTATGCATAAGAGTTTTGAATGAATAATTAGATTAGATGACTCTTTATTGTCTAATCGAATTATATAGAAATGAATAGAAATGTGACATGAGAAGGTGTGTCTTTGACTGTTCCTGCATAACTTAGTTTCGGACTAGTTGACAAGTTATGCTCCGGTCATTTGATGTTTCCATGATAGATGTTCTTTTGTAATATAGTTAATTTTTTTGTATATTTCATTTACCCACCATCATACATACAAGCTAAGAAGAGGTCGTTATACTAACAAGAGGTATCAACGCTGGGCCAAAGTTCAGCACATGGTTAAAGTTTGTAATCCAGCCAGGGTGTAAATATCACTCAGCAGCCAGAGCTGAAGCAGGCAGCATCAACACATAAATCTACTCTACCCGATTTAAATCACAAGAGCACCTCTGACCAAAAAGCTGTAGATTTTTCTTGTTTGCACAAATTAATCCAGATTCACATTAACTGTGTTCACAGCTCCAACAAAATGAGGAAGAGGAGGGGGAGAAACACAATTAGGTTGAATTACAATTCGATGGAAGGCGAGGACAAGGAGAAGGAAGCTTTGGATGAGGAGGAAGAAAAGCAGCAGGAGCATCTTTAGGGATCCCTATGATGTCATTGAGGTTGGTTTCATTAATATGGTCCTCTCACAAAGAAAGATGACTTGTTTTAGTTCACCTACTTCCTGTATTAAATAGTGATGTGCAAAATGTTGTGAAAAACCATGGAGCAGGTACGTATAGTGCATCTGCAGGTAAATGAACATCAAATCTCTAAGACAGACTGAAATCTGTATATTTATCACCCTTATGATAAAACCCATGTCAGCCATTGGTTTATGGACTTTGTATTTTGAAGCCTCAACATTTGCTTTCTTGCTGTTGCTATGTTGGGACCATATTAGGATGAGGGATCAGAATCTGGAGTCATGCACACTATTGTTTCATTTAGTGTGTATCCATAAGATTCGTACAGCAGATCCAAGTTGTGCCTTGAAAACAGGAAAGTCGTCTGCATAGAGGAGAACTGTAATAGCAGGCTTGTAAAAAGTGAGGCTTTGTGCTCTCGTTTTACTTCTGTCACCCTGTTTTGATGCAGATTTCACTTGAAATCAGGCAAGAACTGGACTTATTTTTTTATGTGTTCTTGTGAATTGATTGTGTATCGCATATGTTTGATTTGACTTTCTGCAAGACAACAGTTGTCCGCTGGCCAAAAAAGTTTTCCAAATACCTCCACGTGATCTAGCCTGGATTTAGAAAAGAATAGCAAAAAAAAATCTGCACCTCCTGCTTCAGATGCAATTTGTGTTTCTGTGTTCAGAGGCAGCGGCGAGAGGGGAGACCTCGGCTCATCCAGCTGGAGAGCCTGACCAGGAGGAGTCGAACATTAACTGAGCTCTTCCAGGGCACCCTGCAGACTCGGCTGCTGGCATCGGCGAGGGATGACGTGAACGCCAAACTGGAGTCCATCACAGGTCAACTGCAGGTATGCGAGTCAGACCTTCTGAGGAGGGTTTCACTTTTCTCTTCTTTATAATTGACTCTTTTCTCTCTCTTTCAGCTCCTTGTCTCAGAGTGGGAGGGATTTGAAGCACAAAGGGAGGAACTTGTCATTTGGTTGGCTGATATGGATGTGAGGTTGACCAGCTGACAGGAAACACCAGTGAAAAACTGAAACAACTGCAGGTGTGGGCTTGTTTTGATATGACATATACAGGGAGTGCAGAATTATTAGGCAAGTTGTATTTTTGAGGAATATTATTATTGAACAACAACCATGTTCTCAATGAACCCAAAAAACTCATTAATATCAAAGCTGAATGTTTGTGGAAGTAGTTTTTAGTTTGTTTTTAGTTTTAGCTATTTTAGGGGGATATCTGTGTGTGCAGGTGACTATTACTGTGCATAATTATTAGGCAACTTAACAAAAAACAAATATATACCCATTTCAATTATTTATTTTCACCAGTGACACCAATATAACATCTACACATTCACAAATATACATTTCTGACATTCAAAAACAAAACAAAAACAAATCAGCGACCAATATAGCCACCTTTCTTTGCAAGGACACTCAAAAGCCTGCCATCCATGGATTCTGTCAGTGTTTTGATCTGTTCACCATCAACATTGCGTGCAGCAGCAACCACAGCCTCCCAGACACTGTTCAGAGAGGTGTACTGTTTTCCCTCCTTGTAAATCTCACATTTGATGATGGACCACAGGTTCTCAATGGGGTTCAGATCAGGTGAACAAGGTGGCCATGTCATTAGTTTTTCTTCTTTTATACCCTTTCTTGCCAGCCACGCTGTGGAGTACTTGGATGCGTGTGATGGAGCATTGTCCTGCATGGAAATCACGTTTTTCTTGAAGGATGCAGACTTCTTCCTGTACCACTGCTTGAAGAAGGTGTCTTCCAGAAACTGGCAGTAGGACTGGGAGTTGAGCTTGACTCCATCCTCAACCCGAAAAGGCCCCACAAGCTCATCTTTGATGATACCAGCCCAAACCAGTACTCCACCTCCACCTTGCTGGCGTCTGAGTCAGACTGGAGCTCTCTGCCCTTTACCAATCCAGCCACGGGCCCATCCATCTGGCCCATCAAGACTCACTCTCATTTCATCAGTCCATAAAACCTTAGAAAAACCAGTCTTGAGATATTTCTTGGCCCAGTCTTGACGTTTCAGCTTGTGTGTCTTGTTCAGTGGTGGTCGTCTTTCAGCCTTTCTTACCTTGGCCATGTCTCTGAGTATTGCACACCTTGTGCTTTTGGGCACTCCAGTGATGTTGCAGCTCTGAAATATGGCCAAACTGGTGGCAAGTGGCATCTTGGCAGCTGCACGCTTGACTTTTCTCAGTTCATGGGCAGTTATTTTGCGCCTTGGTTTTTCCACACGCTTCTTGCGACCCTGTTGACTATTTTGAATAAAACGCTTGATTGTTCGATAATCACGCTTCAGAAGCTTTGCAATTTTGAGACTGCTGCATCCCTCTGCAAGATATCTCACTATTTTTGACTTTTCTGAGCCCGTCAAGTCCTTCTTTTGACCCATTTTGCCAAAGGAAAGGACGTTGCCTAATAATTATGCACACCAGATATAGAGTGTTGATGTCATTAGACCACACCCCTTCTCATTACAGAGATGCACATCACCTAATATGCTTAATTGGTAGTAGGCTCTCGAGCCTATACAGCTTGGAGTAAGACAACATGCATGAAGAGGATGATGTGGACAAAATACTCATTTGCCTAATAATTCTGCACTCCCTGTATTTGATATGAAACATACGTCAGAGACATTATCCTAAACTGGACTAACAAAGGACCATGAGTACAACATGAAACGTACATTACATAGCGTAATGCTAAAGTTCATTGATCATTTTAATCATAAACTTGTTGTTGAAATATTTTTACTGAACATGCAAACATCTGCTGATGAAAATGTGTTGATTTATTGGTCTGTTATGAAGCTATTGCTATTTCTAATGTGTTTTATGACTTTCTGATGTTTTATTAATTAAACAATACATGTATTGTTGTGTTATCTGTAGCTATAGTATTTATATATATATTTATTTATAGTATAGCAAATATATTTAATTATTACTGTTTAAAACACTAATATGTGACATGTATTAGTAGTGATGTTGTGCTGAGGGTTAAAATGCCTTTTTGTCTTTTGGTAACTACAAAATGACAATAAACCATTAATATATGTCTATGCTGTGCTCGTATTTATTTTTACCCTACTCAAATTCAATTTATGATGCATTTTATTTTGAAAGATTTAAAATGTTTTTTTAAAGAACCACTCAAAAAAGGTTCTTTAAAATGGTTCTTTTAAAGAACCATTTGAAGGACCTTTTTAAAAATGGTTCTTTAAAGAACCATTTTTAAAAAGGTTCTTTGAAAAACCATTAAAGGTGCCCCAAAGAACCATTTCTTGATGGTTCTTTGGGGCACCTTTAAAAGGTTCTTCAATGAACCACTGAAAGAAATGGTTCTTCAAAGAACCATTGTTTGAAAGGTTCTTTGTGGCACCAAAAAAGGTTCTTCTATGGCATCAGTCTAAAGAACCACTTTTGGTTCCAGTTGGCACCTTTATTTTTCTGAGTGCAGGAGAAGTTTTTACTGAATCATTAGAGCTGAACAGGTAATGAAGAAACAGGTTTACATTTTAGGTCACATGAATGAGTTGAAGGGAAGTTATGAACTGTTTATGAGAGACAAATAACACCAGGATCCTTTTCTATGTAGCTGACATCTGGTAACTGTGCAGGGGCGGATCTAGCAAAGTTTTGCCAGGGGGCCAGGTAGGGCATTAACAGGGAAAGGGGGGCACAAAGACATAATTTTCTTTCTTATTCTCATTTAAAATGTCTAGCTTTTAATAAATAATTATTCTAAATCTTACTACCAAAGTGGTGATCTGGTTAAATGTATAGAGATCCATTATTGTATGTAGTAAATATTAAGTCTAATATATACCCTAGTAATAGTAGTACATACAGCACTTTTTCCTTTGGGAAGGTACCATCTGCGCTGTCTGCAACTGTATTGAAGAAAAATATTGAATCTAATTATTATAGAAAAATAATTGATTTCTGTGCATTAAAGTAGATTACGTCAATTAAGCATTATCAGGCGGAGGGTGCGGGGTGGTTTCCTAATATTTTTGCTGGGAGTTGGCAGCCCTATTAGTTTAATATTTCTATGTACTGTTTAGAATACCTGAATAAGGAGGATGGTGTAAGTTTTTTAGGTTGATCAGTATTGCTGAAGTATAAAATATTTTGGGTGCAGTGTATTTTTTGCATACAGGTATAACAGAATAGTTTTAATGTTTTGTTTTTAAAACTGAGTATGAACTTATACAAAATGCAGCAAAATATTTATAAAAACAGTTTTATTTATTATAAAATACACTATATCGGATTCATATCGGCATCGGCAGATAATCAAATTTATGATATCGGTATCGGACATAAAAAAGTGGTATCGTGCCATCTGTAGTTTGCACAGAGGCACAAGTAAGATTTGTTTTGTTACAAGGGAGTATCATGAAGTAATGCACTAATGGCTTGGAAACGGTAATTGTTTGTCTTTCTAAAGTTTTTATTTTATTTTATTTTTTTTATTTGTCTTCCTTTTCTGGCAGATTTTCTTCCCCTTATGTGTTACTGTTTATTCAAGAAGATGGTGTTATTTTGGTAAGTACATGCAAATTCCTTACATATTTATCACAACAGTATTTGTCACAGTATTGCAGGGACAAGTTTATCTATCTCATCTTAAGGGTTCTTGTGATTATTAATATTGATATTATTAATATCAATTAATATATATGATTAAATTTATTTTATCCAGGACAAAAGAAAAAAAAAACTTCTGAAAGTGAAATGAAAAACAGGAATTTAGTTCTTGTGAGTTAAGAGGATGCAGAGCATATGCTTAGATGGAGGTGGATCATTCACTGTGGTGATCCCTGAAGGAAACAGCCAAGAGAAAGAGGATCAGATTGCAAAAAAAATGTGGTTTGTGTGCATACATGAGTCTTTACGGTACCCACAGGACTTCTGAAGTACAAGTACTCTGAAGTTTGCAGAGCAATTTCAGAGATGTTTGGGGATTACATGGCAAGCATGTTTTTAGTTGCACATCTAAATTTTCTCTGCTCTCTGTTTGGGCCAGAGATCCAATGTTGTCCATGACTATCTCCCCTTCAACAAATATTCCAATGTCATCATAATTAGGGCTGGGTATCGTCACTGATTTCTAGAATCGATTCAATTCCGATTCACAAGGTCCCAAATCGATTCGATCCACGATTCGATTTAATTCGATTCGATTCGATTTAAATCTGGGAAATTTTGACAGTCAGAAGTATAATTCAGATCAGAACATTTACATATTTTTGTATCTATAAAAAGGAAGCTGACACTCGCAAGACTTTATCCAAGGTGTGAGCATCACAGCAGATGCCTTTGTGTCAAAGTAGCTGAAGATAAAACACAGAAAAACATGAAGGTGATTTTCCTGGCCTGGGATTTTATAAAAATATTCTGCAGTACATCAAAAACGAAAGAAAACCATTAATTAATGAACATTGCCTCTGACGTTACAGCGCTTTTATTAGACACACGGCTAAGCATTTTGCATTTTGAATAATATTAAAAAGTTTAAATTTGTTCAGTATTGAACAGCAGAAATGAGGTTTTCTTTTCGGAAGAATGTAAAAGGGAAAAAAACAGCGGCCGACAGCGCTGTAAACAACAGTAGACTTGTGCGTAACAAGCAAACGAATAATGAAGAAAGCGAAACTGTTCGAGAGAGAGAGGGGGGGGGGGGGAGGGAGGGAGAGAGGGAGAGAGAGAGAGAGGGAGAGAGAGAGCTGCGCATCGCAATGGAAGCAAAACAGTAAAAGAGTGAATTCATGACGATGTTTATGTGAAGCGTTTGGATCTTCTTTTGCTGCTGGTTCGGTCAATATTGTTTGGAGAGAGATCAAACTAACAGCTTTAGAATCAGCGCATAAAGGGCGTGAACACAAAGCTCGGACCCGGATCAGCGAGCTGTCGGCTTTCAGCCCCGACTGTGAGAAAGGCGACATCTAACTGATTCTGATCCGCGGGTTGCGCTGTGTGTTTAAGTCTATGTGCAGAATCCCTGTACCTGCTCTCATTTACTGTTTGGTGGTTCTTGAAATTTTGTGAGATGTCACCAGAGATTCTGGCATTTCGGACAAAATAAATTTATATTAAAAAATCGATTCAGGATTTTAATGAATCGATTTTACGTTATCCAAGCCAGAATCGATTTTAATCGATGAATCGATTATAAAAACCCACCCCTAATCATAATGTCCATTTTGTCCATCCTCCTTGTTGATGACATAAATGCCCATGGTGTGCTTCTTCAGGTCTGTCTGGATATCATCTCCTTCAATGTCCTAAACATTTAATATCTGCTGGATAGGAAGATTTCTAAAACCACACATCAAGAGAATGCTGTTATGTAAATTACCAATGACTGGTGCTCTTGTGAATAGGAGTGAAACTCTTGTACAACAATCATTTGTTCTGTGTTATGTTTTGATTGAACATTTTAACTTTCAATAATGAATGTTTCACGTGTGGTACATTTGAGTAGCTTGAAGAGCAATTTTGTAATTATTCAGTTATAGCTGCTGCCCTGCGTATAATCAGTGTTAACTCAACCGAATTTAAAAGAAAACAAAAAAAAATAATTCATGATTACCACACTGCAGCACACTGGTAACACTTTAAAGACTATTAATTGTTTCGAAGCGAGTATGTTAGGTCAGAAAACATGTAAAACATTCAGAATCTTCAAGGAAGGACTAGAATGGAAAGACAGTGGTCAATAAGCAGTAAGGAAAACACAATTTTAGTTTTAAGTCTAATTACCTTATTAAAATGCAATTTCTAAATATGGATCGCAGAACAGCAAGTCTGAAACTGGTTAGTTTGTGGATGCATCAGTTTCTTTTTTTTTTTTTTTTCTCCCCTGTCCCATTTGGTTCTTTAGTCGTCAGAATTGTTGTCTGAAGACCAACAAGGATACCCAATGGATTTACTTTGCCAAATGGATCATCGTGGCATTGCCGTATTGGTCCATTTGGTCGATCTTTGTTTTTATTATTTATTATATTTTATTTTCAGATGTTACAGATGGGACAGACATGAGTGAGGGATAGGAAAGGGAGAAAGAAAGAGGAAAGAAAGGTAAAACAGAAGGGGAGAGGGACAGTGAGAAAGGGGGGGAGAAAAAAAAATAAAAATCTCCTGGATCACCTGTTGAGAGAAGAATAGAAAACAAGCAAAAAAAAGACAAAAAAAAAACAAAGCAACATACTAAACACAACACCATCGCATTAATCTAGCTAAGTGTAAACAGCAGTAAATACTAAATATTCAATGTTGTTGTGCAGCACGCAGGACAGATGTGCTTCGAAGTAGCAGCCAAGAAAGGTGTAATTTGGGTCTACGAGCAGTGAACACCCGTGTGCATACCTGTGTGGATCAGCGCGCTTGTATTCCAAAGGTTTCTCCATGTAACGATCTGCTAGGGAGTGTGGGGGGGCCACAGCCCCGTCCTCCAGGGTGTGAAGCAGGTATGGAGGAGATCAAAACTCCAGACATCCGGAGGCCCCCAGAACACAAGAGACCAAGGAAGACCAACAGAGGGGCAGCCGCGCCACTGTTCCAGTAAGAGCTGAGGAGAGTCCCAGATGAGGGTTCACTCAGCAGCCGCGGAGCAGAAGCCAGGGGGAGTTGCAGTGACGCGCCCATGAGCTCCGCCGGCCGCCAGCTGTGCCTGAGTGACCGAGCCCCAGGCTGAGAGGCCGGGGGCACCCCACCCCCGAAGGGGCCCGAGCGAGCGCCAGGCTCCAGGCCCCGATAAGCGGCCGCCAAGGAGTGAGCCGGTGTGTACCTGGACGCCCACCCCCGGACACAAAGAACCACCAACGCACCGACACCTGAGGGAGTCCGCCACCGGCAGGGGAAGTGGTGGTAGGTGGAGATAGGCCTCCAAACCTTGGAGGGCCTGAGGTGTCCCCAGAGAGGTGGCGTCTGATACCCAGCCTGACATATAGACACAGACATACAGGCACACACAGACACAAACATCCATTCCCCCCCTCATGCTCTCATATGCACTCCACACTCAACCAACGTGGAGACAAACATAAAGAGACGCTGTACACACGATCACACTCCCCAAGCGTACTCTACAAACCGGGTCTAGGTACCCTTGCCCCTGGAGGGGGGAACCGCACCCAGACCCAGGTGGTGTTACCCTTTTCCCTGCGGTGGGGAGAGGCAGACCACTCCGACTCCGTAGCAGCAGGGAGGCCCCACACTCCAGACCGCAGTCGGACGGCCAACTCCACCTAGCCCTCCCGCTCCAGCAGGCCGCAGAGAATGGGGGTGGGAGAAGACTCCAAACCTCCCTCCACCCGCTCATTGTAGTGTTGATGCATGTGTGTTCTAAGGTGCAATTAAAACCCAGGAGGGCATGGAGCTACCTGCCAAGGAGCAGCAGGTAAGCACATAGTCCCTCCTGATAGCCCTCAATGTCTAAGTGTATTTAAAATTGAGAGGTGGGCAACGACGCCAGGGGTGAGGTGTACACCCTGATGGTAATTTGGACTCCGTGATTGTGCCCACCCCCAATATCCTATATGTATGTGTAATGAGAGTGTGAATAATGTGAATGTCTAAGTTGTGGGATAAAATTGAGGCAGAGGCAGCCAGAAGGGGACAGAGGGGGGGTAGCCTCCTCTGCACCCTGGTGACATACCCCTACTCCAAGGCCCTGCATGTGTGGGTGGTTGTGGTGGAGCGGGAAGAGGGAGGCAGCTGGAGATGGGGAGGGAAGGAAGGGAGGGGCAGGTAACCCCTCCCTGGGGCCAGCTCCCCCGCTGACCCCAGTAGGCACACCCGCCAGGGGAAGGGGGCCCAGGCCCATCCAGACCGGGGCCCAGTGCAGCAGCGCCCCCCGGCCCCACAGAGCCCGGGACAGTCCACCCAACCCCACCACAGAGAAAACTGCACCCACCCCACCATCAGTTTCTAATTGTGATACTTTATACTGCTGGCAGTGTTTTATTCTTTTATGTAAGGAGTTTTTTTTTTCTTTTTTAGAGGAAGAGAAACATTGGTTAACATTTCTCTTGTCTGTTGTTTCTGTTTTGTTTGAATACAGCTTTGTAAAGCTAGTTCATAGGCAAAAGTTTTGTAATTTGTATTATACAAATTGCAGCAATTTCCCTTAGAGATGTGGATTCTTATTCTGTTTGCAACAAATTTAGCATTAATAAATGATGTGAAAGAATTTTGTAGTTTTCATTATTGACGTTTTTAAAAACTACAAATCAGGGTAAGCAATATTTTTTTAAGTAAACTTAATTTAATTGAAATAGAGAGAAATTAACAATTTGATTGATTTGAATATAAGTTTGGGACATAAGTGTAAAGGAAACAAATTATTTTGGTACACTTAACACGACCTTAGTTGGACTTACTAATAATATTTGACTAAGTCGTATCCACAACAGTTAAGTTAAAGTAGCTTAAAAATATATGTTGGTTTTACTCGCTTAAATTAAATTCAGTGTACTTAAAAAATATTTCTGGATTCAAACAAATTTATTTTGTGCAACAACTTGTCATAAAAAAAATTTGAGTAAATTGAACAAAACATTATTTTCAGTGCAGGCTTTTTGAGCCATGCCTGGCCACAGCACAGGGGCTCCACGCCACAAGTACCCCAACTCTTGCTCTAGGGCGGACAACCATCGAACCAACCGGACTATATCCAGGGACAGCACAACCAGCCAAGACTCCTACAAGGATCCTCATGGGGAGCAAATACGTGACCACTCCCGCTATTCAGAGGGCAGGTATGGTCGAGGAAGAAGCCACCCTCGAAACGGCACAGGAAGGGGTTCAGAGACAATAGGATTTATTCCGGGGTCGGCAGACAGCGTGCCGAGCAGCAGGCAGTCCTGTGCCTCCATGGGCTGGAGTAGCTGTAAGGCTCTTATCTGTTCTGTTCTCACCTGTGGATTTTATGGCACCCGGGAGCCCTGCCTCCCCGTTAACGAGAGCTCCACAGACCATACCCCCAAAACGGTCGCTGACCCTCGACCTCCTAATGGCATAGCTGTGAAAACCCCTGGCATGTCTTTGGAGCCCAATAATAAGCAGCCCAAGACCCCCAGGTTGCCCCTGAATGACAGTTTCCGTTACCCAGATGTGCACATAGCAGGTCAGAAGGTAAAGTACCCAGTTGCTGACCCCAAACGGGGTCGCGCATCAGGTAAAGGGGATAACCAGCGGCCGGTCAGCAGCACCAGCCTTATATCCTACGAAGACTATGACTTGGATGAGCAGAGCGACAAAGACATTGACTCTCTGATCACCAAGAAGCTGCTGGAGCTTTACGCCCTGCATCAGATTGACCAGCTGGCCAAGTGCACCTCTGATTCCTCCTTCTCCCGCGAGATCAGCGAGCTCATCTACAGCATCGCTCAGGACTACAACCTGGAGGATAAAGAGGCCGAGTGCAAGCTGGTGCACGGGGTCATCCGCATCAGTACGCGGAAGGGCAAAAGGAACAAGGGCTACCTGTCGACCGGGCAGCATCATAACAGCAGGAGGGATGGGACCCTCCCCGACAGTGGCAACGAGACCATGACAAACACCTTCATGAGCAGTGATTTTCCAGAGGTGAAAGTGTCGGAGCAGACACCATCAGACGAGCTGGCGAGAAAGATGAGAAATTACAGCGGGCGAACATATTCCTCCAGCACTACTACGGCTTACTCAGCGTACCACCACGACACTGAAACCTACTCCTCAGGCGCTCCTCTGATTCTCTAAAAGTCAAACAAAAACAATGAGATGTAGCCAGTTACATGTTATGCATTGTGATTTATTTTGAAATGTACGTTCATTCATGTCGTCTTACATAGTCAGGGACTGAAATCCACCTTCAAAATATACTATCATGAGTGCTTAAGCAGTGTATTTGTTTTATTCACAAGACAAGAATAGACGGTCTTAATATAAAGTCAAATTAAAACTAAAGCAAAAAGCTCTGTCTCTCCTGAGTGGTTTAGGCTTGTGCCTTGTTCAACCTCATTGCTCATCTTACTAATTTAGAATAAATAGGATGTCACCAATTATTAGCTTCATAACTACAACTGTAGACACTCATCATGGTTCACTCGCTTGATAATTAAAGCAGTTTCTACACTCATGTACCACGTGTTGTCTGTTTCCATGACACATGTGGCAAGATCACAAACCTTGTCAAACACAATAGGAAATCATAACAACGTGAGGAGAGGGACAGGTGGACTTCTTTGGTGCTGCAGGAACTACCCAGGTACAGAGGGAGGAAAATGTGGAGCTGTTAGCAACATGTTCAGCACCACTGCTGCTAAATTTGGGACATTTTGCAAAGTCACTTACGTCTACCTTTAGTCAACCCCTGTTTTAAGGACAGTAGTGGGTTTGAGCAGGATTCGAACCTGGGCCTCCTGGTCTCAATGCGGCTATTCATCCCATTGTGTTCTCAAAGCATTTCATGCGACCTTAAAGCTCTCACGAATTACATTAAGTTGCTGAACCCTGACCTCTGACGTGGCAGATTAGTTGGCTTAGCTATAAACTTTGGTGTGTAACTCTGTATGGATCGAAGAATGTATTGACAGTGGGGGTTTGCCTGTCGTAAAATGAGTAAAAGCTGCCTCAGCCAGATAAACAATAGAATTAGAGGAAAACTACTGAGGAGGGGGACACAGGGCAGCCCCGGCCTCTCCTCCAGCTGGGATATCCAAAGAATCGGTGAGGTCAAGAAGTAAACCTCAAGGCTATATTTTGAAAAAAAAAAGGAATTCCCAACATCCTTAACTCTACAGAGCTCCATTAGTTCAAATGTACACAAATCAAATTGGTTATGAAATCAGTAATGAAATCAATACATGCTAAAATAATAGCTGTATGGGTTCAGCTTGGAGTAAAATGTGTCTTTGAAATCACCTAATATCAGCTCACTTGGCCTAGATTTAGTCAGGCTAGGTTGTAGAGCATTTTGAGTGGATTATATTGGCTAGGTATCATTAACCTATACGTGTACTTCCACTAAAACAGCCAGTGTAGGCTTTCAAAAAATAAAAATAGAACTCAATATTTCATACAGAGATAATACCTTGCAACTATAAATGTAATACTTTCAGTCATATTTGTTGTTTTTATAATATAATGTTTTTAAATGTGGGTGATAACTTTTAAAGGTTTATTTCTTTTCTGATAGTGTTTCATAGTAAAACAAGAAGTGTTGTGATGTCTTGTACTATGAAGGTATGATTGTAAAGAGCAAACGGGTGAGGTGTTTCAGGTGTGCAGATCCGACTACAAGCCAACGAAATGAAGATAAAAAATTTCAGAGGTGGGCCATTCTGGTGTCACAAATTTATGAAACGAAAAGGACTGTACATCTGACAGAGTGGAGAAGTGTGAAAACATCCACGATCACCAACGGATTTCAAAGGGCTGGACTGCTGCTTGATGGAGATGAGGACACCGCCACGGCCCTTCAGAGGGTGTTCGACTCCAACACTGACAACGAGAATTTTTTTGGTTTTGAAAGCCGACACTGGAGAAGAGGACTTTGGTGGTTTTAGTGCGCAGGAAGAAGAGAAAGATGGTGGTGAATGACTGACTTTTCTTCTTGTTAAAGCCATGTTACTGCACCTGAGCCTAAAAGGTAGGCCAAATCGTTTTTTCTGGTGTGCTGTAGGTTATTGTTATGTACTACTACATTTGTTACTCGTTTATAAAGCACAGTACATGTTTCGTTCTTGTAATTACCGGTACTTGTACATAAAAAGTTGTGCAAATATGTACCGGTAACTTGTTTTTCAAAATATTAATACAAGGGATGTGTTCCCAAACAGCCATCTCTTTCCTGACAATCCCCTTTGTGCATATTCTCTTACATATGGTAAGCAAACATTAAAGCACCTGCGGCTTTTAGTCAGGTGCGGCTGATGTAGGTACAAAACAGGATTTTCCCCTGATTTTAGCTTGTGCGGCTAATATTCAGGTGCGCTTTGTAGTCCGGAAAGTACGGCAATTTAATTTCAAGGGGAAATTAAGTCTCACTGAGGTTAAAGGCCAAAGAATAAAAGTGGGTTTTAAGACGCAATTTAAAATTGGACAGTGAAGGGGCCTCTCTAACGTGCAAGGGCAAATTATTCCATAATTTTGGAGCCACGATAAAGAAGGCCCGCTCCCCTCTGAGCTTCCTCCTGGATCTCAGTACCTCCAGGGGCAGCTGACCTGGGAGACCGACAGGGTGTGTGGAGATGAAGAAGCTCAGAGAGGTAAGGCGGGGCAAGACTGTGAACATAAGAATTTTAAAATTAACTCTAAAAGACACAGGCAGCCAGTGCAGTGAGGCTGGGACAGGGGTTATATGCTCTATTTTAAAAGTTCCTGTTAGGAGTCATGAAGCAGCGTTTTGAACCAGCTGCAGACTTGAGAGCAATGACTGACTGACCCCCACGTATCTACAGAGGAGGACTCGCAGGGACCACTGGGTCCAAACACCAACAACTCTGTTTTCTTTTCATTAAAATTTAAAAAGTTTAGAGCCAACCAAGCTTTAATGTCATCTAGGCATGTTGTGAGAGGTTTTATGGAGATGCCACCCTTCTGCTTCAGGGGTAAATAAATTTGGATGCCATTATCATCTAGAAAATCTTTCAGTTGACTAAAAACAATTTTCTCTAAAACCTTGGAAAGTAAAGGGAGCTTGGAAGTAGGTCTATAGTTCGCTAAAACTGTGTGGCTGGTGCACAGATGTAACAGTGATTGCTCAGCACTGCTCTTCCTCTCTGGAATACCTTTTTATTCACTGCAAACCGTTTTATTCTCCGCGGGAGTTTGCTTCATTCATCCTGGCCGCTGTTTACATCCCGCCAGATGCGGATGCGCAGGCAGCTCAGTGCACACTCACGGAGCAGATACTGCACATGGAGCGGACATTCCCGGACTCTCTCATCATTGCTCTTGGGGACTTTAACAAAGCCAATCTGAGCCATGAGCTTCCCAAATACAAGCAGTATATTAAATGCCCGACCAGAGAGGAGAGGACATTAGACCACTGTTACAGCACGATCAGCGGGGCCTATCGTGCGGTGCCCCGCGCTTCACTCGGACTTTCTGACCATGTCATGATCCTTCTAATCCCCGCGTACAGACAGAGGCTGAAGCTCTCCAAACCTGTCGTGAGGACCAAAAAACTGTGGAGCAACGAGGCTGTGGAGGAGCTTCGCACGTGTTTGGAGTCTACAGACTGGGACACAATGAAGGCTGCTTCTAACAGCTTGGACGAGTTTACGGACACTGTCACCTCCTATATCCACTTCTGTGAGGACAGCATTGTGCCATCACGCACCAGGGTGAGTTATAACAATGACAAACCCTGGTTTACTCCTAAACTCAAAAAGCTGTGGCTGGAAAAGAGAAAGGCGTTCAGAAGCGGAGACAGGGACTGCTACAGAGAGGCCAAGTACAGGTTCACTAAAGAAGTGGACATTGCTAAACACCAGCACTCTGAGAAGATGCAGCAGCAGATCTCAGAGAATGACTCGGCCTCTGTGTGGAAAGGTTTTAGGAATATCACCAACTACAAGCCTAAAACCCCCCACTCCACTGATGACTTGCTCTTGGCCAACACCCTTAACGACTTCTACTGCCGTTTTGACGAGCCATCAGGAAGTCTTCACACCTCCAACGGCCCCAACAATAGAGACACTTTGGACACTCATTCCCCCACCTCTCCCCCCTCCATAGAGCCATCACCACCTTCAAACACTTTATCTACAACACCCCCCTCCTCACCCCACACAAAAGAGGATTTCACACCACCTCCTCCCACCACAACTCTTCATATTCATGAAGAAGGTGTGAGGAAGAAGTTTAAGAGTCTGAATGCTCGAAAAGCTCCCGGCCCAGACGGTGTGTCTCCTGCCACCCTCAGACACTGTGCAAACGAGCTGGCCCCAGTGTTTTCTGGCATTTTCAACTCAACGCATGTCATGTGCCTGCCTGCTTCAAGTCCTCTACCATAATCCCTATCCCCAAGAAACCTAGGATCACTGGACTAAATGACTACAGACCCGTGGCTCTGACATCTGTGGTCATGAAGTCTTTTGAGCGCCTGGTTCTCTCCTATCTCAAGACCCTCACAGCCCCCCTCCTGGACCCCCTGCAGTTTGCATACAGAGCCAACAGGTCTGTAGATGACGCCATCAACATGGCCCTACACTTCATCCTGCAGCATCTGGACTCCCCAGGAACCTACGCCAGGATCCTGTTTGTGGACTTCAGCTCTGCCTTCAACACCATCCTTCCAGACCATCTCCAAGGCAAGCTTTCCCAGATGAATGTGCCTGATCCCATCTGCCGGTGGATCACTGACTTCCTGACGGACAGGAAGCAGCATGTGAGGCTGGGAAAGAATGTCTCAGACTCCCGGACCATCAGCACCGGCTCCCCTCAGGGCTGTGTTCTTTCTCCTCTGCTCTTCTCCCTGTACACCAACTGCTGCACCTCCACCCACCATTCTGTCAAGCTAATCAAGTTTGCAGATGACACCACCGTTATTGGACTCATCTCGGACGGGGATGCGTCTGCCTACAGGAGGGAGGTTGAACGTCTGGTGTCCTGGTGCAGCCACAACAACCTGGTGCTGAATGCCCAGAAGACAGTGGAGATTATTGTGGACTTCAGGAAGCACACAGCCCCACTCCCCACCATCATCCTGACTGACACCCCCATCACCTCTGTGGACTCATTCCGCTTCCTGGGTACCACCATCACCCAGGACCTGAAGTGGGAGCCCACCATCACCTCCGTCATTAAGAAAGCCCAGCAGAGGATGTACTTCCTGAGGCAGCTGAAGAAATTCAACCTGCCAACACGGACGATGATGCAATTCTACACTGCAATCATTGAGTCCATCCTCACCTCCTCCATCACCGTGTGGTACGCTGGAGCCACTATCAGGGACAAACAGAGACTGCAGCGTGTTGTGCGCTCTGCTGAGAAGGTGATTGGCTGCAGACTCCCATCTCTGCAGGACCTGTACACCTCCAGGACACTGGGGCGTGCAGCTCGGATCTCAGCTGACCCATCTCACCCTGGACACAGTCTGTTTGACCTGCTCCCCTCGGGCAGGAGGCTCCGGTCCATTCGCACCAGAACCTCTCGCCATAAGAACAGTTTCTTCCCCTCTGCTGTTGGACACATGAACAATAACCGTATGACTGTTCCCACCACTAACACATGACCCTACGCTGTGTTCACTGCATCATTCAATGTTTGGCACTGATCACCACCTGCACTCATGTATATATCATGTATATATCTATCTACTTAGCACTTCTAATTCTTATTCTTATTTTTATTTTAATGTCTATTTTAGCGTAATTTATGAGAGTATGTTTGCACTGAAGCACCGCAGCAATTTCCTAATGTTATAAACCTGCTCAACATTTGGCAATAAAACCCTTTCTGATTCTGATTTTGATGCCATAGCCCTGACACTACACACTGCCCTGTCACACCTGGAGAAGAGAGACACGTATGTGAGAATGCTGTTTGTAGATTACAGCTCAGCATTCAATACCATCGTTCCCTCGAAGCTGGACAGGAAACTGCAGGATCTAGGACTGAGCAGCTCCCTCTGCAGCTGGATCCTTAGCTTCCTGTCTGACAGACGCCAAGTGGTCAGACTGGGCAACATCACCTCATCCCCCATCACACTGAACACTGGTGCTCCACAGGGGTGTGTACTGAGCCCTCTCCTGTACTCACTCTACACCTACGACTGCACAGCCACTAACAACTCCAACATCATTGTGAAGTTTGCGGACGACACTACAGTGGTGGGTCTTATCACCAATGGTGATGAGACGGCTTATAGGGAGGAGGTCAGCGCCCTGACCCACTGGTGTCAAGACAACCATCTCACCCTCAACGTCGCAAAGACAAAGGAGTTGATAGTGGACTTCCGGAGGTGCAGAGAAGTACACACCCCCATCACCATCAACGGCGCTACTGTGGAGAGAGTGAGCAGCTTCCGGTTCCTTGGAGTACACCTGGCTGAGGATCTTACATGGTCAGTACACACAAACAAAACAGTGAAGAAGGCGCAGCAGCGCCTCTTCTTTCTCAGGAGACTGAAAAGATTCGGCATGAGCCCCAGCATCCTCAGGACCTCCTATCACTGTTCCATTGAGAGCATCCTCACTGGATGCATCACCACCTGGTATGGCAAACAGCACCGCCTACAACTGCAAAGCTCTCCAGCGAGTAGTGCGGTGCTCTGAACGGATAATTGGAGGTGAGCTTCCCTCCCTCCAAGACATCTACAGGAAGCGGTGCCTGAGGAAAGCGGGGAGGATCATCAAGGACTCCAGTCACCCCAGCCATAAACTGTTCAGACTGCTTCCATCAGGAAGGAGGTTCTGCAGCATCCGGTCCCGTACCAGCAGACTGAGAGACAGCTTCTTCCATCAGGCCATCAGACTGCTGAACACGTCATAGACACCACAGCTTCACTACTGGAACTTTAACATTATGCACTCCATACTGTACAGTAATGCCACTGTTTGCACATGTCTCACTCTGTATATTTTTATATATTTTATTTATTGTTTAGTCTATTTAATTTGTAAAATATGTACACACACACACACACACACACACACACACACACACACACAGAAAAATATTTAGTATACACATCCAGAAATGCATATACTATTATATATCTATTATATATTGTTCATATATTTATTAGTTTCAGATGTAGCCATTCTTGTATTTTGCTTGTTTACATTATTGTATTTTGCACAACTCTGTTGCTTGTGAAGCTCGCACACAAGAATTTCACTCACATGTGCTGTACCAATGTACCTGCACATGTGATGTGACAATAAAAGTGATTTGATTTGATTTGATTTGATTCTGATCAAGACCAGGTTTCTTAAGCAGTGGCTGCACTAGTGCATGTTTGAAACTTGCAGGAACCACACCAGGAGACAGACTGCTGTACCTTCTCTCTGTATTTAGACTCATTGTTGTTGGTGATGAGACCCACCACTGTTGTGTCATCTGAAAACTTGATCATGTGATTTGAGCTGTACTGTGCAGTACAGTCATGTGTTAGCAAGGTGAACAGCAGTGGACTAAGCACACAGCCCTGTGGTGATCCTGTACTCAGTCTGTGTTATTTCCTATGGAGACAGACTGGGACCTGTGTCACGGTCTGGAGGGCAGACCGTGGGGATGTGGGGAAAGGAGGACCCAAAACGCAGACTCTGCGATGCAAACAGTGCTCTTTATTTACAGTGGAAAGCTGTAAACACAATAACTCCCCGTTGCTCCCTCGAACCCCGTGTGCGTGCTTCCCTCCGACGTCTGTGCTCGTGCTCGTGCTCCCCGCTGTTGTGTTACTGCACACCCTGTGCGTGCTGCCCTTCTGGTCCCTCGTTTCACCTGCAGGACAATACAGAAGCAGCCGTTAAACACTGAACCCGCGCGCACACACACGATCCGCACTTCCTAATGCTACACACTGACTTGGAGTCTTAGCTTAATGATCCCGCGCCGGTGGGAGCTCCAACTCTCTCCTAAGTAGCTCCCCCGACGAGCCCTGATCACCAACAGGTGTGGCATGAACTTCAGGTGTGGCCAGTCCTTCCGCAGGGCCACACCCCTCAGGCCTGCAGGTGGCTGAGCTCCATCCTCCAGCCACACCCGCAGACATACACACCTATACCCTGCCTATACATATGAGTGGGACACAGACTAACACAGCACAGTGCAGAAAAACACACACATCACCAAAATAATAATAACAACAATATCAACGGGAGGTGAGTCAAAACTGCTCACGGACCCCGAGTCCTCCAGAGCTGGGTCCATGACAGTACCCCCCCCTCTAAGGGTCGGCTCCCGACGACCCGAAAACAAAAACACAAACCAAAAACCACAGCACAACCAACCCAGGGCGGGCGGCGGGGGTCCAGGACGGAGGGCCAGAACCAAAAACCACAAAAGAAACAACCCCCCCAAGGTCACAGTTCCAAAGTCCGACCGCACCCCCTGCAACGGAGCAAAAAAGGAAAAACGCCACAAAACAGTCTCAGGCGACCCATCATTACAAAAAGAGTTCAGGGGGCCTACCTCGAGTCCAATGGCGGCAACGTTGCAGCTCCGGCGGACGGCCACAGGTCCGGCAGCAGCAGCAAAACAGTTCTGGGGGCCTGCCACTGCTCCAGTGGCGGCGGCACTGCTGCCCCTCCGGTGGCGAGCCCCGGGCCCAGTAGCGGCGGCGCTGCTCCCCAGGCGGCCTGCCCGGGATCCAGTGGCGGTAGCGGCGCTGCTGCTCCTCCGGCGGCCTGCCCCGGGTCCGACGCCGGCGGCGCTGCTCCCCAGGCGGCCTGCCTGGGATCCAGTGGCGGTGGCGGCGCTGCTGCTCCTCCGGCGGCCTGCCCCGGGTCCGACGGCGGCGGCGCTCCTCCCCAGGCGGCCTGCCCGGGATCCAGTGGCGGCAGCGCAGCTCCGGTGAACAACAGCGAGGTGTGGTACATGGCCGATGACATGCCGGTCGATGACGCGCCGGTTGCTGACGCAGACGCGCTGGGCGTAGCTGGCGTGGAGGGCGCGCTAGACGTGATGGTCCATCTGACTTGCTGACCTCCAGTTCAGGCTGAGCGGGTCTCTCCGGACCTCCGAGCTCCTCCGGTGGCAGCGCGGGCTCCACAGGCTCGCTGAGCTCCTCCCGCTCGCCTATCTCCGGCTCGCTGAGCTGCTCCAGCTCCGGCTCACAGGGCTCCGCAGCTGGCGGTGCGGGCTCCTCCGGCTCGCCTAGCTCCTCCGGCACGCTGAGCTGCTCCTCCTCCGGCTCGCTGGGCTCCACGGCTGGCCGTGCGGGCACCTCCCACTCTCTGAGCTCCGCCTCGCCTAGCTGCTCCTCCCGCTCTCCGGGCTCCTGCTCCGGCTCGCAGGGCTCCACGGCTGGCCGTGCGGGCACCTCCCGCTCTCTGAGCTCCTGCTCCGCCTCCCGCTCTCCGGGCTCCTGCGCCGGCTCGCAGGGCTCCACAGCTGGCCGTGCGGGCATCTCCGGCTGCGCTTCAGCCACAGATGGATGATCCGGAGGCGAAGATGGTGACGCGGTGTCCGCAGGTGGGGAAGGTGAAGGTAGAGTAGGTGATACGGACAGCAAAGCCGAGAGTACTGTGGTTGCTGCAGTCGGACGGAACTCTGGTAAAGAAGTGGCTGCAGAGGGCGGAGGCGACGATGGTGTGGCAGCTACTCCCGGCAGACTGGACAGCGATGCAGGGACAGATGGGTGAAATGATGGCAGAGGTGGTCCAGCCGGCATATCGACCTCCAACTGAGGATGAAGGTGAGAGGCTGACTGGACTGAAGACTGAGCTACCAGCTGGGCAGCAGGCTGAGGTGAGGGTGAGATGGCTATTATGAAGGGTGGAGAGGATGAAAATGTTACAGCTGGCTCAACAAATTCCAGGGGTCCAGAGGCAACTGAGACCTCCAGTTTGGCCTCTGGGGAAGCCCTGGGGAGAACCTCCGTCTCCATACGGTCAGACTGAGCCAAAAAGTCATTTGGGTCTGTATGCTCGGAACTCCCCAGCTCCCAGCTTACAGTCTCAGAGGGAACATTTTCTGAGTCTTTGGAGGTACAGCAAACAGTTTCTATTGTCGTGTTTACAGGAAGGGAATTCATAACACCGGCAGAGTCCATTTTACTCACTGTGGCGTCCAGAGCCGCTGGTCCTGAGTCTTCGACCAGCACAGGAGTGAGTGTGGATGTGGTTGAACGCTGCTTGCGAGGACGCTTTCTCCTCCGTGAAGGAGGGGCCGCGTGCATGGAAATCCGCTGTTCATCTGTGTTTTGATCGTACATGACAGGGTTTATTATTGAAACAATATAGTCTGGTTTACTCACTGCGGTAATGAGCGCTGTCGGTCCGTTGCCAGCTGACCGGGCTGAAACCGCAGGAGTAGGTTGAGGCGTAATGGAATGGCGGTGGAGAGTGCGGCATGCCTTCTGTAATGGCGGATCAAACGATTGTGCCGCGAGCATTGACGGGAAAGCCCTCCGCCGACGCGTGAAAAACCAAGCGGCAAGAGTCTCTAGGAGAGCAGCCGAACTGTCCGTGCTCGGGCCACCCAAGCCAAATAATTCAAAACTCGAGCTCTCCCTTAAACTAGTGATCAATTGCCTAAGTTTGTTAATGTCCAAAATGTTCATGGTGAGGGTAGTGGATGTGAGGTAATTGTCAAGGAACACTACCTGTAGGTGTCTCCTGTGTGGGTCTACAGCCTGGATCACGCTCCGGCAGTAATCCCATAGCTGCGCGAGAGATCTCTCCTCCGTGGCAACTCCTGAGTTTGCTGGGTCCATGGTGGTTGGCGGGATCATTCTGTCACGGTCTGGAGGGCAGACCGTGGGGATGTGGGGAAAGGAGGACCCAAAACGCAGACTCTGCGATGCAAACAGTGCTCTTTATTTACAGTGGAAAGCTGTAAACACAATAACTCCCCGTTGCTCCCTCGAACCCCGTGTGCGTGCTTCCCTCCGACGTCTGTGCTCGTGCTCGTGCTCCCCGCTGTTGTGTTACTGCACACCCTGTGCGTGCTGCCCTTCTGGTCCCTCGTTTCACCTGCAGGACAATACAGAAGCAGCCGTTAAACACTGAACCCGCGCGCACACACACGATCCGCACTTCCTAATGCTACACACTGACTTGGAGTCTTAGCTTAATGATCCCGCGCCGGTGGGAGCTCCAACTCTCTCCTAAGTAGCTCCCCCGACGAGCCCTGATCACCAACAGGTATGGCATGAACTTCAGGTGTGGCCAGTCCTTCCGCAGGGCCACACCCCTCAGGCCTGCAGGTGGCTGAGCTCCATCCTCCAGCCACACCCGCAGACATACACACCCATACCCTGCCTATATATATGAGTGGGACACAGACTAACACAGCACAGTGCAGAAAAACACACACATCACCAAAATAATAATAACAACAATATCAACGGGAGGTGAGTCAAAACTGCTCACGGACCCCGAGTCCTCCAGAGCTGGGTCCGTGACAACCTGTCAGTTAGGAAGTCCAAGATCCAGTTGCAGAGAGTGATGTTTATTCCCAGTAGGTCCAACTTCTTCACCAGCCTCTGGGGAATGACAGTGTTGAATGCTGCGCTGAAGTCATTAAACAGCTATCTGACATAAGTGTCCTTTTTGTTGAGATGGGAGAGAGAAAGGTGAACAGCAGACGAGATGGCATGATTTCTGGAGCGGTTTGGGCAGTAGGCAAACTGTAGCAGCTCCAGATTTGGTGGAAGGTGAGTTTTCATGTGCCTCAATACCAGCCTCTCAAAGCACTTTGCGATGATGGGTGTAAGTGTCACCAGCCGGTAGTCATTGAAGCAGGAAACAGTGGCACTTCTTTGGCACTCGGGTGATTTTTGTAGTTTTGATGCATAGATCAGTGGTGTATTTAAGATTGTCCAATCTGGGGGAGGGGTGAAGCCTTTGTTGGGATTCAGAGATTCTTTTATTGCTACCATATAATCTGCCTTATGAAGAATGTATTAATAATATGTTTTACAGTATCATTTATCAGTAATATTTCCTGCAGGGTTTATAAAATTGCATTGAATATGTCTGTCATCACATTGACCTTTCTCTTTTTACAGGTTGAGTTCATTTTATACACAATGCATAAATGTGCTTGGTTAAGAGTTGATGTTCCATTCTAGAAGGTTTTAAGCTTCACTGGTGAGAAAGTCCAGATGATACATGCTGAGGGGAGATGAGAACATAGCAGGTTAATTGCATGCACGCTTACGATACACATATTAATCTAGTAGCAGGTCTGAGCGAAGGCCTAAGCGTCTTCCACTTCAATTTGAGACTGGCTGCAAAGTACTCTACTTAGTGATTAATGACGAGGGTCCATTATTAGCTCTCAGAGATGCCAAGACCTGAAGTTATTACCTTAAAAGGCAAGTAATGTAGAAAAGAGAAGTTATATGTCGGTTTATGGTTATTAAAAGTGTATGTGATGTACCCTTGTCTGCACGAGTTGAACTTTTGCCCGTCTGTCACCATGTATTTTTGAACTGTATTGACCTAGGTGTGATATTTTATCCTATAAAACCAGAACCCAATGTATTCTTGTCAGAGCAAAACAATCCGTATGCTGACGGTTGGTTGTTCTCCTGTGATAATAAAACTCATCGTTTGATTGCACTTTTCCGGAGCCTCCGTCGTTTGTTGTCTGGTCTGAAGTTGATCGATCTCGCAGCACCTTGTATGCTGAATGTTTGAGTAAACAAGGTCTAACATGCTGTCCCCTCTTGTCGCAAAGTCAATGTTCTAATGAAATTTGGGCAGAACTGATTTTTATCAGGTATCTCTCCCTCCTTTTTTGTGACATTGGCAGGACTTTTATTTTGTTGTAATTATAAAAGACCAAATTGGTTGTGAGAGTTGATCATTCAAGATCAGCTCAGCAGACAAAACACAGTTTTAGTGTCATGGTGAGCTGTGCTGGAGGCTAGAGTAGGGCCCAAATACAGGACTCTGAGACAATATTAACTCAAAGAGGCAGCTTTTTTTGATATAGTAATTACATAAAGCAAAGTACAAGACAAAACACTAAAAGAAGCAAACAAAAGATAAACTTGAACTCAGATCTTGGCAACTGAAGCACTCATAACCAGATATAACTGAGAGAACATGAAAGACACTCTATGGCACAGCTACTATGGAGAACATGACAAAGAACAGAGGGCACACATGAAGGGTAACGAGGAGATGGGTAACAGGTGTGAACACAGCTGGGACTAATCAGTCATGGCCAGACACAGAGGAAGGAAAACTGGTTACACTTTGTTTTCTTTTATTTTTCAATACCAAACTGTCATAATACACATAGGTACATATAGAAATGATCTTTTTCTTTTTTATAGCATATAAAAAAAACATAAATGGGATGAGTACCTGAATACCCCCACTCCCTCCCAATAATGTAAAAATGAATATGTTACAGAGGAAATGAATTAACCCATACAAAATATACAAAAAAAAGAAAGAACAAGAAATCAACAATAAGATAGTAGTGCGTATCCTTATAGTTTAATATTAACATTAATAAATATTGATATAAATCTTAAATATTAAGAGTAGTAACAATATTAATATTACTGAATCCCTGCTCAGCGGTTGAAACAAATTAATAATGCTGGAATATCTTTAAATAAAGCATTCTTATAAGGTAGAACAGCCACTGCCGGGAATAGCAGAACAATTTGTACACTGTCATATGGTGGACTACAGAGAGAGTTCTACTTTTCTAAGTATTTATAAGTAATGGTTTCCAGTGAGTAAAAAAAATATATATATATATTGGATGAGCCTCTGATGGAGAATTTTATCTTCTCCAATTTTAAGAGTCCTAAGATATCCTGTAACCAGACTTTAATTAGTGGTGGCTGAGATGATTTCCACAACAACAAAATTATTTTTCTAGCGATGAGAGAAACAAAGGCCATAAGGTTATTTTGAATAGTTGTAGTATGAAGGTTATTTGGTGGTTTTCCAAATATAGCGATATGTGGAGTCGGAATCAATTTTATACCCAATGTATCTGAAATTATTTTGAAGAGTTGATGCCAAAATTCAGACAACCTAGGGCACGCCCAGGACATATGAGTAAGATTGCAAGGTATCTGTGAGCATCTGTTACATTTATCATCAAATTTATCTGGGTAAAATGTTGACAGTTTTTCTTTACAGTAGTGTAATCTGTGGAAAATTTTAAATTGTATTAATGAAAGTCTGGCACAACTACAAGACAAATTAATGGCCCCTACCGCTCCATCCCACAACAACTCAGAAAAACTCATATGGAGTTCTGACGTTGAGAGTTCTACTACCTGATGTGAGGTATATAAGACTGCCTACAGCCTCTCTATACGTCCTCACATCTCTCACCTTTGATCACAGGGAGTTACTCTGGGTTTACAGTTCTGCATGTTAAACCTCATCAGTATCTTATTGACATAATGTTTCTTGTGACATTGTTATACATCCCTCAGACTGAGTGAAATCAATACCCAGAAAATGCTGAAGTCTGCCCAAGTCTTTCATTTTAAATCGGACTGAAAGCATTTCTTTCACATCCTTCATTACCTTTTCATTGCCAGCTGCAATTATCCACCCAGGTGATCACCTTGCCATGTCCTGCCTCCTTGGTATAAACACAGTAGTCTGCTGGGTTTTGCCTGAAACAGTTCTCAGTTAGGTAGGTTTAGTTCAGTCTTCATGTTTATTATCTTGTTCCCCAATCAGTCATGTCTTCTTTCACTCCTGTCTCTGTGCTCCGTGTTCCCTTTGTTCAATGTCAAGTCCACATCTTTGTGTTATACTTCCTGTTTTACTTTGACGTTCCCTTGTCTCATGCCAGTGTTTCAAGTTTTGCTTCCCCTTGGTCCCGTCACGTTTCATTTCTCCCAGCTGTGCTCTCCTCCAGTGTCTCATTCCCTCATTATCCCTCAGTATATTTAAGCCCCATGTTTCCCTTGCTGTGTGTTAGGTTATATTATTTTCTAGTGTAGCTCCCATCCAGCAAATAAAGCTTTGGGGTTTTTTTTTTTGTTGTTTACTCTTCGCCTCTGTTAGGCTACGTTCACACTGCAGGTCTTAATGTTCAATTCCGATTTTCTGATCAAATCCGATTTCTTTGTCTGCTCGTTCACACTACAAATAAAATGTGACAGCAAACACACTCTAGTGTGAACCCTCAAAGCGGCCCGCGTGCGCAAAAGAAGACGTCACACACAACGCGCTCTGTTTAGACTCAGACCAAACAGTATTGTTTGAATGATGGCCCTTAATATAAAGACTTGTTTCGGACTTTACGTTTCCCAATTTTTCTTTAAGTTTTAAAGTTATTTTGTTATTTACATATGGCCTAATAATTATCCTTATTGCTGTTTTAGAGGAGCAGTGCTTCAAAGGATAGTTGCAGATTTCTGTCAGAATCTGCAGATTATACAGTACAAATAAAATGTTCATGTTTCTCCAACATTGTCTTCCCAACAGTTTCACTGACATCTACACGGGATGGCCAGGAAGCGTTCACGATGTCTTCTCGGGCTCTTCTCCGGCGCTGATAATTGGCGTCTGTCTTGTGTCAGTGAAGTAGAAGATGGATTTAAGGTGACATGGCCATTCAAACAGCAGTCGCTTTCTAAAACATTAGATATGTATCGAATTCAGTACCACATACGAAAGTGACCTGGGTCGGATTTGAAAATATTGGATTTGTGCTGTTCACACTGTCATACCATGATCGATATGGGTCGCATAGGGTCAAAAAAGTCAGATTTGATGCGCTTTCCCCTGCAGTGTGAACGTAGCCAAAGTCTGCATTTGGGTCCTCCAATGCCAGCACACAGCCTGTTCATGACAAATGCAGCACATAACAGCAGGGTGCAAGGTGCTAGCAGGCATCTACACGGTACGCCATAACCAAGTGGCCGGCATAGTATACAGAAACATCTGTGCTAAGTGTGGCCTGGAAGTCAAACTGGGAGAGTTGAAGGTAGTTGAGAATGACCGAGCTAAGATCCTGTGGGACTTCTGAATGACAGCAACATCAGGAAGAAGGAACACGAAAAGCTGGAGAAATACCAAGGGCTCAGAGAAGATGTGGAGGGTGAAAATAACAGTGGTCCCAGTGGTAATCAGAGTGCTTTGTGCAGTGACTCCCAAGCTAGACGAGTGGCTCCAGCAGATCCCAGGATCAACATCTGAGATCTTTCTAGAAGAGCACAGCCCTAGGAACAGCTAAGATACTGCGCAGGACCCTCAAGCTCCCAGGCCTCTGGTAGAGGACCTTAAACGATAGACCGCCCGCAGGGGCGAGAGGGGAATTTTTAATGACCTTGTGTGGGTGTGTCCTGTCAACTCTCCCACCTTGGTGAGCTTTGTCTGGTGGCTGCTTGCTCCTCCTCTGTGAAGTGTGTGTTTTGGTGATTTAGCCGTTTTCAGTTACTTTTCAGTTTAGTAAAACTAGAAGTGCTAGAAAACCTAAAAGTCAACCAAACACGGGGGCCAGTTTAGCTCAGTGGAAAACAGCGAATTGAGTTCGAGTCCAACCTGCGGCCCTTTGCTGCATGTCTTCCCCGTCTCCCTCTTCCTCTGCACTTTACTCTTCATTTTCACTATTACTATCCAATAAAAGGCAAGGTGCCTTGTTTCTTTGAGGATTTCTCCAAAATGTGATGATCAGAGTTATGGATGGTCTGGTATGATAAGTGGTTTTGTTTGGAGTTGTGCAGAACTTGTCTGTGTCACCATTTCAGAGAATATGATCAAGAGATGACAATAGCCAAATTGTCCAGCAGGTGCCACTGTGGAGATGGTTTCAGATTGTTTTGAATCGTCAATACAAGCACAAACACTTCAAATCTTTCATGAAGCCTTGCTTTGCTCATCATGGTGACACCTTCACTGGAGATCTGTATCTCATCATTGCCATAGTTATGTCACAGTGTAGCTGGAAGCTGAGCCAAAATCCAGATTAAAGGGCAAACTTCATAAATCGCAAAACTGACCTTTATCTTCTGAAGCAGAAAATCCACATTTATTCCCAACTAAGGGTTTAAATGCACAAAGGGCCAAAATAAGACAGAAATAAAACAGGAAACAAACACTGAGACAGAGACTAAGATGCACAAACTTGACAGGGACAAAAAAGAAAACAAACATGAAGCTGAAACCAGCTAAACCTGGGGTAGGGGTTTGGTCGGTGTCTGGGCTAGTGGGCTGACAAGACTGACACACTTTGTACAGTTACATCATAGTCATTGGTTACAACACATAGCAAGGGCGTAGATTTGGTTTTGGCATTGGTGGGGACAGATGATTCAACCACTGAACCCTGCCCTGTTCCTTTTTTCCTTTTTGTCGCTTCTTGAGAAAAAAAAAAGGAGAAATATACTTGCCTACATATGCTATTCTTCATGCTTTTAAATCATTTAAAATTACAGTTCATAGTTTTATATGTGAATTATATAATGTTAAATTACTATTAAACAAATGACTGACTAAGTATTTTAGGCTTTAGTTTACTTCAGCCATATTCCATATCAATCAGGTATCATACAAACATAAAAATAGCTTCAAATACAGTCATGACAATAAAAGAATATGACTTTAAGGACTTAACAACATTAGTTCAGTTATAGTGCACCAACATCTCTAACACATTAGCACTAAGGGAACACTGAATAACCTGGTGGTTTTTGTCCATAAAACCACTTAGCTACGATTACCACAAAAGATCTCTCGGCAAAACGATGCAACATTTTAGGCACAATATTGCCCCGATCAAATCAGTGAGCTGGGATGTTTTATTCTCAACATGAACTACTGTTACAGCAAAAGACATGGACTACTGGTGTCCCACACAACAACTCAATGTCCATGTGAAGGAGCCAAACACATGCCTGCTCCTCTTGTTAACTGAGATAAACTGCTGGCATATTTGTTTTACATCTATACTGTCCAGACTCTCCTGGTGGACATGGCATACATCAGGATTGTTTAATCTCATTTGAGTCATTGTTGACCTTAGCCATCTTTTTAGTCTTGTGAGAGCACTGAAGCTTCTTTCAGCCTCAGTACATGCGTTTTATCCTCAGATTAAAATTATTGTGTGCTTGATGTGCCTCACCTTTGGGCCTGGCTCTTCCCCTCTGACTGCACTAGGACATATTGCTACCTGATAAAATAACACATGGATTCGTGCCATATAAAAAGTGAGACATGTCAATTCAGATTCTTTGTCAAATATACACTAATGAAACAATTTACATCAGCAGCCTAACAATTGTCATGATAATAAATACTAGTTAATCTATAGCACCAAATCATCAGTCAGTCACCTGTGACCTCGCCTCTTCACCTCTGTCCGAGCTACAACATGGCAGAGCTGCCTCTGTCACCTGATGAATAACAGTGAGCCATTCCACATACATACAGTCACACATGTGCTTCAAATACAGTCATGAACCACCAAGTCATCATCCAATTTCACCTGTGATTCTTGTATCACCATTACTCCACCACTACACCATTATTAAAACAATTTGTGCAAAGTGCACTCCAAGGTGGAATATTTGCAAAATCATGACTACCTCATGATATTTTGTCTCAAAAATTAACCCTATGAATATGTCAGTACCATTAGGATGAAATTATTGTGGCACCAACATTTTAACGTTAGACACATACTTTTAACAGCCTCTGTAAACCAATATCCTGGCCTGCTCGAGGCTGCCGTTTTCTCTGACAGTTTCAATCAAAATTGGAAATGCTACTGTGGGAGACTGAGAGAACTAATAGTGCTGCCTGTTGTGCAGTTAGTTTCCAAAACACGTTATTCATGGTTACATACAGTTTCAGACTGATGTGGGCCAAAGCCTAGCATAGCCTGTAACATTATTATGAAGGACACATTTTATGAGTGAACTTGAGTTCAAGTGACTAACAGGTTTCTTTGAAAAATACTTTAATAAATATAAATTTCGTAACTGAAGTCAGTGAATTCCATGTTGATGGCAACTGTAATTTCAGGAATAGAAACAGCATGAAGATTGAAGTGTGAGCATAAGATTCAATTTTAAAAACTATACTAAGAATAAGAATAAAGGAGCGAGCTCTTGGTGTGAGTGAGTGAGGTGGCTCTGAAAAGAGCCGTTGTTGGTAGGAGAGCGTGCAGCTTAAGCTCTCTCTCCGCGGATGCAGCGAGCCAGCTGGATGTCTCTGGAAGCGCAGGTCGGTCTTGAAGTCCTGAGCGATCTCGCGCACCAGGCGCTGGAAGGGCAGCTTGCGGATCAGCAGCTCGGTGGATTTCTGGTAACGGCGGATCTCTCGCAGAGCCACGGTACCAGGCCTATAACGGTGGGGCTTCTTGACGCCTCCGGTGGCCGGGGCGCTCTTACGGACGGCCTTGGTAGCCAGCTGCTTCCTGGGGGCTTTACCGCCAGTAGACTTGCGAGCAGTCTGCTTGGTTCGTGCCATTCTTCGTCACTTCCCCCCCCCCCTGTGACAAGAGCAGAAAATGTAGCGAACAGAGGAGACTCGCTGCTCTTAAAGTGTGTGACTGGCTGTGACGCGGTGCCGCTCCGGCTCGTGATTGGTGACGGGCTCCACGTGTAGCATCGCCCCGCCTCGGTGTGTGCTGCTCATTGGAGAAAAGTGCATTGAATTTGCGCGCTGCCGCAAGCCTCTCTGCGATTGGTGCGTGACGAATCCGCCCGCGCCCTGCAGAAATATAAGCGAGGCTTTGAGCTGATCGGGCCACATTTTCTCTTAGTCTCGATACTACGAAGTAAAGAACCTGTCAAAATGAGTGGACACGGCAAGACTCGGCAGGAGCAGGCTCTAAAGAGGAAGGAGA
This sequence comes from Aulonocara sp. 'chitande type north' Nkhata Bay, assembly GCF_057382095.1. NCBI lineage: Eukaryota > Metazoa > Chordata > Actinopteri > Cichliformes > Cichlidae > Aulonocara > Aulonocara sp. 'chitande type north' Nkhata Bay. The sequence goes on along the minus strand of NC_141346.1, from coordinate 28,240,784 downwards.
GGCTAAAGGCGCTAAGAGAGAAACAGCTTCATGGGCGAGAGCAGAACGATTGTGAGCCAGAGAGCAAAAAAGCCACATTAGAAGAGGCCACTCAAGAGGAACACAGAGAACTGACATTGAGGAATTACGCTCCAGAGGATGAAGAGCTAAAGGAAATACCGGTGCCTAAGACCAATCCAGCATCAGTGGAAGATAAAGTAAATTATAATCCAGAGCCCATCATTGAGGAAGTGGATTTAGCCAATCTTGCCCCAAGAAAATCAGACTGGGATCTAAAGCGCGATGTGGCAAAGAAACTGGAGAAGTTGGAGAGGAGAACACAGAGAGCCATTGCTGAACTCATCCGTGATTGTCTGCGTTGCCATGAAGAGGAGTTGGCCGGAGCCATCGGAGCAGAGGCGGGAGATTCAGACTGAATCCAAGATGGGACAGAAACCAAGGAGACTAAACAGAGATGCCCAAGATTTACTGCAGCAGTCACATCTGGGTTGTGCATACAGAGGTGGATGATTTAATTGTGCAGGGAGTAAAGCAGTGTTTCCTGTCAGGTCTTCAGACAAGTCATAGCTTCTGTCCTTGTAGTACATTCTGTATATGGTTTTTTTGTTTTCTGAATGATGACAGTGAGCCGTTCTTCGTTTTCAACTCACGACGTCATCTGTGATTTTCCGTTCAAAGATCTGCTGCAGTTCCACCGCAACCACGGCAAGGAGGGAACCATTGTGGTAACACGGGTGGAAGAGCCCTCTAAGTACGGTGTGGTGGTGTATGAGGCGGACAGCGGGAGGATCCATTGCTTTGTGGAGAAACCACAGGTCTTTGTCTCCAACAAAATTAATGCCGGCATGTACATCTTCAATCCGAGCATGCTCAGCAGGATCCAGCTGAGACCAACATCCATTGAAAAAGAAATATTTCCTGTCATGGCAGGGGAGGGACAGCTGTATGCCATGGAGCTGCAAGGTTTCTGGATGGACATCGGCCAGCCTAAAGACTTCCTGACAGGGATGTGTATGTACCTCCAGTCAGTACGACAACACGCACCTGAGAGATTACGCACAGGCCCCGGTTTCCTCGGCAACGTCTTGGTTGATCCCACAGCACAGATCGGGGAGAACTGCACCATCGGCCCGAATGTCACCATCGGCGCCGGCGTTGTTGTGGAGGATGGCGTGAGGATAAAGAGGTGCACGGTGCTGAAAGGGTCAAGGGTCCGATCGCACTCGTGGCTGGAGAGCTGCATCGTGGGGTGGAGCTCGTCAGTCGGCCAGTGGGTGCGTATGGAGAATGTGACGGTGCTGGGGGAGGACGTGATCGTCAATGACGAGCTTTACCTGAACGGTGCCAACGTCCTGCCTCACAAATCCATCAACGAGTCAGTCCCGGAGCCGCGAATCGTCATGTAGCGTCAAGCTCACTCATCCATCAGACAGCTTGCACGGAGATGCGCCCAGCTCCGCAGCACGCTGGACAGCCAGGAAGATGATAAACTGCCCGCCCTCAACCTGCTCATCTGTCTTGTTGCCAGATACTTTGAACAGAATGATCTGGCAGATCAGCAGGAGTGAAGTCTTGTCAACTACATTTGTTACTCGTTTATAAAGCAGAGTACATGTTTCATTCTTGTAATTACCGGTACTTGTACATATATGTAAAAAGTTATGCAAATATGTACCAGTAACTTGTTTTTCAAAATATTAATACAAGGGATGTGTTCCCAAACAGCCATCTCTTTCCTGACAATCCCCTTTGTGCATATTCTCTTACATATGGTAAGTAAACATTAAAGCACCTGCGGCTTTTAGTCAGGTGCGGCTGATGTAGGTACAAAACAGGATTTTCCCCTGATTTTAGCTTGTGCGGCTAATATTCAGGTGCGCTTTGTAGTCCGGAAAGTACGATAATTTAATTTCAAGGGAAAATTAAGTCTCACTGAGGTTAAAGGCCAAAGAATAAAAGTGGGTTTTCAGACGCAATTTAAAATTGGACAGTGAAGGGGCCTCTCTAACGTGCAAGGGCAAATTATTCCATAATTTTGGAGCCACGATAAAGAAGGCCCGCTCCCCTCTGAGCTTCCTCCTGGATCTCAGTACCTCCAGGGGCAGCTGACCTGGGAGACCGACAGGGTGTGTGGAGATGAAGAAGCTCAGAGAGGTAAGGCGGGGCAAGACTGTGAACATAAGAATTTTAAAATTAACTCTAAAAGACACAGGGAGCCAGTGCAGTGAGGCTGGGACAGGGGTTATATGCTCTGTTTTAAAAGTTCCTGTTAGGAGTCATGAAGCAGCGTTTTGAACCAGCTGCAGACTTGAGAGCAATGACTGACTGACCCCCACGTAAAGTGCGTTACAGTAGTCCAGGCGCGAAGAAATAAAAGCATGGATCACTGTTTCAAGGTGCTGCCTTGAAAGAAAAGATTTTACTCTTGTCAGTCGCCTTAAATGATAAAAACTGGACTTCACCACTGCTCTGATTTGGTTGTCCAATTTAAAATCACCATCCAACTTAAAACCAAGATCAGTAACAACAGGTTTAAGATAAACTTCCAGGGGTCCCAAATCTACAGAGAAGGACTCGCAGGGACCACTGGGTCCAAACACCAACAACTCTGTTTTCTTTTCATTAAAATTTAAAAAGTTTAGAGCCAACCAAGCTTTAATGTCATCTAGGCATGTTGTGAGAGGTTTTATGGAGATGCCACCCTTCTGCTTCAGGGGCAAATAAATTTGGATGCCATTATCATCTACAAAATCTTTCAGTTGACTACAGACGGACAAAATGGTGGTGGCTAACCAACCGGACATAGTGGTGGTAGACAAACAGAAGAAGACGGCCGTAGTGATCGATGTAGCGGTTCCGAATGACAGCAATATCAGGAAGAAGGAACACGAGAAGCTGGAGAAATACCAAGGGCTCAGAGAAGAGCTCGAGAGGATGTGGAGGGTGAAGGTAACAGTGGTCCCCGTGGTAATCGGAGCACTAGGTGCAGTGACTCCCAAGCTAGGCGAGTGGCTCCAGCAGATCCCGGGAACAACATCGGAGATCTCTGTCCAGAAGAGCGCAGTCCTGGGAACAGCAAAGATACTGCGCAGGACCCTCAAGCTCCCAGGCCTCTGGTAGAGGACCCGAGCTTGAAGGATAAACCGCCCGCAGGGGCGTGCTGGGTGTTATATATATATATATATATATATATATATATATATATATATATAGAGAGAGAGAGAGAGAGAGAGAGAGAGAATCTGTGTATATATATGATTGCATAGTGTACATGTGAATATATGTCCAGTGTATGATATATACGTCATAAAAATCCACAACAGTAACACAGCTTCTCCTATCACCATATAGAGAATTTGGGGATGTGTGGGAAAAATAAACTATGACCATTTCAATCTAGAATTACCACAGGAGATATTTTCACCGTGTAGAAATCAATGTAAAACAACTGTGGCACTCCTGGTTGCCTAGCAACACATTTACACACATTTTGATGTGCACATAAAATGAAAATAATCAAATCACATAACATTGCTTTCATGTTTGTGTTTAGTGTTGATGGTGCACCTTAGACGTTAATGCATGTTAAAATGAATGCATTACCTAGATATCTATATGTATTTCAAAGTTTGCCCATTTGTCTGTCTAATTATTTCAGAACTATAAATGACACTATTTCATCATTTATTTGGGCCGGTAAACGTCCAAGGGCTCGCTCGCTTCTTTATGGGGATAGATCAGCTGGAGGTGTCATGATCCTGGGCCATGTTGGCCCAGCATTCTTAGTTTCATGTATTTTTGAATTTTGTTCCTTATTTGACTTCCCTTTGTGACTTTTACCCCCTGTGTGCCCCTCTTTGTATCTGTGAGCCCTCGTTTCCCCTCGTGTTTTATTCCACGTTTTCCCCAGCCTGTTATGTCTGTGCTCTCCCTGTGCTCCCTCTCTCCTCCTGTCTGCGCCTCTGTGTACTTCCTGTTTTACTTTGACAGTCTCCCGTCAGTATGTGTCATGTTGTGTTGCTCCTGCCCTGTCTCGTTATGATTATCTGTGTCAGCTGTGTTCCCCATGTGCTCCCACCTCCCTCATTAAATCTCTGTGTATTCATGTCTGTGTCTCCCTCTGTTCAGTGTCGCATTCTCCCTCATTCATGGCCGTGTGTTTCTCTGTGTGCTAGTGTATTGCTTCCCAGTGTAGTTTCTTATCAGTTTGTTTCGCCATTTCCCTCCAGCAATAAAGCTGTGTTATTGGGCATCTAACATGTATAATACATTATTGTGGTGTATGTCTCCCTATACTAATTGATGCCAGAGTGAAGCAGCCTCCTGTTCCTCGTCATTACTTGCTTTAGCATGTGATACCTCACAATCATCCCTATTAAACCGGTCTTCCAACCCAGTTGTTACTGAAACATTAAAAATTTGACACTTTGGTTGGCTCACCCTCCCTCTTGCAACCCCGATCTGCCACAATCACTTATTTGTTCCAGCAAAGATTGACTTAAGATTCTCTGTTTTAGAACATAAAGGTACTGATGATCTATACGTAAATGAGGTTTTTGCAAGTTTTAACGAACTAGTTACTCGCTTTAATTTCATTAAATCCGATTTTAGTGAATCTCTTTTAAACAGTACCAAGATGAAATGGGAGTCAGAACTCCATATGAGTTTTTCTGAGTTGTTGTGGGATGGAGCGGTAGGGGCCATTAATTTGTCTTGTAGTTGTGCCAGACTTTCATTAATACAATTTAAAATTTTCCACAGATTACACTACTGTAAAGAAAAACTGTCAACATTTTACCCAGATAAATTTGATGATAAATGTAACAGATGCTCACAGATACCTTGCAATCTTACTCATATGTCCTGGGCGTGCCCTAGGTTGTCTGAATTTTGGCATCAATTCTTCAAAATAATTTCAGATACATTGGGTATAAAATTGATTCCGACTCCACATATCGCTATATTTGGAAAACCACCAAATAACCTTCATACTACAACTATTCAAAATAACCTTATGGCCTTTGCTTCTCTCATCGCTAGAAAAATAATTTTGTTGTTGTGGAAATCATCTCAGCCACCATTAATTAAAGTGTGGCTACAGGATATCTTAGGACTCTTAAAATTGGAGAAGATAAAATTCTCCATCAGAGGCTCATCCAATATATATATATATATTTTTTTTACTCACTGGAAACCATTACTTAAATACTTAGAAAAGTAGAACTCTCTCTGTAGTCCACCATATGACAGTGTACAAATTGTTCTGCTATTCCCGGCAGTGGCTGTTCTACCTTATAAGAATGCTTTATTTAAAGATATTCCAGCATTATTAATTTGTTTCAACCGCTGAGCAGGGATTCAGTAATATTAATATTGTTACTACTCTTAATATTTAAGATTTATATCAATATTTATTAATGTTAATATTAAACTATAAGGATACGCACTACTATCTTATTGTTGATTTCTTGTTCTTGCTTTTTTTTGTATATTTTGTATGGGTTAATTCATTTCCTCTGTAACATATTCATTTTTACATTATTGGGAGGGAGTGGGGGTATTCAGGTACTCATCCCATTTATGTTTTTTTTTATATGCTATAAAAAAGAAAAAGATCATTTCTATATGTACCTATGTGTATTATGACAGTTTGGTATTGAAAAATAAAAGAAAACAAAGTGTAACCGGTTTTCCTTCCTCTGTGTCTGGCCATGACTGATTAGTCCCAGCTGTGTTCACACCTGTTACCCATCTCCTCGTTATCCTTCATGTGTGCCCTCTGTTCTTTGTCATGTTCTCCATAGTAGCTGTGCCATAGAGTGTCTTTCATGTTCTCTCAGTTATATCTGGTTATGAGTGCTTCAGTTGCCAAGATCTGAGTTCAAGTTTATCTTTTGTTTGCTTCTTTTAGTGTTTTGTCTTGTACTTTGCTTTATGTAATTACTATATCAAAAAAAGCTGCCTCTTTAAGTTAATATTGTCTCAGAGTCCTGTATTTGGGCCCTACTCTAGCCTCCAGCACAGCTCACCATGACACTTAAACTGTGTTTTGTCTGCTAAGCTGATCTTGAATGATCAACTCTCACAACCAATTTGGTCTTTTATAATTACAACAAAACAAAAGTCCTGCCAATGTCACAAAAAAGGAGGGAGAGATACCTGATAAAAATCAGTTCTGCCCAAATTTCATTAGAACATTGACTTTGCGACAAGAGGGGACAGCATGTTAGACCTTGTTTACTCAAACATTCAGCATACAAGGCTTCACCCCTCCCCCAGATTGGACAATCTTAAATACACCACTGATCTATGCATCAAAACTACAAAAATCACCCGAGTACCAAAGAAGTGCCACTGTTTCCTGCCTCAATGACTACCGGCTGGTGACACTTACACCCATCATCGCAAAGTGCTTTGAGAGGCTGGTATTGAGGCACATGAAAACTCACCTTCCACCAAATCTGGAGCTGCTACAGTTTGCCTACTGCCCAAACCGCTCCAGAAATCATGCCATCTCGTCTGCTGTTCACCATTCTCTCTCCCATCTCAACAAAAAGGACACGTATGCCAGATAGCTGTTTAATGACTTCAGCTCAGCATTCAACACTGTCATTCCCCAGAGGCTGGTAAAGAAGTTGGACCTACTGGGAATAAACATCACTCTCTGCAACTGGATCTTGGACTTCCTAACTGACAGGTCCCAGTCTGTCTCCATAGGAAATAACACAGACTGAGTACAGGATCACCACAGGGCTGTGTGCTTAGTCCACTGCTGTTCACCTTGCTAACACATGACTGTACTGCACAGTACAGCTCAAATCACATGATCAAGTTTTCAGATGACACAACAGTGGTGGGTCTCATCACCAACAACAATGAGTCTAAATACAGAGAGAAGGTACAGCAGTCTGTCTTCTGGTGTGGTTCCTGCAAGTTTCAAACATGCACTAGTGCAGCCACTGCTTAAGAAACCTGGCCTTGATCACACAGTTTTAGCGAACTATAGGCCTACTTCCAAGCTCCCTTTACTTTCCAAGGTTTTAGAGAAAATTGTTTTTAGTCAACTGAAAGATTTTCTAGATGATAATGGCATCCAAATTTATTTGCCCCTGAAGCAGAAGGGTGGCATCTCCATAAAACCTCTCACAACATGCCTAGATGACATTAAAGGTTGGTTGGCTCTAAACTTTTTAAATGTTAATGAAAAGAAAACAGAGTTGTTGGTGTTTGGACCCAGTGGTCCCTGCGAGTCCTCCTCTGTAGATTTGGGACCCCTGGAAGTTTATTTTAAACCTGTTGTTACTGATTGATCAATGTCCTCTTCTTTAAGAGACATTTGATTTTCCTCGTCTTCCTTCTCTCATACATACGTACGTACGTACGTACGTGTGTGTGTGTGTGTGTGTGTGTGTGTATATGTATATGTGTATATATATATATATATATATATATATATATATATATATATATATATATATATATATATATATATATATATATAGGCATCATATCGGCTAAGATGAACAGGCACATGGGTCAATACATGAGCGGGACACAGAAAGGAATTGGCAAGAATACCAGAGGCGCAAAACACCAGCTACTGGTAGACAGAACAATCAGCCGAGACTGCAAGACCAGACTGACCAACCTGTGCACTGCCTGGATTGATTACAAGAAGGCCTATGACTCAATGCCCCACAGCTGGATACTGGAATGCCTAGAATTGTACAAGATCAATGGGACCCTAAGAGCCTTCATCAGGAACTCAATGGGGATGTGGCGTACAACACTAGAGGCCAACTCCAAGCCCATAGCACAAGTCACCATCAAGTGCGGGATCTACCAAGGAGATGCTCTGTCCCCACTGCTGTTCTGCATAGGCCTGAACCCCCTCAGTGAGATCATTAACAAGACTGGCTACGGATACCGACTACGGAACGGAGCAGTTGTCAGCCACCTCCTGTACATGGATGACATCAAGCTGTATGCCAAGAGTGAACGAGACATCGATTCACTGATCCACACTACCAGGCTATACAGCAATGACATTGGAATGTCGTTCGGACTGGAGAAGT